>NC_056734.1:680146063-680411063 GCF_019279795.1 Protopterus annectens | reverse complement strand
TAAGACCATCATCTACTGGAAACTTCAGTATGTTAACCTTTCTGTAAATAATCTTTCACAAGATTTCTTTATCTTCTCTTTGAAAGCTAACATAATCTATTATGTGACACATCAACTACACACACCTTCACAGACACTATATGTATGAAAGACATCTGATCCAGTAATGCAGTCATTATTCGATTACCTTCTTGATAGAAACACTAAAAGACATGCTTAATTAAGATGTATTTCTGAGCTCTGGAATGCAAATGCATATTTACTATTGGACTTCCTTCCCTTTGGGTCAATGTGTTTGCATACCTGTTGTTTGCTTATGTTTGTGCTGTAAATCAGCCAGTCATATATTCATAGAAAAACAAATAAAATTTTAAGCATGTTGGTTTCCTTCAGAATTTGTTTATGGTTCTAGCATCCATTGGTTAGCAATGGGTGAAACATCACAAGGGAAAAAAAGCAACTGTGGTGTTACACTGCACATACACAAATTAAGGCTTCAAATCATGAATAAACCTGTGCAAGCATTGTGTTGCTGTTGTTGTTGTTGTTATTATTATTATTATTATCAATCTTGTCCGTAGTCACCTATCATATCTCTTTACATGGGTGGATAGTTATTTACTGGCTGTCATAAAATATAAGCAGCAACATTCTGAAACAAATTATCCCATTTTAGAGACTCAAGTCAGAAGAAGGAATAAAACCCTAGTTTGAATTTATAGTGGACTAATAAATCTTCTAGGCAGTTTTATATTCATGTCATATTATTTTCCCAAGAAGACACTACATTAAAAGATGACAAACTATAACAATGATATGATATTCTACTTTAGAGACATTTACAGAAAAAACCTACAAGACTCGTTAGATACAATAAGAGCAAGTGCCTCTGTAAGAAAGGATGGATTCTCTTAATGGTTCATGAGACTGTGCAGTAATTATTCCCATGATCCCTTTCTACACTTTTATAATGTCTCTGTCTCAAGTATGTCTATGTCTATGTCTATCACATGGAAACGAGCCATCGCAAAACCCATACCCAAAATGAACAGCTACCAAACCCCAGTTCATATCAGGCCAGTCTGCAATCTCCATTCTAACCACACAAGAGAAGATACTTGAAAAATACAATTTCTTACAGAATCCCCTAAAAAAAAAAAAAAAAAAATATATATATATATATATATATATATATATATATATATATATATATATATATATATATATATATATATATATATATATATATATATATTCTTGCCTGACACCATCAAGGATTTTGATCATTTTGATCAGGTAGGACCCTTATACACACACACACACACACACACACACACACACACACACACACACACACTCACCAGACAATATCCTCCAAGGCATGCCTCACTAGTGCAGTCTTCATAGATTCAATCAAAACATGTGATTTAGTTGACCATTCCCTCCTACTAAATACTCTGATCAAGGCAGGATTTCGCCACAGCACTCTTCTCAGGTTTAAAGACTGTCTGACAGGCAAATATTTTATAGTGTAAATTGAAACTGCTTCATTACCCACAGCTACTCTAACCAATGGGGTTCCACAGGGATCAATTAACACTCCATTTCTATTTATTTTTTCTTGAGTAACCTCTTTATCAATTTACCCTGCCCATCATCAGTCAAACAGAATCTGTACTAATAAACCCAAATCAGACTATTGCAGAAACCTACAAGTCTCAACTAGACAATCCTAGACTATTCTGGAATTCCATGAAAACATTTTCATACCATAAATGTTTTACAATTAATAATACACAGACCTTACAACCAGAAACTCTCCAAGCCACCAGAAACTCTCCAAGGCATTGAACAAAACATCATTAATCATATACTGCTTAAGCAGACAACTTTAATCTTATCACAACTTTTTAAACCACTTCTTAACTACCTTGAGTCCTCTCACTTATACTTCAGAACTATATCAAAAGAAAGAGTTTAAAGAAAAGCTTTGGAGAATCTCATCCAAAATCAAATAGCTACACAATTCATCATGTACTTAAACCTGGTCTAAATTCTCTAACAGTCCCTCTAAAAAAGAAGTTATGTACTCACCATAACATTCCATGTTGGTAGTCCATCTCACCCTTCATCTTTACATATGGGTTCGAAGTCGATCCTCGGCTCCAACTCAGATGATTTTCAAGCTCGAAGACTTCTGGTTGGCTCTTGGTTAAGCAGGTATCCCATGGTGCACCAGTGCAATCCCCAGATTTTGTTTGCTGCTCACTAGAAACAGAAAAGAAACCCCTAACCAACAAACCAATACTAAAGGGTTACCAACCAAGAAATTTAAAGTATTACCTCCAGATCTTCCAGGATGGGGGCAGGAGGGCGGGTTGGTAAAAATGAAGGGTGAGATGGACTACCAACATGGAACATTATAGAGAGTACATAACTTCTTTATGTTAGGTAGTTCAATCTCACCTTCACTTTTACATATGGGACAGTGTCCCTAGTGCCTTATTCTTGGGTGGTTCATTGGAAGATATTCCTGAGCACCGTGGAGCCAAAGGATGCTCTACCCCTAGAAGCCAAATCCAACTTATAATGAGTAATGAAGGAATGAGGTGTAGCCCATGTAGCTGCTGCACAGATATGATCAATTGTTACCCTGGCTTGAAAGGCTGCAGAGGTAGACAGAGACCTGGTAGAGTGAGCCTTGATCCTGTGGGGTAAAGGTCTGCCCTCTGAACTACAGATGAAAGCTATGCAACTCGAAATCCAGTTAGACAATGTCACCTTAGAAACTGGTAAGCCCAATCTGGAGTCAGAAAAGGAAATGAACAACTGGTCTGACTTCCAAAATTGTTTGGTCCATTGCAAATAAAAATGTAGCTGTCTGTGAACATCCAGCTGGTAGAAACGATATTCAACTGCATTGCTATGATTCGGAAAGAAAACTGGAAGCTCAATGGACTGTTTCAATGTGGCAGAAGAACAAACTTTGGGAACAAATGAAGGGTTGGTATGTAAAGAAACCCTGTCTTTATGAAAGACTAAATAAGGTGGCTTAATAGACAGGGCATGTAGCTCAGAAACACGTCTGACTGATATAATAACTACTAAGAACACAGTCTTCCAAGACAAATACTTTAAGGAAAAAGAACAGACTAGCAAGTATGGTTGGTGCACGGACAAACCAAACATATAAGTCAAAGAAGAAATCCAGCACACCGAGCAGTAGTAGCAATAAATCCTTTATTAAACCAGACCAGTTTCAGCAGTCAGCTTTCTTCAGTGGTTCAATAGTTACACAACTGTTACTCATATTTATTGGAATTTCAAACGAGGCAATATGACATCATTTCCTGTATATAATAAAACATAACCAAAACATGATAGTATGTAAATAGACATATATAATGCAATATGAAGTAGATATTTAAATTATATGATAAAATGCAAATATTTATTCCAATATCCACATCAGAATTATATTGTTAAATTGCATTTAATAATATAATATAGTGACAATCCTGTGGTTCATTGTAACAAAAAGAACAAAAAATGTTTTATAACATGTATATATATTATAAATATTAAAGACACTAGCCCCTCATAATTTATCATTCAAACCAGGTGGAAATAAACCACCTAGTTTGACAATCCATTTCTTCTCTTTGTAGTCTAACAATTTATGCCACCCAGTTTTAAAAGTTCTGTTGCCAGAGATTTTATCAATAACTATAAAAGAAAACTGAGCCGTTTTATGTATCAAACTGTGTTTATACAAAGCATTAGTGGGCCTGGCATTCCTTATATCGCCTAAATGTTCCGAGATGCGAATTCTAAATTGTCTGGATGTTTGACCAACATAAAATGCCCTACATATACATGTGGCCAAATATATCACCCAATCTGTACTGCAATTTGCAAAATAATTGATATTAAACACCTTTCCTGTATTTTTGCTTGTGAAATCTTTGGTGGTAAATACATATTTACAGAAAGAGCAATGACCACAAGGATGACACCCAACTAATTTGTCTCCCAACAAAGTAGTCTGAACAATAGAGACGTCCGAAGATGTAATTCTTTTATAATGAGAAAAATGTGACCCAAGGCTTTTACCTTTACGATATGAAAACAGACATCTGTTTTCCAACCAACTGGCTAAATGTGTGTTGGTTGTTAGTATGTTCCAGTGATTATTGACAACATCCATCAATTGATTAGTATTCCTGCCAAAAGTGGTTACTAGCCTGGGTGTCTCTTGTGTAGGGCTTACAAATTTTGGTTTCTAAGCCAACAGCCACTCCCTAGATACATTTTTGGTCCCTTGGACTGCAGAATGAACATCCATTTTGTTATAACCCCTCTGTAAGAATGTATTAGAGAGGTCATTCTGACAATTCACAAGGTCTGAGTCAGATGAGCAGATTCTCTTAATCCTCATAAATTGTGATTTCGGAATATTTGTGATAATATGTTTAGGGTGTAGACTAGAAGCATGTAATAAACTGCTGTATTGTGGATATTTTCTATGCACAGTAGTACAAAGAGTATTATCTGGTTCCCTACACAGATGAACATCCAAAAATTCAATCTGCTGCAAATTATAATTGACCGTGAATTCTACGCCCCACTTGTTACTGTTAAGATATTCAACAAATTCCATAAGGTACTCTGTGCCCCCTTTCCAAACAAGCCAACAATCGTCAAGATAACGTCTCCAAATGTCGATTTCTGGCATATATAGGTTATGTAATAAACTATATATGATATGATCTTCAACATACCCCATAAAGAGATCAGCATATATTGGTGCGAAAGAGGCACCCATCACCGTACCTTGAATTTGCCAGTAACATTGGTTTTGAAAATAGAACACATTCTTGGTTAGAACGTGTTCTGCCATGCAGATTAATAAGGTGTTAAATCCTGGACTGTAGATATTGATCTTAAGTAGCCAATATTCCAATGCCATCAGACCAGCCCAATGTGGTATACTAGTATATAGTGATGTAACATCTAAGGTACACATGAGTCAATCTGATTCAAGTTGGGATTCGGAAACAATCTGTAGGAACTCTGTAGTATCTTGCAATCTAGTCCGTACGTATGGTAACAGAGGTTTTAAATATTGTGTAAGAAAAACAGACAGTGGTTCTGTAAGTGAACCCATGCCTGAAACAATAGGTCTACCTGGTGGTGTATTGTGGGACTTATGAATCTTAGGCAATAAATATAGATATTGCTTAGCTGGATCATGAATGGTTAAATGAAATCTAGTTTTTGTACTGATAATACCTTCCTCAACTGCAAGCTGTAAAAAATCATCAGTTTCTTTTTTGAATTTTGGGGTGGGGTCAATGGGCATGTATAAGTAATGCTGCGTGTTTGACACTTGTCTAATTCCTTCAGCCCAGTAATAACTGGAGTTCATAACCACAATGGCCCCACCTTTATACGCAGGAAGAATGGTAATGTCAGTATTGCTTTTAAGATTCATAAGAACCTGTTGTTCCTCAGAATTCAAATTGTTCCTAAGAATATTCCCTACACCCAACTGATGATGTAAATCCTTGATAACAGCATTCTAGAATATGGCTACATGTTTGTCCATAGGTGGACAAAACTTAGATGGTAAAAAATCTGAATTCAGTGGATCTTTGAGTAGATTCTTGTTGATCAAAAAACAATTTAAGGTTTAATCTTCTACAAAAATCCATGACATCTGATACAAAAATATTCTCATCAACAAAGAAACCGGGAATAACACCAATGCCTTTATTCAACAAGATTTCTTCAGTAGGTGTTAACACATGATCAGAAATATTATGCACATTAGAATAATCTGCATTTACTTGACAATCGACAGAAAAAGTTCTTCTATTGTTCTTATGTTTGCGTCCCCCCCTGTGTCTGTGCCTAAAGGGTGATCAGCATTGCATCCTCTTTTGGAAACCAGAGAATCCGAAATATTAATGAATTCAGTATCCGTGGTGGATGATTCCTCACCCGAACTGGTACTGACTGATATACCCTTTTTTAGTATGGATCTGGGCCTCTTTTTACATGTATAAGTAAAATTTTTGGTACCCTCTAATCCGAGGTTAAGAGTTCTCTAGATAGTCTACTCAATGATTCCTGAAAGTTTGATTGGTTCTCATATGATTTCAATTCTTCACACAGTTTTTGCACATCACAAATATTGGCCTGTATTGTCCTATCATAATATGACGATAATATGTTAACAAACATCATGGCCGAATCTTGTTGTGCGGTATTCCATTCTCTAATTAATATATCATCTGGTTTGCCCACCAGTGGTTGCAATTTAGTTCTAAGACCTCTTGGGGCAATATTTTGATGTTGATAAGTCTTGAATAGCCTGGAATGCCAAATGTTGGTGTGTAATGTTTTAACTTTTTTGCCAAATTGTGTAAAAAGCATACTACAACCGTCAACTGGATCAGTTGTCTTAATGGCAGTGGATCCATTACTGGGTTCAATTCCAAAGATGTGAATGTCATCTTTGTCTGCACACAATCCTTGTACCATTTGATTAAGATCCATGACAGTAGATTGTTCAGATGCTTAGGTCAAATGTGATGTGTTGGAAACCCAATTTGTAATATAATTGTGATATACAATACCACAATTGTATATATAAATTGTATATATAAATACTTTAAGAAAGCTGAATGAGATAGTTCAAAGGGAGGGGCTGTTAGTTTGGACAACACAAAATTTAAGTCCCAAGAAGCCACAGGTTCCTGTAATGGTGGTCTCCATAAAGTGGCGCCTCTCAAGAAAGTTTTGCATAAATTATGAGACATAAGGTTGACATTTGGCGATCCCAAATAAAAATGTGAGATAGCCGCCAATTGTACTTTGATGGTGGCTGTGGCAGATTCCTGCTGAAAAAGCTCCAAAAGGAATTCCAGAATCATAGGAATGGGAGTGGTGTAAGGATCCACTTTCATTTTCTGTGCCCAAACAGAGAACCTTTTCCATTTACTGTCATGCAGCCTTCTGGTTGATGGTTTATGCGAGGATAAAAGAATATAGGACACTGATGACAAAACATCATGAAGCCTGACTAGAGATGGAACTGGAGCAGCCAAGCTGTCAATTTTAGGGTGTGGAGAGAGGGGTGTAGTGAACCCGACATGTGGGTCAATAGATCTGGAACTGGGTCCAGGATCCAAAGATCATCCAGGAGAAGATGCTCGAGAAAGGGGAACCAGACCTGATGAGGCCAGTAAGGAGCAATGAGGATTAACTTGCTTCCCAGTTGGTTGGCTTTCTGTATTACGTTGGGGATAAGAGGGAAGGGAGGAAAGGCATAGAGAAGTCCCATGGGCCAATCGTGGACCAGAGTGTCACTGGGTGCTTCCCCCAGAGGGGGAATTAGGGAAAAACAACTGCTGCACTTGGCATTGACTGGACTGGCAAAAAAGTCACAGCAAGATTGTCCCCATTTTCGGAAAATCTGTTCCACTATTTCCCGTTTCAGTGACCACTCATGGGGCAGCAAAATTGCCTGGCTCAGCTTGTCGGCTATCACATTGGTTGTCCCTAGAAAGTGCATTGCCACCAGAAAGTGCTGGGAAGAAATCACCTATTCCCAAACTCGCATGGCCTCTCAACAAAGAGGGTAAGATCTGGTACCGCCCTGTTTGTTGATATACCACACAACCGACATGTTGTCTGATTGTATCGTAATCGTCCCTGGAGGAAGAAGGTCCTGAAGTGCTTGCAATGCCAGAAACACCACTCTCATCTCCAGAACATTGATATGCAGATGAGCCTCGTGTTCTTGCCATGTGCTGTGGACAGTCCTGCCAAGGTAACCCCCCCCCCCCACCCGACCTGGGAGGCATCCGTCAGTGGCAATGGGTTGAGTAGGCACAAAGGGAGCTCCCATGAACAGGTTGTTGGGGGCTATCCACCAAAGAAGGTCCTTTTTGCATGTTCCATCAGCATAATAGGGTGATTCAGCGGTAGATATTGGAACGACCACTGGGAGAACAGGAGCCATTGAAGGATTCTCATGTGCAACCTGGCAAAAGGTATTAATAGAATGGTTGAGGCCATCATTCCAAGAAGCTGAAGAATCCATTTTGCTTTGACCTTCCGAAGCAGAAAAAGATGCTGAATGTGTGAAATGAGGTTTTGTGCTCTTTCGGTGGGAAGACGAACTGTCATATCCACTGTGTCTACCTCTGCACCTATAAAATTCACAGATTGCGAGGGCAGTAATGCAGATTTTTTCCAATTTATGTAGATCCCTAGTTGAGCACAAAGCTGGATGGTGGCGTCCCTGTTTTGGAGAATTAAATGCCTGGTGGGGGCAGTCAGGAGCCAGTCATCCAAATACAGAAACACCTGGAATCCCTGACGTCTCAGGTAAGCTGTCACTACTGCCATGCATTTGGTGAACACCCTGGGTGCTGTGGTGAGACCAAAGGGCAGAGCACGAAACTGATAATGGCTGGCTCTCAGCTAGAAGCACAGACACCTCCTTGACACCTTGTCCATTTTTATATGGTAGTAGGCGTCTTGGAGATCCAGAGAGCACATCCAATAGTCTTTCCCTAACAACGGGAGTACTGACTGCAGTGTGACCATCCGAAACTTGTCCTTTTTCACGGATTCGTTTAATCTGCTGAGGAACAATATTGGCCTCCAGTCTCCGGTTCATTTTGGGACTAAAAAGTACCTGGAGTAAGTTCCAGATCCTGTATGGTCTGCTGGGATGGGCTGGATGACTCTTTTTGAGAGCAACTTGTTGATCTCCACAGTTGCCTGATCCCTGTGATTGGGTGAAACATCTGGGATCTTCTTGGGAACAAACGGTGGAAGGGAAAAGGCTATGATATAGCCTCTGGTAACAACTCTTTGTACCCACTTGTCTTGGGTTATGTTTAGCCAGGCTTCTGAATACAAAGAGATGCGACCCCCGACTGGCCCTAGAGAAATGCTGTTGGGCCCCACATCAAGAGCGCTGATAAGGCTGCCTGCGAAAGGAACCACAGCCTTGCTGGTATTGCGGACCACCCCTGCCTCTAGGGCGATGTCTACCATTTCCTCCTCCTCTGCCTCTGAAGGAGGATTCACTCTGTGTGTCCGGAAAGGCCCTCTGGGACTTTTTGAACCACATCTTACCTCCCCTTTGACCTTTGGGGTATGGTTGAGAGGGGATGGTAAAACGGACTCCCACGGCAGAGAGAGTCGTTCCTTCCTGTTCACACCGAGTGAGTGTTTCTTTCACCTTGGAACCAAACAAGGAGGAACCATCAAATGGGGCATTGGTGAAGGTGGACTTAAAAGGCTCCACAAAGTTACACAAGCACATCCAGGAGTGGCGCCTAAGGGCAACTCCTGAACCCACTACTCTACTCGCTCCATCAGCCGCATGAGAGATAAGCCACATGGAGGAGTTCACTAACGAATTTAGGGTGGACAGCTGAGCAGAGATCCTATCAGGGACTCCCTCAGGACAAGCACCCTATATGGAATCTCCTAACTCCTTGAGGAGATCCCTCTGCAACCTCGTGAAATGGGTAAGATAGTTCAGAGATCGAAGTGTAAAAGCCGCTGAACTAAATACACGCTTCCCAAATCTGTCCATCTGTCAGGACTCCTTATTTGACATATGAACAGAGGAGGAAGTCTCCGCCAACTCCTTCTTCGTGGCTGCCGCCGCCACCATGGCATCTACAGGAACGCCCTTAGACAAGAATTATTTTCCAGGAGGGGCAGACAGGAACTTATTTGGTCTTCTAGGGACTGGCTCCATGGCATCGGGAGTATCCCACACCTTCTGACTAACCAGATCCATTAGCTCGTTGAAAGGTGGAGACACCCAAGAGGCAGAGGGTTGAGACCCGAAAGCCTTCAGGTACACCGACTCCTCATCAGAAGGGTAGACAGGGGGCCAGTTGCACCTCTGTTTAAGGATCTCTAGAATGCCCACAAAGGAGACATCATCAGAGGATGACTTAGGGGACCCCTCCAACTCATCGAGGTTAGTGTCTGATGTCAGAGACTCATCCTGGGAGTCAATATGCTTCCTCTTGCATACTCTCTTCTGAGGGGGCTCCTCAAAAGGACCTTCTGGGGAGGCCCAGAAGAGTGGGGGCCACCAGCCTGTAGCTCCTGAGGCTGTGGGTCTCTGCTGTCTCCGGAGAGAGTAGGTACTGAGACTGAAGTGGGAGCCCTGGGGGGAAGAGTGATTGTACCACTGGCAGGGGTGTAGATTGTGACAGCACACTCTTTATCACCTCAAAAGCAGATGTCTCTGGCTCTGAAGACCGTCCCTGCTCCGAAGAGACAAAGGAAGGTGCTGAAGCCCGAGCCATCGGCTCCGAGATAGATGCAGTGTCTGAGCTCACCCTGGCAGAAGCACCGAGAGGAAGACTTGGAACTGACAAAGATCGATTCAAACCCTCTCCCTCATCACTGACAGAAGAGCTCCGGCCCCTGGACACGATGGATGGAGCTGAGCGTGTCGGAGCCGAACTCGGCTCCAATGCAACAGCGAGGGGAGCTGGAACCGAGGGTTCCTCCATTGGTAACAAGCACTCCGGCTCCGAAAAACCAACATGGCTCGGAGGACGAATCACGGATGAGGACAAGACTGTTTCTAGTGGCTCTGAAGCCGATTGGGTCGGAGCTAGCAAAAATTTAGGCAGGGCAGACGACTTCAGGTGTCTCAATACTACCCTCTCCACACATGTTTTTCCGAAAGACTCCTGGAAGCTCTAGAAGATAAAAATGGGGATCTCGACCTAGCAGACACTGGAGATTTGACCATCAAGGAGACCAGTAGGGACTCTACAGACTGGCTCCGAGAAGCAGAGTCAACTATTTCCAAGGGTTCAGCAGTCGGCACCAAAGCACCTGTGACCAACTCTGAAATCATGGTGCTCTCCTTCAGCTCCGAAGACTGAGGAGTCGAGGAGGCAGATTTTGTTAATTTGGCAGGCAGCTCCGAAACACCAGCCAGTGCTGGAGAAGGCCTTTTTGAACCTTTCGATTTTGAGTCAGATCATGACTTTGAAGACTTAGATGAAGAAGCCGAAGAACCAGATGAAGCTTCCTCGAAGGTTGGCTTCAGAAGATCCCTGAGTATCAGTTTGTTATTTCTCTCCTGCAACACTCTAGGAGAGAAAGCATGACAGAATAAACATGATTCTTGCAAATTAATGGCTCCCATGCAGTAAACACAGCTACTGTGGCCATCCGTCAAAGACATTTTCTGGGAGCACTTCACACATTTTTTAAACCCAGAGGGTTTGTGCTCCTTGCTATCCTTAGACATTGCAACACACAAGCAACCAGAGGAGAAAAGAGAAAGAAAATGACTGAGGACTAGGTCCTCTAACTAAAATGTCCCTAACCCTGCAGAAGAATTACATGAGGACTAGGTCCTATAAGTTAAACGGGCCTAGCCTAGTGTAAGAAAAAAACTAGGGGCAGGATTCACAAAGCCTCCGTGTAAGAGTTACAAGGCACACGGAGGCTGTAGTTAAACGGTGTGATGTCAGCATGTCATGCATATGCATGAGGGCATGCTGAATCACACCTAAGGCTAACACGGTCCATGGAAGACAGTAGGGGGCGTGTCCGTAGGCCAAGCCCTGCAAACGGACACGCCCCCAGAAGAGTAAAGGTCCCGAAAGTAAACCCCCACGACAGAGCCCGTGTAAATGTGAATAAACACAACATAACACATGCCCCCACAGACTACGAACATAAAATGTAGAAATGAACATCTTATAAATTTTTTTTAAATTGTAACGATGTTTGCCCGTGAGTGCGCTCATTTGCGCGGGCGTGCCCGTAGCTTAGCCACAGTTAGCAGACAGTGGAAAAGCATATAAGAACTAAATATGCAAAGTAAGCCAAGAAGCAATAGCATAGTGGTAGCGATGTTGGCTAAAGAGCAGGCAGTCATGGTTCGAGCACCCACAACGTCAATTTTTATTTTTAGTGAAATAAGCACGAAACAAGTCCCTGACATATATGTACACATATAAAATTATATTCTATGTAAAATGTAATGAAATGGTCCATGTATTTTGAAGAAATGTGAGATAATAAAAAAAAAATGTCAGATGTGCCTATAGCTGAGCTACAGTCTAACAAGTTGAGTACATCTGCCTGTAGGTGAGCAGTGTTTTAACAGGTATAAAATGAGTGCCCATAGGTGAGCAGTGGTTTAACAGGTGTAAAATGAGTGCCCGTAGGTGAGCAGTGGTTTAACATGCTGAAACTGTGTGCCCATAGCTGAGCTGAGCGTAATATGCATGCTGACAGCCAAATGACGCGTAAACCAGCGTAACCCGTTTGAGCGGAGATGTGCACCGCGCCAACAAGCTGACGGGCATCATTGAGCAAGCTGTAACAAAACTGCCTTTACACAGACACACCTCCTAGCCTGTGCAGACAGTCATAAAATATAAAAAGCAGTGGCCAGGTTCGAACCCAGGATACCATGCACCATAGTCAAGGTACTGAACCACTAAGCCATGACAGTTGCACTTAGAAATGCAGTAATAGCATATATATAGGAATGAATAGAAAGAGGAGCATGACAAAGCATGTTTTGTGAAGCTGATACAATTCCAAAATGGCCAATCACAGATAAGTGCGGGAATAACGGCATATATAAGCCCCATAGGTGGGAATACACAGCATAACCGATTGTAGAACCAACTTGCAGCCAGAATGTCAGGTGTAGGTGAGGGTAGATGCTTCCGAGCACAGAGGTGGGGCATTGAGGAGTCCAAATATATGGTTTGGCTCCTTGTCCACAATCATGAGGCCCAACTCATGCAGGGCCAGGTCCTTTGGGGAGCATGTAGGGCTGAGGCGTGGGACCGGTTGGCTCATGATCTCACCAGTGCCACAGGGATACCAAGGACTGGTGAGCAGGTCCATCACCACCATGCGGACCTGAAAAGACGGAAGCAGGACCAACTGAACAGTTGGATCCAGGAGGCCCGGCAAATGCCCAACGCCCTACTACTGAGTAAGTTACATGTAATTATTTATGTAAGAAATTAACCTAGCTGATATTATGGAGATGTGTATTCCAATATTACTTTATTTATATTACAGCTGCAGGTGTTCGTTCTGCGAACCGTAGAGCCTATGGCGATAGGCTGGCATGGTTGCGTCACCAGGCAGGTCAGTAATTCTCTCCCTGTAACTGTAAATAAATATATAAGTATGACAGTTAGCAAAATAGTGCAGTGGAGTCACTAATTAATAAAATGTGCAAGTAACAGTGTAAGAGGGTTTGCAAGTATTGCTTGATTACAAAAGTGTGATGCAGCCTGTAATCCAAACATAAAAATGAAACAAGTCTGAAATAAAGATGTCCCACCTGTAATATAATAGTACATAACCTGCAGCAGGCTGAAAAGTACAGCTGCAGAAGCTGAGTAAAACACATGTGTGAAATATATCCCTGTTGAAATACAGAAACATGACAGAAGTGAGACTGTTGGAAAGAATTGTTATAACTACAGGTAAAACATGTCAATAAAGCCTAGAATTAAGTACCATCCTGAATTGTAAAAATAAAACAAGTGAGAGAGTGTGAGAAAGAGTTATGAATCCACCAATAAAGTAGTAATAACTCCTGAATAAAGTATACTGCAGTCAGTACAGAATGAAATGAATGTGACAGGCAGAACCAAACAGTAACATGTGTTGAAAACGGTACCACAGCTGGAATGTGTATCCCAAAATCTGGATATGTTGCTCTCAGTCTACAATATGCAGATAGTATGGTTGTCTGAAATACCAAACATCCACAGTTGTCTAAAGCTATATAAAGCAAATGTAGCAGGATGATGTAGCTGAACAGAGCCAGATATGAATGTGTATGAATAAAAATGAAAATGTATATTGATGTAGCAGTAACATTCCTATCACCAACTTGAAGTAGTTATCACATAGGAAACTGTAGGCAGAACTGTAGTGTGTATATATCTGCAGCTATTAGAAATGTACAGCATATGTATTGGTATTTGAAGTTGTTAATTAAATTTTCTTCACCCTACCCTATAACCACATATAATCCATGCCACGTGAAATTGGTATGTGCAATCACAATTAACACCACTGGACATTTGTCCTGTTGGTTCATACATATTTGCATGTACGTTGATGCATCTGCCCTGTTCATACATCCAAACCTGATGGCCTGTTGCCATCAATCAACCCTGCATGTTGTTGTACTGTGTATTGCTGTTCAAAATATGCATGTGTTATGCTTGCTTTTCAATGGTTTGAATATATGGGTGTTTGGTTAATGGGAATACTAATGCATGCTGTTACAACTAATTGTGAATGGTATTGTACGTTACTAACTCAAACTGTCATGACATAATGCAAAACATAGGATGCCAGGGAAGGTGGGTTCCAGCGGACCCACCTCTCCCTCCTCAGCTGGCGAGTGCACCTGGCAGTAGTGCCCAGGCCGGACCCTCCTCCGGTGGCCCTGTGCCACCTGCGGGTGGAAGCACTGCAGGGGATGGGGCTCGTCCCCCCTCTGCAAGTGTGGCCGGAGGAGAACATCCACTCACCCTCCATAATGTCTGGACTGTGGTGCATAGGGAGATCCAGGACGCTGTTCTTGGGCCCCTATGCCAGATTGAGGCATGGGTGGTGCAACTAACAGGTGTGCCTGCTGCCCGGCCTACACAGCCCCCAGCACAGCCCCGTCCTGGGCAGTGAAGGGACAGTGGCAACTGCCCATGGGTGGGGATATCAGTTCCACTGTTGCCATCTGTGGGATCATGGGCTCTACATATCCAAACATCCATCTCTGTCAATTGTTTAACCCCCCCACATGTGTCATACACTGCCCCTGTATGCATCTTGTTTGTCTTGTCTGTTAACCTACCCAACCTACCTCCCCAGCTATACCGACTTCCTTCACCTGACATACCACTCTCACCTGAAAAAAAAGAAAAAAAAGGGCACTCTGTACCCACAAAAAAATTATGCCCCATACATAGCTGCCCATTTCGTACACATGTCTGCTGGACATGGAAACTGTCAGTTACAATTGGCTGTACAACAAGTATTATTGTTGTCCTTGCACCTCTCTCAGGAGTGGAAGGTTTCAAATGTCACACCAAATTACAAACGTATGCACAGCTGTTGCTGATGAAGAAATGGGCAGCTATGGGCCTTACCTACATCCCTCCTGCAAAACCCAAGCTTGTTTCCCTACTGTCTTACCCTCTTTGTGACCCCTTTTTCACCACTTTCCTGTCTCCCCATTTTCATTTCTTTCAAAGAAATTAGCACGGGTGTGCACAAGAGTAAGCACTTTTAAGCAGTTGTAAGCGGGTGTGCGTGGAGCTGAATGCCAGTGTGCATGTGTGAGCTCCGTGCAAACCAGAGCTAACCCGGTTGCAACTGCTTAAAAGTGCCTTAGTCACTCTGAATGACAAGGCCTATAGTCTGATCAAAAGCAAAATAAAATCCCACTGCCAGTCCTGAACCCAGGACCTTGGAAACAGTAGCCTGCATGACTTACCACTAAGCCATGACTGTTATATAAGAACATTGTGCTACAATAAATATATCATGTAATAGTAGGAATGAATGTAAAGAGAATATAGGATGTGTAGTACACAAAGCATGTCATGTATATTTACTGTCAAATGTAGTGGATTTCTATAATAGTAGTGTGTGAACAGAAACAGCCATGCTAGTTGGTAGCTAGTAGGTAATAATGTCACTGTAACACCTTGCAAGCCACACACATACTCACAGCAGGATAATCACTGCCCATACCCCACAACCTCTTACAGCAACACATCCAGACTAAGTAATAAAAAATCTGGAGCAAAGGCCCCAAAACAGGGACACATTCCAAATATTGCTCCAACAAACTTAGACAGTTGAGAGAGTAACAGGTTTTGCATTATGTTGGATGTTTGGAAGGGTATGAAGTCTGAAACTGAAATGTTTGTCAGTATAGTCTGACTTGAGCCCAGAGTGATGTGCCAGAAAAAGCTGTTTATGAGATATGGACCAAAATATGAGGCAAAAATGTGGACATCCTGCAAATATCTGTACACTTGAGAGGTCTGACACTGCCATATTTGAATAGTTAAGAGCCTAGACATAGCAACAGTGACTGAGTTACAGGGATACCCCACAGACTCCCTGTGAAATGTACAAACAGTAGGCAGAAAAGTGTTACAACACATGCAATGGTAACTATGAAGTACTGAAAGTATGCACCACTTGCACGTCGGAAATAATGTAGTAATACATATGCACATGCTAACCCACAGTCACAACTGCAGAATATCAGGCAATTTAATGGGTGTACCCCACTGATATGTACCATTCTATGAGGCAGATAAAAGATGCACCTGAGAGTCTCTGGGCCTGCTCAGCAGCATACTCAAATACCCTAATAGATGTCAAGGCCCACACCATGGCCAGACCACACTGCATGCAGTAACACCCTAGCAGATATAGCAAGCATTCCAAGGTGTGAATGTACACGGAAAATAGGAAAGCCACAGCAACACACTACAGTCAAGACACCTAGCAGGCATACAAGTAGTGAATGTAAAGGGCAAATATTGAAGCCATAGCAACAAAGTGCAAGAGCCACTGCTATATACCAGTTACACCACATGTCCCACAGGAAAGCACACCCACCCACATTAACAGTAGTAGTAGTCTTAGGTGTCAGTGTACATACACACTTAGTACAGGAAACTGGAGAAATGAATGGAGAAATGTTAATCTACAACACAGCCGGAAATATGAGAGAGATACTAACCTTTACACTCACAGAACAGTGTCCACAGCAAACCGGCATGGTCCCTGCCCTTAAACTCTGAAAGGGCTACGCCTATCTCACATACCTTTTTATAGCACTGTCCTGGAATCACAGTGAGAACTGCAATCAGTACACAGCTGGCTGCATGCAATTAGCAAATGCTGGCTAACAACTGGTGCAGAGGCCATCACATGGACATATGCAGATACCTACAAAAGCATGCTGTTCTCCCAGTCCACACATGCAATACTTTCATTGCACCCTCTGGGGGGCGGAGAGAGAGAGAGAGAGAGAGAGAGAGAGAGAGAGAGAGAGAGCGCTGACATCTGCCAACTGGAGCAGCAGCGGGACACCAAACCAAATGGCAACGCAAGCAGCTGTGACAAACACAGGTAATGTAAAGTAATACTTTAAAAGTCTACATACTGTGAACCCTCCATATGTGTCATTGGTCTGTATCCATATGTATATGAAGATGTGCATAGAGCAGGGGACATACAGCAACTATCAGTGAAGGCTGTACATACATATGTATATGAGGGCATCTATGTGCACATATCAATGTAGGTTGAATGTAGGGTGTAGTGCAATGTACAAAGTAGGTTTCACAGTTATGTATGTTTAGCAGTATGTTAGTGTGTATACAGTTTTGTAAACAAACATGTTGATATACCTATCATATGGATACGTATGTATGTCAATATATGTATGTATGTATATATATATATATATATATATATATATATATATATATATACATATATGTATACATACATAGAGAGGGATGTAGGAGTACATAGACAGATGTAGATAGATAGAATATGTAGAAACATATATATGTAATACACACATACAGATATAGATATATGTAGATACATATACATAGACAGACAGATCTGACTATCTACAGATATGACTGTATATGATGATCTCACACTCCCCCTGTCCCACCCCTCTGTCACTCTCACCCCTCTCTGTCACCCCTCCATATCTATAGCAATATATGTACATGATATATATATGTGTATATGTATACAGACATATATATATATATATATATATATATATATATATATATATATATATATATATATATATATATATATATATATATATATATATATATATATATATATATATATATATATATATATATATATATATATATATATATATATATATATATATATATATATATATACATATATATATATATATATATATATATATATATATACATATATAAATATATATATATATATCTAGAGAGAGAGAGATATGTATATATATTCTGAGTGCGGCACATGTATACAGATGTATTGCAACAGGTGCCTGGTGACAAAGGCATGGAGTGAACACCAGTGTCGAAACTGGAGTACCTTACCCCATTTCAAATCACCTACACCAGTAACCACCACTTTGGCCGGCTAACAACTTGGTTATATTCAACTGGACGTATAAGAGAATTTAAGTACCTTTATCTGCACTTTTAAAAAAAAAAAAATACTGTATTTAATTTGATTTAAACTATGTTGAAGGAATATTAACTGAACTGGCAGTTTTTCTGCTCTTCTGCTCTTTAGTAACTTGAACAGAAGCTAGTGTTTGCTGAATTTTGTTATTTGCTAGTAATTACAGGTGTGGGGGTAGCCACATTCTTTGATTTCCTGTCCTTGCCTAGTTAAGTGGTGCTTTGTGAAGTATTTTCTGCTTAAAAACCTCAGCTTTGGCCGGCTAACAACTTGGTTATATTCAACTGGACGTATAAGAGAATTTAAGTACCTTTATTTGCACTTTTTAAAAAAAAAAAAAATACGGTATTTAATTTGATTTAAACTGTGTTGAAGGAATATTAACTGAACTGGCAGTTTTTCTGCTCTTCAGTTATTCTCACCCACCCTCCCTGGTTTTGTTTTGGTGTTAATCTTAGTGGCCTTGAAACTGCCCGCCCCTCAGCCTGCCTCTGGGCTCATCTCATTTGCTCACTCAACTGAGTGCAGTGAGATCATATTCTGATTTCAGGCACTCCTACTGTGTACAAAGAGAGCATCTGGGAAACAGACAAAAAAAAATTAAGCTTATTTCCTGCCTTTCCTGTTAAGTGGTATAGACTATTTGTAGGCTTCTGAGCCCCCAAGCCCTTCTGTGTTTGAGGAATGCCTTCTAGCTTGTTTTTTTTTTTCTTATAACTAGCCAGTTTTCTAGTTTCAGCACTCAAATCTCTTTCTTTGATCTCAGCACTTGTTCAGATTTTAAAAAAAAAAAAAAAAAAAAAAAATTTCATCTGCTTTTACTGTACTTGTGTTTCAACCGACTTCATTTTACTTTTGCATCATCTTAAAAATACTCAATTGTATTTATTACTGCTTGGTGTAACTCATTCTAAGCCTTTTGGTTTAAACACTTGGGCTTCGGACCAGTTGTTTTGCACTCAGAGGGTTTGTGGTCTGCACTGTTGTGGCAGAACAGGTAGCTTACATCCTTCTAGGTTGGGAACTGCTGATTGAGGGCTCAGTGTCTGTTATTCTAAAAGTGTATTAATTCTGGTTTAAGCACTTGGGCTTTCAGGCCAGTTATTTTACATTAAGAGGGTTCGTGGTCTGCACTCTTGTGGGAGGAGAGGCTGGACTCTGCCCTTCTGAGCTGGGAATTTCTGGTTAAAGGCTTATAGTGCATGCATATCTGAACTGCTTCTTACTGAAGTTGGTGCGCCTTGTTTTCTGTGGCATAGACTGGATTCAGGCCTGCTGGATCTAGCGTTGTTTGTGTAACTTGAGCACTAATCCAGACATTCTCTAAAGTATTCAATTGTATTTATTACTGCTTGGTTGTAACTTGATTAAAGTGTAGCTATCATTCTAAGTCTTTTGGATTAAGCACTTGGGCTTCAGACCAGTTGTTTTACATTAGGAAGGTTTGTGGCAAGCACTGTGGTGGCAGGACAGGTAGCTTTCATCCTTCTAAGTTGGGAACTGCTGATTGAGAGCCCAGTGTCCAAGTGTATTAGTTCTGGTTTAGGCACTCGGGCTTCAGGCCAGTTATTTTACATTAAGAAGGTTCGTGGTCTGCACTCTTGTGCGAGAAGAGGCTGGATTCTGCCCTTCTGAGCTGGGAATTTCTGGTTAAAGGTTTATAGTGCCTGAATATTTGAACTGTATCTTACTGAAATTGGTACACCTTGTTTGCTCTAGCATAGACTAGATCCAGGCCTGCTGAATCTAGCTTTGTTTATATGCTTGTTGTTTGTTTGCTTGTTATTTCCCTGGAAGCTAATTCCACCTAATACGCGGCTTCTCAGTGCTTCTGTGGATCACTAGTGATATCTGCATTGCTTACTGTACTTATTTCCTTGTTTCACTTGAAAGAAAGTTACTGTTTGTCGTTTTGCATTTAGTTACTTGTAACACATTGCACTCAAGTTACCTGGCACTTGCTCACTAAAGCAATTATATAAGTCAGCACTAAAAATTAAAAGCACTACACCCTCACTCCCCACTGGCCCTTGTTTTCAATTATTAAGGAATTCCCAATATTATTCTAGCATGTCCAAAGGTCAGTTGTCAATCTCCTCTCTGGTCCAGCTGGTGAATCTGGGAATCTTGAGGCAATGTTATAACTGCCTCATGTACACAGACAACCCTCTCCTCCTCCCCCATAACACAAATACTTGCGAGAGATGCAGCTATTTAGCCAAACTGGAGGCTGAGCTCTCTCAACTCAGGACTGGCAAGACCAGACAGGAGGAGAAGGCAACTACACACACCACAAAACCAGCCTCACATAATGCTACCACACCACTGAATCAAACACATAAACACACAAAGACATACTCAGAGGCCCTGAGTAAAAATTTACCTAAACAGCAGAGGCCTCCAAAGCAGACACCCAAACAACTGCTACCTCAAGACACCCCACAAGCAACACATAAACCACAAAAGCAGCGTGCAAAGCAGTCACAGCCCTTAAGGCCAAATACAACACCAAACATACTTGTCATAGGTGACTCCATAGTCAGACACACTGACGTCCCACTCACTAGGCTGAACAAGGAGAGGGTCACAGTAAGCTGCCTATTGGGCGCTAGAATCCGCCACATAACACAAGCACTCAGGGCACTCCACAGCAAGTACAAATATGACACAGTCATTGTCCATGCTGGTGTGAACGACCTGAGACGTACCTCCCTGGACTACATGAAAAGAGACATAGAGAAGCTCTCTGATTATGTAGCCCAGGCAGGTATGACCCTAACCCTGAGCAGTATCCTTCCTTCACCAAGAATGATGCCACAATATAGAGACAAGATGATCAGCTTTAACAATTAGCTTAATGTCTGGTGTCATTCAAAGGGGGATCCAGTGTCTGTCTGCCTGGGATGACATGCTTGACAAGCCACGCTGCCATGAGGGATGGCTTGCACCTGTCACCCCTGGGATTCCGGATATTGGCTAAGGCTCTTGCCACCCCCATAGTGCCTTTTTTAGGCAAGGCTCAAATTCTAAACCTACCACCCTAGAAAACAAAAATGGAAAGAAACTGAGGGTAATGCTGCTAAAGGCCAGAAGTCTAAATCTCAAAATGCACGCACTCGAGGCCCTTCTCAGTATGGAGAACATCGATGTCTGTGCTGTGACTGAAACCTGGTTCAAGGCTCCTGAGAGCACCCCAGCACTATTAGGTTTTACCTCATATCATGCGTTCCGGCCCCAAAACCCGGACCACACCACAAAAGGAGGGGGTGTATCCATATTCATAAAGGATACCCACACCTCCAGGTTGATGGCAATGCACGAAGCTTCGGAAACCATCCAGGTGCAACCAACCATAGGCAAAACTGCTCTACAGGCCACCCTCTCAAACTCAGGAACCCCACACAGCCTTCCTGAAGACACTGGAGGGTATAAATGTATCTCCAAACACCATCATATTGGGTGACTTCAACCACCCGAATCTAGACTGGGAACATTACTCAAGCCCTAACTTTCTAGCCCAACGGTTCCTGGAGTTCATAAATTCAAATGCCATGGAACAGCTAGTCACTGTTCCCATGAGAGGAGAAAATATACTAGATCTCATTATCACAAACATGGGGACAAAATGCTCCACACCGGAAGTATATCCCTCATTGGTGAGATCTGATCATAAACTAATCTCACTGGAAATCCACATCCCGCCCCACCCCAAACAAAAGACCACAGTGAAGAACTTCTCTAAAGCAAACTTCACACTACTCAAGACTGGTGTGGTATCCTTCAAGGCCCCTGAGACAGTGGAAACCACAACCCAAGTTGAAGCCCTTACAAATGCCTTCTATGAACACCTCCAGGACTGCATGGATCAGGCAATCACAAATAAAACCAAGACTCTTTCCACAAAGGGCAAACGTCCAGTCTGGTGGACCCCAGCCATTAACAAACTTTACAATAAGAGGAGAAAGCTATTACATGATAGAACAAAATCCATAAAAGGGAAGTCACCCTGATCATTATTAGTAAAAAATACGAGCACTCATAAAATCAACTAAGGCCAATTTTGAGAGAAAAATTGCCATGGATTCAAAGGACAATCATAAGGCCTTTTCAGCTATGTTAGGAACCTGGGTGGAAACTCCCAGATATGCTCAGAATTAGTCCAAAATGATACAAAAATCACTGAACCCACAGACATTGCCAACATGCTGGCAGACAGGTTCAGTGCAAACTTCACCCTCTCCCCTAAAGGAGAGATAACTATCCCAGCGAGTGTAGCCTCCCAGACATCTCAAATGCAGGTGAAAGCTGCTCTCTCTAAAGCTAAAAACACAGCATCAATGGGACCGGATGGTGTCCCCGCTGTGTGCTACACGAGCTAAATGAGGAATTAAACCGCACATAAGGCAGCTGTTTAATCTCAGCCTTACCACAGGATACGTGCCCAAGGAGTGGCGTCGGCAACTGTGGTCCCACTCCACAAAGGCGGTGCCTCTACGGACCCTGGTAATTACAGCCCATAAGCTTAACAAGTCTAGTCTGCAAAGCTATGGAGAGGATCATAATGGAGCTCATAAACAAAGATATAGGGGACTTGCAGACATTGGACCCGACCCAGTTTGGCCGTCAAGGGAAGATCATGCCTTTTGAACTTGGTCGACTTCTTGAAACAGTCACCAAGGCCATTGATGAGGAAAGGCAGTCCATACAGCCTACCTTGACCTTGAAAAGGTTTCGACACAATACCCCACTCGGGTATTGTAGAAAAACTACCAGCTTAAATGTAAACCCATATGTCACAAGATGGGTTGCAAACTGGCTTAAGGACAGAACCCACAGGGTTAGAGTTGCTGGCGCTATGTCAGACTCCAAGCCGGTCACAAGTGTTGTCCCACAGGGCTCGGTCCTTGGCCCCCTATTGTTCGGCATCTACTTCTCAGAAGTACAGGCCAACAGGGAGGACTTTGGCTGACAAAGTTTGCAGACGACTGCAAACTGGGCGCCATAGTGGAAAGTGCATCGGACACGGATATCCTTCAGAAGGGACTCACGGAAACAGATAGCTGGTGCCAGAGCCATGGCCTGAAGTTAAACGCCAAAAAATGTATAGTCATACCCTTCGGGAAAAACAAGGTAACCTCAAGCTACCATATAGGTGGCAATCCACTAAGCACAGAAGAGGTTATCAGGGACCTGGGGACCCAGGTTGACAGTGGCCTTTCTTTTGACACTCACGTTGCTAAAGTGGTTAGAAAGACCTTCTACATAGACCACCTGATCATGAAGGGATTCACATCCAGATCTAGTGAGGTCATTGTTCCCCTGTACTCTTCACTTATCAGACCAATGATCGAGTACAATGCCCCATTCGGGATGTATCTCGCCCGACATCTGCAGCAATTGGAGAGACCCCAAAAGTTTCTCACCAAAAGGATAAAGGGACTCCAAAATCTGTCATATGCTGCCAGATTGAAGAAACTCCAGCTCTATTCAGTCGCATACCGTCTGCTCAGAGGTGACATGTGCCTGACATACAAGGCCATGTCCAACCCAGAATTAATGGACATGCTCCACCTCAAAAAATCCAAATCCACCAAAACCACTAGAGCAAGTGACTTAAACCTTAGCACGGATATAAATAGGACGTGCTGGAGGGATAGATTTATCACTCAGAGACTCCCTATGCTGTGGAATAGAGTCCCGGTCCATGTGAGGCAGAGCACCTCGCTGGCTCTGTTCAAGAGAAATCTTGACCTGTGGATGGGAGATCGTAGGTTTACCCCGGGAATCATCTCTGTGTCACTGCTGGACAGAGGCACAACAAACTAATGGGTACAGTATTTTTTCATATAAGGGGTGGCGTAAGCCACAAAAATTCGGGCTAGGCTTATAAATGCCTTGGGGCAGATAGCCTAGTATAAACCTATGAACCTATGAACCTATGGCTGCCCACCACTGCATGTGTCAGCGGTAAACAGGGTCATACATGTGTACAATAGTCCCCCCAATGGCAGTCACAGTGGCACATTATTCCTGGAATACCTGCACATGGTATGTGTCAGCAGACATGGTGTGTCAGCTATGGACATGTAGGTCAGTGTATCCCTCCACACCACACAATGGCTGCCATGGTATGTACCTCACATGACAGCTACAGATATGGAGAAGGACACAGTGACATGTACAACACTGTGACAATGCACTCAAACACATTACCAATGCACAGTGACTGACAACACCACAGAGTACACACATACTACCCACATAGAGGTTACCACTCCTGGATTTACATACTTAAGTCACACCCATGACATATGTCCAACAACCATAGTAACACCTCACACCATCCACAACCTAAATGACTGCTGTGTGTCGTCCTTGACACTGCAGTAGAGAGCACATGGTGGAGGTACAGGTTCCTACCCACAGATAAGACATACCCTGCAATAAACCACACAGCGTTAAGAAGCAAGACTCCCCATGAGTACATGTCACACATACCCCTGTTGAATGTTAGTCAGATAGGTAATATGCCATATGAGTCACCCTGTGTAACTGTTTGACAGGAGCAGGTACCATCACATCACATGTGTCACAATGGTCAGGGTAGCAGAACAGTATGCTGCTGTAGTCCCAGGGGCAATAGCATATTGTATTGTATTGTATTGTAATGTAATGTATTGTATTGTGTTGTATTGTATTGGTATGTAGAGGTGCCTCCTTTGTGGAGTGGAACCACTGCTGCTGTATGCCAGTGTACAGGTACATATTCTGTAGTCAGGCTAGTGTTACATAGCATTTCTATACGTGTGTTTAGCTCCTCTTGGAGTTCATGTAGCATGCAACCGGGGATACCATCAGGTCCCATTGATGCTGTGTTTTCTGCTTTTCCGAGGGCGGCTCTCACCTGGACATCTGTGATGACAGGGAGGTTACATTCAGCTGGGATAAGTATGTCTTAGTTTGGGGGAGAGGGAGGGGGGAAACTTGCACTGAACCTGTCTGCCACAATGTTGCCAATATCTGTGGGTTCAGTGAATTATTTGTTGTTGTGTACTAACTATGAGCATATTGGAGGGTTTCTGACCAGGTTTCTAACATAACTGAAGAATGCCTTGTGGTTATCTGTAGTGTCCCTGGTGATTTCCCTCTCAAAGTTGCCCATGGATGTTTGTATGAGAGAACATAGCTCTTTACTAGTGCTGATCAGACATGCCTTCCCTTTATGGAATTATGCTCTGTCTTGCAGTAGCTTCCATCTTTTGTTATACAATCTGTCTATGGCTGGGGTCCACCAGACAGGATGCTTTCCCTTTGTGGAGAGTGTCTTGGTCTTATATGGGATTGCATGATCCATGCATTCTCAGAGATGTCCGTAGAAATCATTTGTGAAGGAGTCAGCATTGTGGGTTGTGTCTTCCACTGGCCCAGTGGGCTTAAAGGATACCATCTCAGTGTTACGAAGTGTAAAGTTTGCATTTGAAATGTTATTCACTGTAGTCATTTGTGCTGGTGGTGGAGGTGGGATATGTATATCAAGGGCAATTAGTTTGTGGTCAGATCACAGTAGTTGATGATGTACCCCATACAGTACCTCGATACAAACCCCCAGAGTGAGGAGGTGCTTTGGACCTGAATCAGTGTTCTGACTGCTGGGGTTTGGTAGTATGTCGTATGGAGTGTGCCAGGCACTGTTGCACAGTTGTTGGCTGAGCACTGATACCTGGCCATTTACATGTGTATCCACCAATAGACAGACAGATGCTATATATGTGAGATATGTTGTATCACAACAGTCGAGTAGCATGTGTAGTATGTGTGCCAAATTCTGCTGACATATTTTGCTGATATCATATTATTTCCTTTTTCAGGACCATGGCTCACCAGCGCAATCCAGCATACTCTGCAGCTGAGGATGAGGAAATACACCAGAGCCTGGTGCGGGATTATGCAATACTCTTTTCCTGCACCAGCCAGAATCAGCAGGAGAGGGCTGCACTGTGGCAAGACCTGGTCCGTCGGGTAAATGACATAGGCACGCATAATAGGACATATGAGCAGGTACGACATCACTGCAGTGATTTAATCAGAAATGTCCATCAGCATGCGTTGGATATCCACAGGCAACAGGTTGCCACAGGTGGTGGGGTGGCTACACATCCCCCACTCACCAGACTGGAGGGACTACTCATAAGTGTTGTGGCTCCAGCCCGCCAACAACAACAGCAGCAGACCTGCATTATGATGGAGGCTGGAGCCACACAGCACCAAGACTACGAGCGTGCAGGTAATATGCCATATGTATAGTTGACTGTTGTGTACACTGGTAGTTAATGCATGTGTGAGGTGTGTCCTTGGTTTGTAGCTGTCATCATAGTATTTAATGTGCAAGTGTGATATTATCAATATCAGCAGCTGACCTGTGAAAGGCAACTGTTGTACTACTGACCTGTATCATACTCAGTAACAATGGGACAGTTGTGCCCATTGACATTAATTTCCTCACTTCTGCAGGTCCCTCCGGTGTAACAGCAATGCAGCCTATCCATGCTGGTGAGTGTGTATTAACAATACCTTTAATAGTCTTGATAGTAATAGTAATATTAGGCTCACTTAGTAGTGCTCTGTGTATGCATGCAGGTATGTCTGTGTCTATGTGTTGATATCTCGCATACTGAGTAGTGTGCAAGTGTGCAACTGTGTGCAAGTGTGCAACTGTGTGCATGTGTGAAACTGTGTGCATGTGTGCATTTGTGCAACTGTGTGCATGTGTGCATGTGTGCATGTGTGTACCTGTGCATGTGTGCATGTGTGCACCTGTGCATGTGTGCATGTGTGCACCTGTGCATGTGTGCATGTGTGCATGTGTGCACGTGTGCACGTGTGCATGTGTGCATGTGTGCATGTGTGCATGTGTGCATGTGTGCACATGTGCATGTGTGCACGTGTGCATGTGTGCACGTGTGCATGTGTGCATGTGTGCATCACTGGTAACATTGTGTAGACATTGTAAACTGTGTTTCCTGTTTCCCTCCACAGGTTCTGGTGCTGCTCTGGTGTCATGCAGCAGGGAACCTGAATCAGGTGCCATGGGTACTGATAATAATGACATCTGTGTAGTGGCACAGGAAGGTGTGCCAGGGTCCATCATTGGTCAGCCAATTGACAGTACACAGCTGTCAACCCCATCAATGCGCACAGTCATCCTGCCAATACACCCTTTGTCACCAATGTCCCTAGGTGATGGACAGGATACAGTGGGCATTGACCAGGGTAATGTGGTATCTGTGGCACATGCTTCCCCACACAGCAGCCATGGGCAAGGCCCTGAGATGGTACCACACAGACAGATGTCCAGGGGTTCTCGTGGGAGCATCCATGGGTGTACTGCCCCTGTCAGACGTGCCCACAGAGGTCTTACAACCTCAGCTATGTTTCTTGCTGTCATGCAGGCACAGTCATGTATGGAACAGTACACCCGACAGGGTCTGAGGGAGCTGACAGCATGTCACACAGCCATGACTGACAGTTTGCGTGACATTGCGCCTGCCATCCGTAATTTCACCAATGTCATAGACAGACGTTGTGGGGACATATTAGATCAGTTCCACATCTACATGTCCATGAGCCAGGGCAATGGTGGACGATTGAGGCATCGACGTGGGCGTAGACCAGCAACAGCAGCAGCTGGCAGTCATCGCGGACGACAACAGGGTGGCGGCCACCCCCATACTGCCAGCAGCAGCCCCAGCAATGCTGGGTCTGTGCTGTCATCAGACCACCCCAGGAGACGATGTGCACGTGGCTCTGGACAGGCCCAACAGGGATCTGTGTCCAGTCAATGAACACCTGCTTCTGATGACAGTACCCAGTCTGGATTGGTACTGGATATGGTCTGTAGCACCCCTGCAAGGCACAGGTACCATGTCTGTGGCCAGAGACACTGATCTGTGTGACCTGGCAGGTACAGTCTGCGGCTGTCCACAAACACCGGTATATGGCAGCCATGAGGTGGAACTGTGTGCATCCATACACACATGCGAATTGACAACACCTAGGGCTACCGCATACACGCACACACTGCATCAACATTGCCCCACCTTGTACTGCTGACCCTCACCAATACACATACACATACATGTCAATTGGTGGTATCAGTGGCAGACTCAGGCATACCAAGTTCACACCCTGTGCATATGATGAAACTGTGCCACCTCCTGCAATCTGTAACATCAGTGCAGGTACAGGTTAACATGTTGCTGATGCACAGGGTGACTACATAGACGTGTAGTAATAGTATCATGTTGTTAACAGTACTGTGTGCTGATATACTTGTGGGTATATCCCAGCATGCCTGATGCAGTAAGGGTATGATCGTCTTGTACTGTTTTCTACACCCAGTGGTAAGTACCATAATGTATCATCTGCACATGTTGGCATACTGGTGGTAAGGATGTCAACAGAAGGCTACATACATAGGTAGCACAGAGGATAAGGTAATGAAAGTATTGATACGCAATGATGGACATGTAAATTGCAAGTGGCATGTTGCCCACACTGGACTCTGCAATGCGGATGTTTGAGGATGTTGATATGTGTTCAGTACTACACAACTGGTACAGGACACACAGGAGCACCCTAGCACTGCAAGCTCACATCTCATACCATGCTAGACAGCCCCAACACACAAAACTAACTTTCACAGGAGGGAGAGTCCCCATAAATGTCAGGGATACTGTGGTGGCAGGACAGGTAGCATACATCCTACTAAGTATGGAACCACTGAGTGAAGGCTCAGTGTCTGTTATTTGACATGTGTATTACTGCAGGTATGAGCACCTGGGTTTCCATCCGGTTATTGTACATCCTGATGGTACATGGTCTGTACACTTGTGTGCACTGAGACTGGACCCTGGCCATCTCATCTGTGTATTTCCATGTACATGTGTATAGTGCCTGCATATTTGCACTGTTACCTACTGGAAGTGGTACAGCTTGTTTGTTGTACAATGGACTACATGCAGCCCTGCTTACTGTAGCTTTGTTTGCATGCATGTTTGCTTGCAGTTACCCTGGAACACTGATCCCACCTGCAATGCAGATTTACAGAGCTTCTGTGGACTCCTAGTGACATCTGCATAGCTTACTATATGTATGTCCATGTCTCACTTGACAGAACGTCACTGTTTGTCCTGTTCGCATGTACGTTGCCTGTGACACATTGCATATGACTTACCTGGCATTTGACCACGTGGGCAGTCATATATGCCAGTTCTAACTAATCACAGGCACTACACCCTCACATACTCACCTTCTGTACCTTGTTCCCTATTGGCCCTATGTGCTGTTAATCACCATGGCAATCACAATACTATGGTAGCATGTGCAAAGGTCACTTGTCAGTCACCTCTATGGTACAGTTGTGGAATATGTGAGTCATGTGGCAATGTCACAGCTGCCACATGTACACAGTCAACCCTCTCCCCTACACATGGATGTACAACACATGTATGAGATGCAACCACATAGACAAACTGGGGACTAAGCACTCTGAACCCAGTACTGGCATAACCTGTCAGGTGGCATGAAATACTACAGTGACTACAATACCAGTCTGATGTAGACCTACACTGACAGCAATCCAAACACATGAACACACTGGGGCATTTGTGGAGCCTCAGAATAGCATCCTGCCTGAGCAGCAGACACCTCTGCAGCTGGCACACAGGCATACGTTAAGCCGGAACACAGCACGTGCAACACATAGCACACAAATCCTGTGTGACAAACAGTCACAGCCTGTACGGCTAGACAACTCACCTGCTACAGTTGTGTTAGGTACCTTTATTGTCCAGTACAGTGAGGTCCCGCTCACCAGGCTGGACAAGGTGAAGGTCACAGTGATATGCCCGTGGGGCACTATGGTCCACCACATAACACAAGCATACAGGTCAGTCAGAGGCATGGACACATATGACTCAGTCATTGTCTATGCCACTATGGCTGACCTGTGATGTACCTCCCTGGACTACATGATAGGGAACATAGAAGGGCTCTCTGAGCATATGGCACAGGCTGGTATGACCCTGACCTTGGTTGGGATCATACCATCACCAAGAATGCTGAAGTATTACTGAATGCTGATGAATTACTGTAGCCACAACACCCTAGCTGAAAGGTTCCTAGCATGTAGTCACTGCATTGCTATGGAACAACTTGTTACCACTCCCACAACAGGTGAAAACATGCAGCACCTGCTCATCAACATGTAGACTATATGCCCCAGACCAGATGTGTATCCCTCGCTGCTAGGATGATACCATATACAACTCACACTGTATATATACACATACCACATGCAGCACCTGCACAGAAGACCACAGTCATAATGTTATCCAGTGCAAATACCATGTATTCACATGTGGCAGGCATCAGACATGGGAACCATTGAAGGTCACAGGTACATATGTGTATTTGGCACACACATACATCATCTGTGTCCATTGCCATTACTGGTTTAATTGATGTCATGCATTATTGTGAACAACAACCCAAACACATGGGCATTCTGAGTGACAAAAACACACATGGCATGTGTGGAATTCAAAGCCATAACTAACTGTGCTATGACAGTAGTGAGAGATGCAGTAGCAGAGCATGCTATTTGCATTACTGGGAGATTTGCCCTCTTCTGCTGTACTTGTAGGGTGCTGACATCATCTCTGTGTAGAGACTGGAATATGCAGCAGCTGGTGTGTTGTAATGGTTGCCAAAAGGGTCAGTTCTCTCACACATGCAATTGCACATACCCTACTTCTACCCCCCATGCATACACACTTGCCATTTGTAAGATTCAAACCCCTACCTAAACTATGCTACGAAACTCAAGACATACACATTAGCAGAGCGCGCTATTCGCATTACTGGGAGGTTTTTCTTCTCCTGCTGTACTTATAGGGTGCTGATATCATCAGTGTTTAGAACAGGGAATGTGCATCCTGTAGTGTGATTTCCTAGTTGCCAAAAGGGACATTTCTCTCACACAGAATTGCACACACACTTACCACCCTCACCTAAACACACACACTTGCAGTATTCAAACCTCTACCTATGTTATGACACTCAAGATGGATGCATTAGCAGAACACGCTATTCACATTACTGGGAGGTTTCCCTTCTCCTGCTGTACTTATAGGGTGCTGACATCATCAGTGTTTAGAAAGGGGAATGTGCATCCTGTAGTGTGTTCTCCTAGTTGCCAAAAGGGACATTTCTCTCACACTGAACTGCACACACACTGAGCATTTGCAGGATTCAAACCCCTACCTAACTATGTTATGACACTTAAGATGGACGCATTAGCAGAGCGTGCTATTCGCATTACTGGGATGTTTCTCTTCTCCTGCTGTACTTATAGGGTGCTGACATCATCAGTATTTAGAAAGGGGAATGTGCATCCTGTAGTGTGTTTTCCTAGTTGCCAAAAGGGACATTTCTCTCACACAGAATTGCACACACACACTGAGCGTTTGCAGGATTCAAACCCCTCCCTAACTATGGTATGACAATCAAGATGGACGCATTAGCAGAACACACTATTTGCATTAGTGGGAGGCGCTCCTTCTCCTGCTGTACTTATAGGGTGCTGACATCATCAGTGTTTAGAAAGGGGAATGTGCATCCTGTAGTGTGTTCTCCTAGTTGCCAAAGGGGACATTTCTCTCACACAGAATTGCACACACACCAACCCCACTCACCCACACACACACTGAGCATTTGCAGGATTCAAACCCCTACCTAACTATATTATGACACTTGAGGGAGACACATTAGAAGAGCACACTATCCGAATTACTGGGCATCTGGTCTGCACCTGCAGTATTTATAGGGTGCTGACATCATTATTTCTACAGAGGTATGTACATCTATTACTAACTGTCAGGTGGGGGATAGCATATATATATGCATTCGCAGCCACCTACTTCAGGGTCAGATATGCACATCAGCACTGGCAGGTTATGTTCTATACCATGCTTCATGACCACAGGACCTGTAACACACAACACAACCAGTTTGGACCACCCTCCAACATCCAGGACACACACTTTGCTTCCCTGGGAACAGTGCCAAGATATGAAGGTGTTCACATACACCATTCCAGTTATTGATGTCAGGTACAGGTATACTGTGTGTGGGAACTACTCAGGCCTCTACAACATTACCCTACAGCCACTACAAATTGTGAGTCCATGTGCTATGGCAAGACCACTCACCACAGCCACAAGGGGGAATACATATTGCACCTGACCATCTGCAACATGGGTACTCACTGTTCCGCACCAGAGGTAGACCACCATTGTTGATATCTGACCATACCCACCTTTCCCTGGACATCCATATCCCATCCCCACCCCCAGGCAAGGTTGTCACTGCAAACAAAGTGTATTTATCAAAAGCAGACTTTACACTTGTGAAGACTGGGGTGGAAGACTTCAAAGGACCCATGCTGGGGGAGTATACAGGCCACTCTGCATAATCCTTGACAATTGCATTCTATGAGCATGTGGAAGGTTTGCATTGATCATGCTATCCCAAATATACCCATGACTCCTCCACAACAGGACACCTGTCAGGTGTACACCAGCCATATATGAGCTGTCCAACAGACAGAGTGAGCTAATACATTGCAGAGCAGTAGCCCACAGAGGGAGGACATCTCTGAACAGTACTGGTATGACACTTCAATCCCTCATAATCATCAGGACAAAGTGTTGACAGTGAAATTGTCCAGACACTGCAGATAAGGCTCCCCTCAGTCTGTTATTGATGCCCACTTACTGTTAGAGGTCCTCACCAACCCTCTTCCAGCACACACCAACAACATGGATGTGGCATAGCAAATTCAACCCCTGGGATCTCCACTGTGTCCCTGCTTGATGGAGGCACAGCACACTAGCCTCAAACGGTGCCTTATGTGACCTACTTTACAGTGGCACAGTAGCCTACTGTACTGGGGAGGCAGACACCAAGCACACTCTGGCTAAGCTTTCATTTCCTAGGGCAAACAGCCTAGTGTTGACCTCTACACCCATATGTTTAATTGTCAGATGCACAATATTTGCTGCTGATAGACTGTTTGCAGGTCTTTATTGCCATAGCATTCCCTGTTTCTATGAACAACTTGTGTATCTGTGGAAGATGTTTGAATATGAGAGGGATCCACTATATCACTTATGTCTCTGTAGTCATTTAACTGGGTGCACTGGGCAGATTGCTGTAATGTGGTTGGTTCCTGGAATAACACGTACAAATACCAGATATGTGTGGTCAACTGCTAAACTGAGATATGTCCTAAGTGTGTGAGCATGCCCAGTTCAGGCTTTCCATGGCATGTTGTCTGACATATGTCTCATTTATCAAAGTGTGCGAGCATGCCCAGTGTGAACTTTCCATATGTTGAACTCTGCAGGCCACCACATTTGTGGATGAGTGTGAACTTCAACAATATCTCACGTTTATGGTTGTGTGTTGTGTGTCATGTTGTGTACTTACTGTCCAACTGCTTTGTGTCTGAACACAACAGGGATTATACTGTGTCTGCAGGGTTTGCATGGGATACTTTGCATACAGTTGTCAACATCCTTTCATACTGACCTAACACTGTAGTACCGTATAGTGTACTGGTTCAGTACTTTCACTGTGGTGGACAGTATCCTGGGCTTTAGTCCTATTACTGCTTTAAATTTTCATAGTGAGCACAACAGACTGGTTAGGGGCCAGTTGTGCACATAGGTTCATAGGTTCATAGGTTCATACTAGGCTATCTGCCCGAGGGCATTTACAAGCCTAGCCCATAGTTTTGTGGCTTACGCCACCCCTTTAGTATGGGGAACTATACCCATTATTTTGCTGTGCCTCTGTTGAGCAGTGACACTGAGGTAATCCCTGGGGTATATCTGCGATCTCCCATCCATTGGTCAAGATTTCTCTTGAACAAGGCCAGCGAGGTGCTCTGCCTCACATATACCGGGATTTTATTCCACAGCATAGGGAGTCTTTGGGTGATGAATCTATCCCTCCAGCACGTCCTATTAATAGCCGTGTCGAGGTTTAAGTCTCCCCTTGTGGCTCTGACGGATCTAGATTTTTGAGGTGAAGCATATTCATCAAATCTGGGTTTGACATGGCCTTGTATGTTAGGCAAAGGTCACCTCTGAGCAGCGGTGGCGACTGAATAGAGCTGGAGTTCTTTCAGTCGGGCAGCATAGGACAGATGTTTGAGACCCTTTATCCTTTTGGTGAGGAACTTTGTGGCCTCTCCAGCTGCTGCAAGTGTCGGGTCAGATACATTCAATGGGGCATTGTACTCAATCATTGGTCTGATGAGTGATGAGTATAGGAGACTATGACCTCCCTTGATCTAGATGAGAATCCCTTCATGATAAGGTGGGCAATGTAGAAGGTCTTCCTAACTACTTTAGCTACATGGGTGTCGAATGACAGACTACTATCAACCTGGGTCCCCAGGTCCCTGATAACTTCTTCTGTACTCAGTGGATTGCCACCTATTTGGTAGCTAGGGGTAACCTTGTTTTTCCCGAAGGGTATGACTATGCATTTTTGGCATTTAACTTTAGGCCATGGCTCTGGCACCAGTTATCCGTTTCTGTGAGACCCTTCTGAAGGATATCTGTGTCAGATGTGTTTTCTACTATGGCCTAGTTTGCAGTCATCTGCAAACTTTGTCAGCCATAACCCTCCTGTGTTTGCTTGTACTTGGAAAAGTAGATGCCAAACAAGAGTGGGCCCAGGACTGAGCCCTGTGGTACACCACTTGTGACAGGCTTTGAGTCTGACATGGCGCCAGCAACTCTGACCCTGTGGGTTCTGTCACTCAGCCAGTTTGCAACCCATCTTGTGATGTATGGGTTAACATTTAAGCTGATGAGTTTTTCAATGATACCCAGTGGGGTATTGTATCAAAGGCCTTCGCCAGATTGAGGTAGGCTGTATGGACTGCCTTTCCCTCATCAATGGCTTTGGTGACTGTTTCAAAAGTCAACCAAGTTTAGAAGGCATGATCTGCCTTTGACAAAGCCAAACTGGGATGGATCCAAAGTCTGCAAATTCCCTATGTCTTTATTTATGAGGTCCATTATGATCCTCTCCATGGCTTTGCAGATAAGGCTTGTCAAGCTAATGGGCGTAATTTCCATGGTCGGTGGAGGCACCGCCTTTGTGAAGTGGGACCACAGTTGCAGTGCGCCACTCCTGGGTGTATCCAGAGGTAAGACTATGATTAAACAGCTGTCCTAGCTGTGGGTTTAATTCCTCGTTGAGTTAAGTGGAGCACACAGCCGGGGACACCATCAGGTCCCATGGATGCTGTGTTTTTGCTTTGGAGAGAGCAGTTCTCACTTGGGTGTTGGAGATGTTTGGGGGCTGCAATCGCTTGGTATAGATATCTCTCCTTTTGGGGAGGGGAGAAGTTTGCACTGAACCTGTCAGCCAGTATGTTGGCAATGTCTGTAGGATCAGTAATCTTCACATCATTTTGAACTAGTTCTGAGCATATCTGGGAGTTTCCTCCCAGGTTTCTAACATAGCTAAAGAAGGCCTTATGATTGTCTTTTTGAGTCTTTAGCTATTTTTCTCTCAAAATTTGCTTTGGACGATTTTATGAGAGCTCTTAGTTTTTACTTATAGTGATCAAGGGTGTCTTACCTTTTAAGGATTTTGCTCTATCTTGTAGTAGCTTCCTCCTTTTGTTGTAGAGTTTGTTTATGGCTGGGGTCCACCAGAGTGGACGCTTGCCTTTGGTACAAAGAGTCTTTGTTTTGTTGGGATTGCCTTATCCATGCAGTCCTGCAGGTGCTGGTAGAAGGCATTTGTAAGTGATTCAGCGGCTTGGGTACTGTTTTCCGTCGGCTCGGGGCCTTAAAGGAGACCACACTAGTCTTTAGAAGTGTGAAGTCGGCTTTCGAGAAGTTCTTTACTGTGGTCTTTTTTATTTCAGGTGGGGGTGGGATGAGGACCTCCAGCGAGATTAGTTTGTGATCTGATCTCACCAGTGAGGGGTATACTTCCGGTGTTGAACATTGTGCTCCCATGTTCAACATGACCATGTTGCATTATGTTCAGATATGGACTACTTAAACCAGGCTTGTCCAACATTGGTAGTGTATTCCACAACATAGGTGGACATTGGCAAACACTAGCGATGTGCCCTAGGCCATTTCTAATGCTAGTCGGAGAGTGTGTTTGTCCTTCGACACACATTGTAACTGGAGTTTGCCATGACATATGTCATGGTTAGTATACTGTGCCTCCGTCTACCCGTGACATAACAGTGATACCCAGGGTAAACCTACCATCTCCCATTCACTCATCAAGATTCCTCTTGAGGAGAGTCAATGAGTGACTCTCTGGCTAACCTGTACTGGGAGTTTACTCAAGAGTGGGGGTGGCTTCTGTGTTATGGATCATTCAGTACAGCTTGTCCTATGTATGTCAGTGCTGGGGTTCAGGTCTCTCATGTGCATAGCTCACTGCCATTCAGATTGTACAAGGTGCAGCATGTTCATTGATTCCAGCTTGGACATGGCTTTATACATCAGGCACAGCTTGCCTCTGGCTGGGCAGTATGGCAGTGTGTGGAGCTGCAGTTTGTTTAATCAGGCAACACATGGCATCTGTTCAAGCTCTTTGATACTCCTGGTGAGGTACTTTTGGGGTCTTTCCAGTTGATGGAGGTGTCTGCTGAGGTGCATCCCACAGGGGCCATTGTAGTCAATTGTAATGCTGATGAAGGATGACTGCAGAGTCACAATGACCTCCCCTGATCTAGATCTGACAACCTTCATGATTAGGTGGGTATATGGTATGTTTCTGTAACCACTACAGCCACATGCTTGTCCAATGTAGGATATCTATCAACTTGTGTCCCCAGGTCTCTTATTACATGTTAAGTACTTAATGGGTTAACACCTATGTGGTAATTGGTGGGCACTTACTGTATATCCACAGGGTTTGACTTTACACTTTTCTGCAATTAGCTTGCTGACATGGCTTTGGCACCAGTTATCTGTTTCTATGTGGCCCTTTTGTGGGATGCTTGTGTCAGCTGGAGGGTCAGATATGGTGGCCAGTTTGTAGTCCTCTGCAAACTTGTTCAGACACAGTCCTTCCATGCTGGCCTGTACCTATGGGACATATATACCAAACAAGGGAGGTCCCAGGACCAAGCCTTGTGGGATGCCAGTTATATCCGGTTTGTAGTCTGACATGGCTGCAGCATTTCTGACCATGTCAGTTCTGTCCTTGGTCTGGTTTGCAACCCCTCTACTGACACAGGGGTTTATATTTAAGATGGTGAGCTTATCTATAATGAACACGTGGGGTACTGTATGGAAGCCTTTTGCAAGGTCCAGCTACGCTGTGTGGACCACATTCCCCTCATCAATGACCTTAATGACTGTTTCAAATGAGTCAAACATGTTTAAGGGGCAGGATCTGCACTTAAGAAAGCCACACTGGGTAGGGTCCAGTGTCAGTAGGTCCCCAATATCTTTATGTCTGCGGTACATGCTGACCCTTTCCATAGCTTTGCAGACCAAGCTTGTCAGGATTTTGGGGTGGTAGTTTGCAGTATCCATTCAGACAACACCTTTGTGGAGAAGGACCACTGTTGTTGTACACTGCTCTTTGGGTACATATCCTGTGGTAAGGCTGACATTGAGCAGTAGTGTTATTTGGCATTCCATTCTTCTTGGAGTCCATGTTGGACTCAGCCCAGGACTCCATGTCATACCATTGATGCTGTGTGTTTTGCTTTGTAGATGCTGGCTGTTACCTCAGCATCTGCAATGTCAGGGGGCCAGCACTCTGCTGGGATAGATATTTTGCATTTTGGGGGGGGGGGTTGCACTGCAACTGTCAGGTTGGATGTTGGCAATATGTGTGTGTGTTTGGTATGTTGTTTATAATATTTGAGTGCTTCAGAGCATATTTGTGAATTCCCAACAAGGTTCCTACCATCAGTTAAGAAAGCCTTGTGATTATCCTTAGTGTCCTGTACAATTTGTATCTTCATAGGTTCATAGGTTCATACTAGGCTATCTGCCCTAGGGCATTTATAAGCCTAGCCAGAGTGTGTGTGGCTTTCGCCACCCCTTGCTATGTGAATATTATGGCCATTTATGCTTTACTTTACTGTGCCTCTGTCTGGACGTGACACAGTGAAGACCCCCAGTGTACATCTATGATCATCCATCCACTTGGCAAGATTCCTGTTGAAGGGGGTCAGTGAGGGGCTCTGCCTAACATGGAGTGGGATTCTGTTCCAGGGTGTAGGGAGCCTCTGGGTTATGTATCTGTCCCTCCAGCACATCCTATTTCATTATGTGTTGAGGTTGACATCTCTCACTCTCACAGCTCCGATGGATTTGGGTTTTCTGGGGTGGAGCATGTCCATTACTCCTGTGTTGGACATGGCCTTGTACAACAGGCATACAACGCCTCTGTGTAGGCAGTATGTGACTGCATACAGCTGAGGTATCTACAGCCAGACAGCATATGTCATATATTTGAGTCCCTTTATCTTCTTGGTGAGTTACCTTTGAGGTCTTTCAAACTGCTGCAGGTGTCGGGTAAGGTACATCCCAAATAAGGCATTGTACTAGATTATGGGTCTGATAAGAGAACAGTATAGGGGCACAATGACCTCTGTTGATGTAGATGTGAATCCTTTCATGATACGATGTCCAATATAGACAGTCTTCCTAGCCACGTTGGCAATGTGAGTGTCACATTACAGGTTACTGTCCACTTGTGTCCCTAGGTCCCTGATTACTCCTTCCATACATAATGGATTACCACCTATGTGGTAATTTGTGAGTACCTTGTTTGGTATTTGTTGAGACATTCATACTGTCCATTGTCTTCAGGACGGCTGGGTGGTGTTCCTGTGTGTGAGAGTGTGGTCTGTAGCATGCTACAGACTGTACAGCAGTTTTGCCTATGGTTAGTTGCACATGGGTGGTCTCCGATGCTTTGTGCATTGTCAGTTACCTGGACGTGTGGGTGTCTGTGCTGAATATGGATACTCCCCCTCCTTTTACGTTTTGGTCCAGGTTTTGGGGCCATAACGCATGATATGAGGTATAACCTGGTAGTGCTGGTGTGCTGTCAGGAGCCTTGCTTCAGGTTTCTGTCACTGCACGGACATCGATGTGCTCCATACTGGGGAGGGCCTCGGGAGCATGCATATTGAGGTTTACACGTCTGGCATTGGGCAGCATTACCCTTATGTTTCTTTCCACTTATGTTTTCTAGGGAGGTGGGTTAGTCTTTTCAGCCTTGCCTACAAAAGGCTCTATGGAGGTGGCAAGAGCCTTATCCAATATCCAGACGTCCAGGGGTAACAGGTGCAAGCCATCCCTGGCACAACAGCGTGGCTTGTCAAGCATGACATCCCAAGCAGTCAGACATTGGATCCCCTTGGAATGACACCAGTAATTGTGCCACTTGTTATAGCTGATCATTCTGTGTTTGTACTGTGGCATCATTCTTGATGAGGGTAGGATGCTGCACACGGTCAGTGTCATACCGGCCTGGACTACATAATCAGAGAGGTCATCTATGTCTCTTTTCATGTAGTCCGGGGAGGTACATCTCAGGTCATTCACGCCAGCATGGACAATGACTGCATCATATTTCTACTTGCTTTGGGGTGACCTGCGTAATTGTGTTATATGGCGTATTGTAGCAGCCTACAGGCAGCTTACTGTACCCTTTCCCTTGTTCAGTCTGGTGAGAGGGACAGCAGTGTGTCTGACTATGGAGTCACCTATTACAACTGTATCAGGCATGTTGTTTCTCCTTCTGGCCTGTGACTGTTTGGCACACCAGCTTTGTGTACTATGTGTTGCATGTGCTATGTTTGGAGGGAATGGTTGCTTGGGTGACTGCTTTGGAGGCCTCTGTTGATGTGGTGTGTTTGTAATTAGGGCCTCCGGGAATGTTTCTCTGTGTTTATGTCTTTGGTTTGCAGTTGTGATAGGTCTATGTGAGACTGGGTTTGTGGTGTGTGTGGTTACCTTCTCCTCCTGACTAGTTTTGACAGTACTGAGTTGAGAGAGCTCAGCCTCCGGTTTGGATAAATGGTTGCATCTCTCACATATATTTGTATTTCTTGGGGGGAGGTGAGGGTTGCCTGTGTACATGGGGCAGGTGTAACATTGCCACAAGATTCACAGATTCAACTTGTTGTAGCTAACCTTAGTGGATTGTATGTGTGGACATATTTTATTGCCATACTACTGATCAGTGATTACTTCCCTTTTTATGTTTGCTCTATCATGTAGTAGCTTCCTCATTCTCTTGCATGGTTTGGTAATGGCTGGAGTCCACCATGCCAGATGCCTGCGTGTATGGCATTGTGTCTTGGTTTTATTTGGGATTGCATAACCCATGCATTCCTGGCAGTGTTCGTGGAATGCCTGTATAACAGGTTCTGAGGTGTGGCCTATATTTTGCACCTGCACAGGGCCTTTAATGGATTCCACATCAGTTTGGAGGAGTGCAACTTTTGCTTTATACATGTTTTTCACTGTTGTTTTCTGGCCAGGGACTGTGGTCAGGATGTGTATATCCGGTGTGATTACTCTATGGTCTGGTCTTACCAGTGAGGGATACACTTCTCATCTTGCCATCCAGTACCCATGTTGCTGATTATCACATCCAGTATGCTTACCCCTCTTGTGGGAGTGGTACGTTGTTCCTGGGCATTTTGGTTTATGGATTCTAGGAACTTTTGTCCTACAGTGTTGGAGCTAGTATAATGCTCCCAGTCTATGTTTGGGTATTTTCAGTCACCCAATATAATGTGGTTTGGAGGGCTTGATATATTCATGTATTCCAACATAGGGCAAGTGCAGTTCCTGGTGTTAGGTCTGTAGCAGGCTATAAACTGGGAGGCAGTTTTAGCCACTGTTACTTGACCATGGCTAGTTCATGCTGCTTCTTGTTGTGGTACCAACATGGGGTTGTGGTTATCCTTGACAATTATTGCTAGTCACCCTCTTTTTGTAGCTTGTTCCATGTTTTGAGGCTGTACAGCACAGTATGAGGTGTAACCTGGTAGTGTTAGGGTGCTGTTGTGAGCCTTGACCCAGTTTTCTGTTACAGGACAGATATCAACATTCTCCATACTGGGGGAGTTTAGACTGCATGCATCTTGCTGTTTAGACTTCTGGCATTGGGTAGCATTACATCTAGGTTCTTATCCCTTGTGATACCTATGGAGATGGGTTTGTGTTTTGAGCCTTACCTATTCAAGGCATGCTGTGGGTAACAACAGCCTTTGCCAGTATCCATAAGGCCAGGACTGATAGGTGCATGCCACCCCTAGCAGTTGGAGCATCATGTCATGCTCAGCATGTCATCCCAGGCTGGCACACATTGGATCCCATTTGACTAACAGCAATACTTCAGCCAATTATTGCAATTGATCATCTCATCGTCATATTGTGGCATCATGCTTGGTGAGGGTAGGATGTTAGTCAGGGTTATCAAGTTTGCATATACTACATGGTGTTACATTGCTTAACACATGGCATTCATGCCTCAGGTGGTGCTGCAGGGCTGCCTCTGTCAGATGCACATACTACACTCCCTGTACATGTTTGAGAGCAGGTTATGTAATTTTAGGCATCCCTGTTATATGAGTGAGTCAGAGAGGGGTATCATTCCCAGGGTTCCTACTGAGCCAGTGTATGTGCTACGCGTTGCCTCTTTGCCAAGGCCAGGGCATACTGGGCACGCCTCCTTCTGCCTACTGGGGCAGGCTCAGGTTGTTCCTCCTCTGAGTCACGCTCTGCCTGTGATGGCCTTGGCAATGGTGGGGGGCTGTTTGGCCTGGCACTATGCTGGTCCTGCTGCAGCTGTTTTCGCAAGATCATATTATGTAGCATAGCACATACCATGACAATTTGGGTACATGTAGTTGGTGAGTACTGCAAGGCTCCGCCAGATGTGTCCAGACACCGTAACCATGACTTGAGCAGCCCAAACACACGCTCTATTACATTACGTGTTTGTGCATGTGCCTCATTATGGCGTTCCTGTTCAGGTGTGTGTGCATTTCTGATGGGTGTCATCAGCCACGGCTCCAGTGCATAACCTGCATCCCTCACTAGGTGTCCATGTGGGATGTCCCCATTGGCAAATGTCTGGTACAGCTGCGTCAAATGCCAGATATGGGAATCATGGTAGCTCCCAGGGCAGCCAGCACACACATTCATTATTATGCCCTGGGCATCACACATGACCTGTCAGTTGATGGAGGGGAAGCCCTTGCGGTTAATGTAGGCCCTACCCCGCTCACCGGCTGGTGCTTTGATGCGTATGTGTGCGCAGTCTATTGCACCCACTACCTCAGGGTATTCCGCTATTTGCTAGAAGAGACGCATATTGCTGGCCAATATCTCACGGGCATTGGGGAAATATACATGATCACCGACATGTGCTGACATGGCATCCAGGAACTGGTGCAGTACCCTGGAGGCTGATGCCTGTGATATCCCCATCATATCACCAGTTGGTCTCTGGAAGGTACCTGTTACTAGTATTCTTAGACCAACACATACATTGGTTTTCACTGGGATGGGTTCCCCTCTGTTGGTTCTGTGTGTGAGGCGTGGCCTGCACAGCTCAACAATTTGCTGCAGGAGGTCTCTGTCCACTCTATAGCGCTCCACTATCTCCAACTCATGTAACCCGTGGTAGGTGACCCTGTGCCTGTACACTCTTCTCTGTCTCCTCACTGTGGGTTGTCTGGCACCATTTGCATTGTCACCACCCTCAGCAAGTCGCCTATGTCTCCTTATGACAGCTATGGCAGCCCCTAGCATTTCTGCTCTGAGTTCAGCTTTTTCAGTTTTCACTTCTAATAACTTACTCCTGTCTTGCAGTGTCTCTTGAGAGAAACATCCTGCACTGCTGTTTGCAGAGGTTTTAAGTGCTTGGCTGGGCTACTATTCTGCCTGTGTAATTGCCTGCTTCTAATTGTTTTCACCTGCTAGCTCCAGCAGTATTCCCTGCTAGCTTCCTACTAATTCTGTTGCTTCTTTTTACCTCTCTGTTTCCTCAGGGAGGAGCAACGCGCACACCAGCAGAAAACGCTCACAGTGGCTTACACACGCGCACACATGCTTACACGGTTTAGAATCTTCTTATTCGGGTTAAAACACGCGCACACCAGCGCAAACAGTCTTACAAGTCTGCCAACAGGCTCCCACATGCATAGTCTGCCTTACACGCGTGCACACTGCCCTACTCGTGCCTCATGGTGTGCACACGTGCGCATGCACGCCCAGCAAGAAACTTTGGTGTAAGCAACAGTGTACACCTTCCATTTCTTGACTTTCCCATGCTTATCTTGTGGCACTCCTCTTTCCATGATATGTGTCTGACATCTGTCATGTAACACTGACCTCCAATGAACTGCATTTCTTTCTGCCATTCCGCCCTGTGATGTCACCTATTGCCTACTCTGTTTTTCCCCCTTATGTAACTCTTACACTACTCAGAATGTGCTCATTTGCTATGTGACAGTGGGATTCAGTATCCTAACACTCATTTACATCAGATTGCCTACTAATGCTTAGTTACATGTCTTAGACTCAGCTTCCCCCCTTAGCAACCACTAAACGGTGGCCATGTTGTTTTTGGTCTGCTGGTCCCTGCATTGTAAATCCATGTATTGCATAAAACCCACATTTGTGGGTTTATAACCTTCATTTTTATGTTTTATATAGCGCAGCCCGTTTGTCGGGCGCTATGCTTAAACTTCGGCGATCGCCAAAAAAAAGATTTATTTCTCAAATTTGCATCAGGGTACCTTGCCAATGGCCACATATTTGGCCATTGGCATGCTGCCTGACACATATGCACCCTTTATTTGGAGCTGACATGGCTCCATTGTGTTTTTTGCAGAAACTTAGTTGTCAACTGAGTACATTTCTGCAGCTAAAACGGCTCTTACACGGGCTGGTTTGGGCTTCGTGGCTCGCTAATCTACCTCATTTGCATGCCTTTCAGCTGCAAGTGAGGTGATTAGCATATCCACGCCCACTCCATGTAAGAGACGTTTTAGCTGGTCTCTTACATGGAATTTTGGGCTGTTCCTGGATCGCAAGGGCTATATGGAGTCTTACACTACTCTTAGACTCTGTGCAAGCCTTCATGAATCCTGCCCTAGGTCTTTCACTAAACAACAGACAAATATTCAGTCACAGAGGAAATATTTTCAAATATAAATACAATGGAGTAGAAACACGAGGACTAGGTCCTCTAAGTTAAACGGGCCTAGCCCTGTGAAGAACCGGGTCATCTAATTCAAACAGACCAAGTATACCACAACACACACACACACGCACACACACACACACACACACACACACACACACACACACACACACACACACACACACACACACACACACACACACACACACACATGCTCAAAAGGTAGGAGAAAAATTTGCAACTGTAAAGTGATTAAGACTTTAGCGGGTCCCCGCTAAAGCCCCTATTGATTAAGAACGGTGAAAGCCAAAACTAACTATCTAGACAATAAATTGCAACTGCGCATAACTACTGATACACAGGAGACTGCTACTACTGGTCACACAAGACCACAAGGCAATTAAGGTAAACCCTATATCTATAGTTCCAGTAAATAACAGGAAAATGGCAAAACCGCCAAAACTAATGATTTAGGCAAAAAGCGCAACTGCGCCTAATTACTGGTACACAGGATACTACTACTACGGTCACACAAGACCACAAGACAATTAAGATAAAGCCCTATATATGTATATTTTCAGCAAATATGCAAAAAACACTAGTTAATGAAAAATGCAAAAAACTTAGCCAGAGCCAAGAGACGCACATCCGAACTCATTGATGTGGCAAATGAGATCTGGGGATTGCACTGGTGCACCATGGGATACCTGCTTAGCCACGAGCCAACCAGAAGTCTTCAAGCTTGAAAATCGGCCGAGTCGGAGCCAAGGATTGGCTCTGAACCCATATATAAAAATGAAGGTGAGATTGGAATACCTTGTTTGTCTTTTCAGCTTTTCCTGGTTAGGGGTCACCACAGCGGAACTCCGGTCCACTAATGATTGGCAGTAGATTTTTATGGTGCCAAGTTGCCAGCCTGACACCCATGTCTTTTGGATGCCACTCGACTGCAGGGAGAACATGCAGACTCCATACAGAAGGCACTCCAGCTGAGAATCGAACAGGAGAACCTCTTGCTGTGAGGCAACAATGCTATCGCTGTACCACCGCAGCTTGAGATTGGACTACCTAACATGTATATATTTGGTTTGTCTTTAACTACTATATACATCCCAAGCCTACTTAAGCTAACTACTATAATCCCTTTTCAAAGCATTTCTTCCTCTAAAACTGCTGGTGACTGCTGTACAATAGCTAATCTGAATCCAATACATAAGGTGCTTAATAAACTATTGCACATCAGACTGTGCATTTCCTTACTCCATATGAAACTCTCACAGTTAAACAATATGTCTTCAAACCCTAATGCTGCTTAATGCAATTGGTTCTATGAAAGATTAAACATGCATGTACAACATATATGTAGTTCTACAAAACTTAAGATATTTGAATACAGAAAGCACATTTAACCTGCTCAACATACAGTGAAAATTTAGGTCACATGGCAAATAGTCTCAGACAAACAGTACTGAAAATGGCAGTTCAGCTTGTAAAGATTGAATATTATAAATCTAAATAACATGATGGTTTAAATGTGCTTTATGCTTTAAAAAGAACACATAAAATGTGTATACTTATGTCATCAGAGAAAACTTTCCTTACATTTTTAACTCTTAATAGCTGTTTCTTTAATAATATAATGTCAAATCTTCCAGCACTCTATAAAACCATACTTTTTCCATAACATGATGTTTACTGTATATGTTAATCTGTCAGAGTGGAGCACTTCAGCCCTAAAACTATGAAACTTATTTCAGGATACACAAAAGAAACATTTCAAGAAAAGAAATTTGCTTAAAATGAGCTTCTCTTTGACAGAAGTGTTTTGTTCTCAGTGAAATGTACAAAGAATATTTTGTATAGAAATTATGATGTATATTATGGGTCAGATTCAAAACGAGTTGCTCTCAGTGTTAGCCTGCCCTGATTCCGAAGGACTTTGGGATGGGTTCCAAAGATAGTTGCAGACAGAACAGCACACTGGAGGAAGACTTCAGTGTACCAGCTGCAGATGCAATTTCATCAGATATGCTACAAGCAGTCTGAGTGTTTAACTATTTAGCATGGGATAAATCTGGATTCTGTGCAGGCCAGTCAGATTCCAAAACACATCATGCATGCCCAATGCAACTTAAATGTGACAGACTGCAATTCCGACTCTGTTTCTGAAATCCTTGGTGAATGCCATACTGGAATGCAAGGAATAGATGCTATTCCCACAGAAGCCTATGGAATCTATAACAATAATGAAAAAATGCTACCTGCAGTGAATCTTTCCACAGCCAGTTAAACCACTTCTTACCTACCTTCTTAACAGGCTGCGATACTGCAAGCTATAGAGGAGGATCTGGTTGTGCATCCTGGAAGGTAGACAGCTAGAGAGTAAGTCTGCAACAAAGCTATCTGTCAGGTACTGACTAGACATATAGCTGGTGCTGGCTGTATGCAGCATCTGTGTGTGTGGACATTGTGAGGCAACCCCATCCCTCTCAAAACAAAAGTGTGTCTGAGCCTAAGTGTACTGGCATCTGGGGCATTCCAATGACACATGAGACATACTGTAAGAGCGTCACAGATAGCTGTCAATCATATCCTGTCAAAATTCCTGGTAGCAACATGCAACATGGTAGATGAATACATACACTTTCCATCTACCCTCATGGATCACAGAACTGTTATGCATCAGTTGTATAACCTTTCAAACTTCCCAAATGTACTTGGTGCAATTGACTGTACTCACATCCCTATTAAGACCTCCATGCTTCCAGAAGCAAACAGATATATCAACAGAAGGGGGGGGGGAATCCCTGAACTGCCAGCATGTGCGTGTGCAATAGATAGCAGCATAATAAACTTCATGGAAACATACCCTGGAAGTGTCCATGATGCTACCATATGGAGTTAAAGTGGACTGAGGGCTGCATGCCAACAAGGTGAAATACTTGAGGGACTGCTACTGGGTAAGTACAGGAACACAGCTTGGAGGTAATTTAAGGGTAACCCTCCCAGCAATATCTATGAAGACAACGTGTGTTTACACTTCACAACAGATGACTGTGGTTATCCACTTGAGTCGTGGCAAATGCCCTCATACAGAGAGATGTCAAACCCTGCAGAGGTGGCCAACAACAGAGTGCATACAACAACACAAAATATCATTGAGTATGTCTTTGGTGTACTGAAAATGGGTCTATATCACAACGTCGAACTTACAAAAGTTCGATCATTGTAATATCGAACACTACTGTCCGAAACCCAACAAAACCGAAAGCACCAAACAGCGATTTTTTTTCCCTGGGAAAAAAAAATTGCAGTTCTGTGATGAAACCCCCCCCCCCTAAAAAACTTAACCTTAAACTTAACCTGAAGTGAGGGGCTTGGCCCCCACACCCCCAATGTGGGGGGATGTGCTCCTCACACTCCCCCTACTTAAATATACCAACTCCGAGATCGCGCCACAATGGAGGAAATAGCAAAGCCTCGAAAACGGCCCACTGTTTTTTTTCCCAGGGAAAAAAGTCGATGTGCCGTGGCTTCGCTATTTTCCACTTTTGGTCTTTAGGGTTCGATATTACAATGTTTGAACTTGTTTTAGTTCAACGTTGTAATATAGACCCACTGAAAACTAGATTCAGATGTCTGGACACATCCGAGGGTGCACTGCAATACACACCTGAAAAGGCAGTGCCTGTCTCTTCTGTTCAATCAGGAGTGTCAGCACTTCAGTGTGGCCTTCAAACCAATCAGCACACTTGACTGTCTACTTTCCAAAGTTAGACATCACAGTGCTATAGATAGCATCCTGTCATTTTTCCCATCTCTTGCTGATGTAAGTGCCATCTGGATCGGGCAAGGTCTCTTCAAGCGGTCTATATTAAATAACGGAAGAGGCGTTTCAGCGAACACCTCTTCAGCAACACATAATGAATGAATGCACTAAACCATGATCGTTCAGAACAGCGGTTTCTTTCCCTGGGAAAGAAATCGCTTGGCCATCCCCATAAGTTTGCCGTTTTCCCCACTGTAGTGCGATCTTGGAGTTGGTATATTTAGTTAGGGGGATGTGGGGGTGCAGCCCCCTTCCTTAGGGGGTGTGGAGCCCCCACTTTATTATGTTTCTAATGATGTTTTTTTTGTTTTTAGACAAGCAATTTCTTTCCCAGGGAAAGAAATCGCTGATGTCAGCATTCACAGTTTTGTGTTCGGTGTTTATGTATCGCCGAAGAGGTGTTCTCTGAAATGCCTCTTTGGTTATTTAATATAGGCCCCTCTTCAAGTGCTTGGACAAACTTGCATGTTTTTGAAGGGTCATGAATCTTGCCTGTGTCAGTGCTCAGCCTCCCTTCCTTTTCTGAGTGAGAGAACCTTTGCAGCTGAATGTTCACCATAATACACATGACCAAGTGGTCAATATCACAGTCTGTGCCGTGGTAACTGTGTGTTACCCTGACACTGTCTAAACTGCTGATTTTGGTGAGCTTGAGGTCAAGATAGTGCCAATGTTTCGATCTTGGGTGTGACCACAAAACTTTGTCCTGGGGCTTGAAGAAAAAGTTGGTTATGCAGAGATAATACTAGGAGCAAAGTTCAAGGAGATGCTGTCCATTTTTATTCATCTTTCCTGTTCTGAACTCTCCCAGACAAGATGGCCAGCTGTGCTTGTCACTGCCATCTCTGGCATTAAAACTGGCATGAATAAATAACAGTTTATGGGAAGGGACCTCACTGATGGCCACACTGAGTTCATCATAGAACTTGTCCTTGGCATGCTAGGTAGAAGTTAATGTAGGCATGTAGACACTGAAGAATATAGTCACTAGTGTTTATAGCTAATTTTTCAGCAATCTCTCATTTTCCACATTTGGTGGGATGACTGAGCCAACAAGGTTGCTACTGATTGTAAAATCAACACCATGTTCCCTGGTCTGTTCTGGAAGTTTACCATGCCAGAAAAATGTAAAGTCCTTCTCCCTGAGACATCCAAGGGATGACAGCCTTGTTTCCTGGAGAGCCACAATATCCAACTGCAATCTTCTCAGCTCACTGTTAATGACTGCTGTCTTCTGAACATCATGGATGTTCTGTAGATCTTCTGTAAGGCCTGGAGGCATCATCTTTACATTCCATGTGCCTAGTCTAAAGGCTGGTTTGTTTTGTTGCTTTTTTGTTTTCCCAGGTGTATGATTAACAATCCAGTTGTTGGAGGTTCCCTATGTCCCACACACCCAGTGGAGCAAGTGGACCATGGCAAGGCAACACCTATTTGGCTGGGTATGCCCAGCTTAAGGTGGGGCGTAGCTGCCCAATGAGATCAGAGGATCTGTTCCACCATCAGAAGCAGCCCCTGTCACCTCACTGTATGCCAGTTGAGTGCAGTGACTTAATGCCAGTAACTTCTGCTTCCCATATTGTGTTACCACTCACGAAGTGATGCCGGAGTATCCTCTCCAGGGTGTAGGGCCTGGGCAAGTGAATTTTCAGAAAACAGCTGATGCCCAGCAGCAGATTCCTCTTCTCCACATCACTGATTTAATCGAAGGGGAAAGGGAAGGCCAGCACACCTAGGCATCAATGTCATCTCAGGAACTGCAAGAGTGAGGTTGAGTACAACCTCAAACTGCCTTAGGGGGCTCCATCTATGGATTTTTCCTAGGGGTTTACACCTATAGCCTTCACCATGGCTAGGTATTGCTGCAAGGCAGTGGAGGTTTTAAGTCAGAGTTTACCTTCTCCTTGATGAGCTACCTTCTCTGGCTGATGAGCCTCTCCTGCCCAAGGCAACTGATTTTAAGGCACCAGCCACCCACCTTCACCTTTTCTCTTGTCAGTAGAGATGATTTTGCCAAGTTTAGAAACTAAGCAAGATGTGAAGGCCAGGAGCTGGATTTGGGATGTCAAAGGCTATTAGAGACACACATGCCATGAGAGCATTTTATAGCTAGAGGGACCTTATTCACACTACCAACCCTACATTGACAACATGACATAGTGGATCAACTGTCACAGTTATCCTAACACAGTTTAGGCTTCCTATCATGATGGCAAACATCATGGTCCAGGCTGCCTTTACCAGGTATGGAAAAACTTGCCCAGGTTGCTCCTCAGAGGAGACTCTTGGAGTGGCACCAGAATGTGGCAACACAGTATGGAAAGAAGCATGAGTGTGAGTTGACAGTCTGGTCATGGCTGCCAGGCCCACATTGGATGGATCATTAGCAGAAGTGAGTACAAATTGCAGCATAGACATTGATGCCTGATGGGAAAGGGTCAGTTTGCTGAGAGACGGCCTTCCTCTCCCATGTGGCAATCAGCTAAGCACAGCCAGGGCATTCTAAGCCTTGTTCATACTATGGCACTGCTGTAATACTGCCATAGCCAGGGATTCAACAGACTGTGCCATGAAGTCAAGGTGCTCCTGTCCTTCATGTAGCACACCTAGTACTGGCGTGCAACATGATCTGTGCTGGGGACAAGTGCACTGATTTTGGATCCATGATGTCACTGGGAATGTTCATTTGTCTGTAGGAGTAGGTGGACACCATCTGATATGTGCCCATGCACACCAGCTATGTGTCTATGTCTACTGCGATGGGCAGTATTAAGGTCTTGTGAAGAAGTGTCAACATCACCAGCAGACTCAACATGTGGCTGTGGTCCACAGGCCTCATCCTGTCCACCATCTGATGTTCCCCATTGTCAGAATGGCTGGACAAGTTTTCCTCCACATCTGAGGCCAGTCTCATCCACAGTACTATTACCATCTGGGCTGGACTGTATCACCAAATCTGTATCTTGTGTGCCATGCTACCATACTAAGACACATCAGATCCCACATCAGGATCAGTGAATATGCTAATGGAGGATAAAGGCAGTGGATGTGCTAAAAGAAGAGGCAGAGGTCAGGAAAACATGCTTACATTGCATGCTGTAAATCATTAATGACATATGCATATATATATATATATATATATATATATATATATATATATATATTGACATATAACATATATTTCTTAGGTGGCTTACCTTCAACTACTTCTAACTTTTTTCTACCACGCCATTTCAGGAAGGATCAGTTGTATAACTGCTGCTCAGTGTGTCTTAAACCTGAATGTAATGTTATGTATGTTTAACTTTGAAAATAATGTTATGTTTTGTAAAGTGTTTTATAAGAATTACTATATGTGCTAAATGCTGGTATTGCTTATGACTGTAATCTGCTTGAAACTAGCATTTATTAAATGTTCAATGTGTATTATTATCTTGGAGCTTTTCTCCCCGGGCCTCCGCTGAAAATGGACATGTATCCAGTCGGACTATCCTAGTCAACAAAGGTAAAATAAATAAATAATAATAAATAAATAATATGCAACATATATGTCACTACAATGTTACAGATAATAATGACTTACGAGAAGGTCTTGTCTGTGTATGATACACAGAACCTATATAACAGAATGTTGACAATTTTGTTATATATGAAACATACATGACATGTGTGAGGAATACAAGCATAATGCACACACCTGGCATGTCCCTAAGCCAGAGGTGAGGGATGAAATGCAACTGTTTAGGGAAACAAAGGCATAAGCACAGCATTCTTAATTACATCCTTGCCAATATGTACCATTCTAATGCAAGTAAAACATACAGTTGGTAATACACACACCAGTTGTTTGAGGCTGAGATGCTGATGGTGGCTGTCGTATGCAGAGGTAGAAGGAGACAGTATTAATGAAGGACAACAAGAAGAGTAACAGCAAAGACACATATGAAAAAAGTGGTAATAGCATTCCAGTGATACCCTTCCAGTGTGGTGAGTTTGTCTGTCATAATGCAGATCCTGCAGAGGGAAAGTACAAAGCAAACACAGTCATGTATATAGTCACGTGATGACATATACAACACAGTAACAGGGTATGGTGATACGCATATGATGTACGGTACACCTCTTGGCCAAATGTCCCTGTGTAGAAAAACAGCAACATTAATTTCATACAACACAGGTCTGCTACACATTACCTCAGCCTATGAACATATTGGGGAACTATAGCTGGCTTGTCTGTAGGTGCAGCTGCATGGCTTATGCCCCCAGAAGATGTATCTGTATTTTACAGTAGGAGGGAAATATTAATATGACAGTATGCAACACTGGCATGACAGAAGGCTGAGACAATAACAGGTAATGGTCACAGTAACAGTATATGGAGACACTCGCCTGTCATATCTTGCTGTTGTGCAGAATTGAATGGATTCCTGCAAATGAATGCAGACAACATTATGCTGGCTGCACTGTTATGTATGTATGTACTGAAGATGTATGGCTACATGTCATTAAACTTACACTGGTCAACATCACCCTGTGTGGATCCATGTGCACAATGCAGTTCTGCTGTTGTAACGTAAAAATGACAAGACATGAATATTCATGCAACAGCAATATGTACTGAGTTACTCTATGTGCATTAGAGTTATGCGAAGTAACACATACATGTGTGGCCTGAAACACTTGCTGTTATCCCACCCCTGTGGTATGTGACACTCCCCACTCACTGTATACAGTGAAGCAAGAAACTGTATGACTTCATCAGGGGGTGTCAATGATGGGCTACCACTGGTGGTATCACCTCTCATACTGACATACTCTGTTGGCTGCAGAGCACCATCTGCAACAGGCCTCATGGGATCTGTTGTGATCTCCCATGGCATTAATCAAGTTTCTGAGGTTGGTCCAGACTTCATTCCTCCATACTGTATTTCCTGCTTGCCCAAGGAGTCTCTGTTCATGTTGGCATAGAGCATCTATTATAATTTTTGTTTTCCTGTGTGGGACAAATTGTCATTCTTAAGTCTGTTTGCCTTCTGAAAGTCAGTGATATGCAGATGGTTAGATTGAAGTGGGGGTCCACATCATATGGAGATGATTATGTGGACATCTTATGCCAATTCAACCTCTCTGCAGTCCGTTACAATGACAAATTCTAGGAGATTGTCCCTGTGCCATGTGTACTGTGACACATAAAACCATATGTAATATAAAAGCAATGCATGAATACATGACGCTTGGAGCAACATAAGTTATGACATATGTAGGATTTGAACCACTTACAGTTGAGATCACAGTAGTGGAGGTCCAAATATAACCGCATTGCGCCACACAAGCCACACATTCTGTACATGCAGTTCACATTAACATACTACACGTTTCATTGGCTGAATAGGTTATCACTGTCCCTTCAATGGTGTGATTTTGACATGTGTGAAGTAGGATTTCTTTTGTGGGGTGTTGAGATAATGATCATGTCTATAACTTAATTTTTCATCTTGACAATGGTTTGAATCCAGCATAAGGTGAAACTCTTACTGCCTGTTTTTATAAGTCTCTTTCATGTGTATGTGTTGCCTGTGTATCTGCCTAACTCCCTTCATTTTATCAGTTGTAGTACTCAGCATATGAACAAGGTCTGGCAACAAGCAAGTGTACTATGTGATTCTAAATGGCATTTCAAGTGTCGTTACAAAATGTGATGAGTTGTTGCCGTATACTATATTGCTAATCATAGCTTTGCTCGAATAGCAATATGCCCCCTACTTTACAGTAAAACAGAGTTAGAGTAATAAATTGTGATACATCTACTCTTCCATATGTATCATGCTGCTGGGTATCATGTAATGTGTAGCAGAGGCTACAAATGATATAAGTGTAATATATACTGCTGCCTACCTAATGACTTTATTGAACAGGTTATGTCTCTTACAATGTGTGATTGAAAGTTAGTACAGCATGAGCACCTCTTTTGTAAACTAAAGCAATCAATCTGTCTATTAAGTTTTATTTCTATTGCCAAAGGTTCAAATCATGACATATGTTTTAGAGTAATGTAATGTTTCTCCATATTAATATTACTTGTGTAAGTGTGTGCTAAATCTGTTATGAACAAAACACCATCCTCGTGTCACCATCATGTTTCTGATTTCCTACACCTTCTTCAACCAGATTTATGTGGATGCATTGGTTATTGTCATTCCGGCACCTTCTTTATCCCTATATCAATCACTTCATGATACAGAGCAGGACATATTCTGAATGAGGAAACTAGTAATACAAACACACCATACAAGTGTTCATACATGGGCCGTAACATAAACACTTATGTGTCTCGACAACTTTGTGTCCCTCATCACCTCTTCTTGCTCATCACATTATAATGTAACATATTTAGAAGGCTGATGTATAAAATGTTCATCTTATATCATTTGGCTTCTGTCATAACTATAAGGAAGCATAATGCCCACAATTCACAAGAGGTCTATGTTACATTACTAAAATTTTAAATAATCGAAAATCAAAGCAGCGAGATGACAAAAACAAAATGGCATAAGACTGAACATTTAGTTTCCCAAAGTTCAAAACAGTGAAACAGCAGCTGTTTCAAAAAAAACACAAAAATACAACTTCTCTAACATTGCCCCCCCTGCACCCCCTGCAAATTATATATGCCAACTTCGAGATCACACTACAGTGAGGAAAAGGGTACAATTCCCAATCCTCACTGTACTGTGATCTCCATTTAGACACTCTGAGCACTGTGGGAAATGCACAGCTGCTATTTCGCTGTTTTGAACTTTGGGAAACTAAACATTCGGTCTTATGCTGTTTCGGTGTTGTCGTCTCACTCCTTTAATTTTCAATTGTCTGAAATTTTGGTAACATAACATAGACTCCATCACAAGACATTCTGCCCTCCACATATAGTTAGGATATGTACAGACTCATAATAATTTCAAAATCCATAACCATCCTTGCTATATTTAACAAATTGTGCACCCAATCAACTTGTGATTTTCCTTGAAGCATGGCTGATATATAGTAGGTATAAAAGATTATTTCGGTAGGCATTACTGACACAGTTTTGGCAATCAACATATTTAGGATAGTCATTCCTATGTAGTCTTGTAGTCATGATCAAAATTACTTATTATAATCACATTCTGACATGCTTTGTAAAATAATCCACATACTGGACTTGAACCCTGCTTCAACTCTGCTTTTTCATTTAGCTCACTGAGCTTACACCTGTGCAACAGAGAAAATTAGGTGACACATGGATTTTCTCCACTTAGTACTGCCCAGCATGCTGATGGCCACTCATTGCCTCTAAGCCTGTCATGTCATGCAAACAGGGAAGGCAAGTACAACAATTCATTTTTGAATTAAGCTTTGTCCCTAACAACTCAAAGGTAGACTCCAACATGCAAAGTGTATATCTGCAACATGTTAACATAAAACAGATCTGTTCTACATTTAATCACATTCACAACAGTTTATGTCTCTCTCTCTCTCTCTGCTCCTTATTTTAACAAATCCTATGTACACTGCCCTGTCACAATGTAGAAGTCAGACTTCTTTGGTGGTACTTGGGTTAAGTGCTGTGTCCTCTAGATTGTGTAACTAGATAGTAGAGGGTTCTAATTTCACAGCAGCCAACTTGTTTATGTGGGTTGTGTATAGAGTCATGTAAATATGACCTTACATACTACTGGCCTCACAGAAATAGTATTCTGGAGAAACCTTTACACTTCAGGGTGAGTCCTCATCAATGTCCGACCCTTCTCTCGACATCATCTTCTGTGCAAGAAGATGATTATGTCATCCCCTACAAAGTTCACTGTCACGTTGTAGAAGTCAGACTTCTGCGTGATGCTTGTGATAAGTACTGTATCCTCTAGATTGTGCAACTAGATACATGGGGGTTCTGATCTCACAGCAATCAATGTGTGTGTGTGTGTGTGTGTGTGTGTGTGTGTGTGTGTGTGTGTGTGTGTGTGTGTGTGTGTGTGTATGTAGGTTGTGTATACAGTCATGTAAATATGACCGTAAATAGTGATGACTTCACTGAAAAAGCATTCGGGAGAAACTTTTAACCTGCAGAGTAAGTCCCCAAAAGAGTTAGACCCTTCTGCCAACATCATCTTCTCTGCAACTAAATGCTGATGTCATCCCCTAAAAAGTGCACTGTCACACTGTAGAAGTCATACTTCTGTAGTGGCACGTGTGTTAAGCACTATGTTCTATAGACTGTGTAATTAGATAGTTTGGGGTTATAATCTCACAATGGTCAACTTCTGTGTGTGTGTGTGTGTGTGTGTGTGTGATGGTGGGTCCAACATCAATGGAGGATTAATTAAACAAGTGTGCTCATTTGACTCCCACTCGTGAGAAACATTTACATGGTCAGATCAATCCCACATCCCCTTTTCACTCTGTCCCCTTCATACTGTCTGCAACACACTGATGAGGTCATTTCAATAATGCATTCTCACACCACTAAAATCAGACCTGTCCTATGGTGTGTGTCTATAATACACTTGTGTGTAGATTGTGTCAATGGAGAAGGAATTCAAATACAGCAGTGACATATTCCTGATTTTGTGTGTGTGTGTGTGTGTGTGTGTGTGTGTGTGTGTGTGTGTGTGTGTGTGTGTGTGTGTGTGAATGTAAATGGATGCAGGAGTGTCTTACACCTCTCAGTACTGACAACATTTAGAATTCCATACAGCTGAAAAAGTCATTTTTGCAAATACATTTCCCTGCACGACACAACTTATGTCATTCCTTCAAGATCTGGTGTTGCTTACATGCATTCAGGCTTCTACTATGGTGCATGCCTGTAACACACTTTCATGTAGATTGTGTCAGTAGACAGGTGGGGAGTTCAAATACAGCAATGACTGCCTTCTGTAAGTGTGTGTTTCTTCCTTTTACTGTGCAAGAGGTACAAATACATATGTGATGCATATTTCTACAATGTGTTTGTGCTGTGCAACCATTTTTTAGCAGAAGCAAGGTAATACACAATGTGCAGTGTTACAGTTGTAAAATAAATCTTAAGTGGCACTTGTGTTTTAGCAAACCATCATTAGCTTGTGATGTTAGGCATATAGTTCAAATCCTGACGTCACTGCTTACAGGCAGTACACATGTTGTTAACAGTGTTGTCACCCACATGTGATATGTTCACGTGTAGGTGTTGTTTCCTCTTACAAGAGGATATGTACCAGTCATCTGGGTGGTGTGTTTGTAATGTTTATATATATATCCTGTTCCTTATAGCCTATCTTTTACTTCAAATTCTGCACTCTTCTATAACTGAAACTGGGTTTAAAATCTAGAAACTTATTCATATTGGAAATAGGCAGGCTATCAAGAATATACCAATTGTTCTTAATAATATTCTGAATTAGATGTGTATGTCAATTGTAAAGACGAGTACCTGAGTTTCTTCATATTTCTATTGGATCTACAGTTAGTATTATTATCTAAATGTTTGTCTAACCTGTTACTGTCATCATCTTGGTTTATATTGTAACCCTCCATCAGTGGGGAGAATCTGCTACATGCAAACAGGAACATATATTTGTTTCAGAAAAAAATAGGCCTAGACAGACAACCAGGAGTTTCAAATATTTCTTGTTTCTGTTCTTTTAGCATATTGCTATCATAACCTCTGGCTTGAAAATTATTGATAACATTCATTCAACATGGCATCATTTGTCATTTGTATTTAGCCTAACATGCCCCAACAGCTGGCTTTTGGGAATATTAGAGAACACAAAAGGTGGATGCATGCTATTTATGTGTAGGTAGCTGTTCTTCTTAGCTTGTTTTTTTTTTTTTTTTATGCACACCACTTTTTTTCCAATATGAACATGTTTCTAGATTTTAAACCCAGTTTTAGTTATAGAAAAGTGCAGACATTGAAGAAAAAGACAGGCTATAAGGAACATAATAAATATAAACATGACAGACACACCACCTAGAAGAGTGGTACACATTTGTGTAATAATTGCATTTTTGTAAATGTATTTATCCAGAGAAGACCTTTACATACCCTCTCAATGGAAGAATTTTCCATCTTAGAACTTATGGTGACACTAACTGTAAACATGCGGAGCCTACTATGTACACAAAACTAATAGCAAGTTGAAGGAGTAAATTGGTGACCACCTCTTTGATATTAGGAGAATATTACTAACATTATTATAATATTATTATAATATTACTAATTCTTTATGTAAATGTACTGGGTAGAGCTAAAGAGCACACTTCCAAATTTGCTGTTCTTCAAGTGATTCATGAACGCATTAGGGGTGGTAAACATGACAGACACACCACCCAGAGGAATAGTACATATCTCTATAATAATTATATTTTTTGTAAATGTATTTATTCAAAAAAGACTTTTGTACACCCTCTCAATGGAAAACATTTTCATTTTAAAGAATTTTTCTATCTTGAAAAATTTTCATCTTAGAACTTATGTTGGCTCTAACAAGAGAATTTAAGTACATTTAGTCTTATGCCAAACATTTTACCTTATGGAGAATTTTGAAGTAAAAGATAAGTTATAAAGAATAGAACATATAAATATTATTGACACAGCACCCAGAAGACTGGTAAAAGTTTATGCAAAAATGTTATATTTTGTAAATGTATTTATTAAGAGAAGACCTTTGTATACCCCCTCAGTGGAAAAAATTCTCATTTTAGAACTTATGTAGACTATACATGACATTGTAGAAGCTAATGCTCATCAAATAATGTTTATATATATATATATATATATATATATATATATATATATATATATATATATATATATAGTATACGTTGTCTGAACTTAAGTATCTAACTGCTTTAACTTATATGCAAAAATCTAATTCCTACTTTTAGGAAAGGTCATGCTGTTTGACTGCATGCACTCTTTGAGTTATAGCAAGTACTGTATCTTTAAATAAGTTATTCTATGTAATAGATGATGTAATTGTACCACCTGACTTCCTTTAACTTTTAAAAGTTTGCTGTTTGTTTTATGTTTGTTTGACCTGAAGAAGCATTTTTGCGAAAGTGTTATTAGCTTGTCATTAAAGCATATTTTTACTAGAACATTGTTTCATCCCTACCTACTATGTTAGTGCAAAATCTGCAGTTATTTTAGACATTTGCTTTTTTGATTACTACAGAGAGCATTTATGCACTACAGCAATTTAATTTTATCTGGTTAAGTGACTTTCCCTAGGTCACACAGTAGGCAAACGAAGAGAGAAAGATTCAAACCATGTTCCCTTGGAAGATGAAGCAGCTCATTAACAAGTCATAGCTTTAGTCATGTTGCTAACTGACAGGAATTTACTCTATGATCCTCAAGCATTTTATCTTGTCCTTAGCCTACCTTCATTAGGCACTATTGCTCAAACTCACAAAATATATGTATTCATTACTAAATGTATAGATTATAACTGTAGTGATATTGAACATGCACGACTCATAGTTTTGTGTTGTCTGGGTTTCAGTTTGTATCCCATGAAGAAAAGTGAATGCACATTATCCAAACAGCTAAGCAGTGCTGTTCAAACTGAAACTGCAACCCTTGTTATGGACATACTATACTTTTGAGCACCTCACAAGCATGATAACTGTGAATTTTCATGAGAAACCATTTTTCAGCTAAGGTTTGAGAATGTCCACATTTTTCTACAAAAGGTAAAGCCATGAAAAGAGTATTTTGAAAATATGAATCAAAAGATTGAATCTTTATCTTCCTTTTGTGTTTTCAGATGCTGTTTCTGCACTGCTTGCCAGTTTTTCACAGTTTAAATCAGTTTATCATGTTATAGTAACAGTTTCTGTGCAAGACACTTGGCCAAGTTTTTTTTGGTTTATTTTATTTATTTATTTTGGGTTGTTTACTTTGTATATTTGGTCAGAAGTAAAATTTCATTAAACAAGACTGTCTGCAGTTCACATCACCACTACCTATGACCCCATGATAAATAATTCATGACATATTAAGTATTAACTATATTTCCAAAATGTATGCGATCACAAAAGAACCTCAGCTATTTATAGATGAGGAATACAGTAGTTGGTGTAATTGTTCAATATACTTAACATTAGCATTTTTGTAGTATGGCAATCTGCTAGCAACAACGGATGGCTTCTTTCAGATAATAAAAGGTTATATTTGTCATAATTACATCCATTGTGAACCAGAAATCTATTAATATAACTTGTTACTGGGACACCATCATGGGATGGGATGGGATCATCAGATATGTTGCTGAGATTCAAAAACATCACTTCCTTCCCTAGACTCGGGAAGTATTTACTGTTTTGCTTGTCTCAGTATAAAGTATATATATTACAAATATCTTTAATTGAACATTAAATTTGCAAGGCATTTTGCTATACTTTGTATAGTAATTTCAAATGAACAAATGTCAAACAATTTCAGGATTTTGATGAGGTTTAGCTATCCAGATTATAATTTATAAGTCCAGTTGTGAGGAGGTCTGATGAGAATCTGATAAGAATAAGGGGAGAAAGAAAATTTACCCCAGGACTATCCCTGTGCTACTAATGGGCAGATTCAGCCCTAAATATTTTACCTCATGCATGAATCCTCTCAAATTATCTATGGTATGATTCAAATTATTCTCATTAGGGTAATATATAATTAATGACCATGGGATGGGTAAGGCCAGACTATAACCAAATTGGATAGGTTACTTTGAGCACAAAAAGGGAAACTGGCTAACCATAAGCATTTCATGAAATGACCATTTGTCCTTTAGAAATAATTACATTTTGGAAAGTTGAATTACTAATGCAGTGAAAGTATCTAGTTAATTTTAAAATGCCTGTTTTAATAATCAGTGCTTTAAAATATTAATGCAGTGAATAACCAGGTTAATCTTTCAAGGTTTAATTGAGAAGAACATGAAGACAGAAGGTGATAGAAAGGCAAATATGTGTCCTGTACCCAGTTAATAGTCACTGTTAGGGTGTCTGATACCAATAAAGATATAGTTGTGATAATAAGATTGTTTGGAATGAATGTTAAATTTGAGAATGTGAACACACTGATGCAACATGGATTTGGGGATTGTTAGGGATAAACTGGTAATATATTTGATTAACATTGAGATGCCCCGACACTGGCCCAGTAATCAAGGAGCCTCAATCCTCACTGCTGGCAACAGTGGGGAATGTACACACTTGAGAATGACAAGTACACACACAGTAAAGTGCAATTTCCCTTAAGGGCACACAGAGATCGCAGTACAGTTTGGGACTGTTTTTTTCTTCTTTCTCCTGATCCCCAGTAAGACTCCTCACTGGCACAGCAATAGGGTTGAGATCTCAGCTGAGTGGACAAACCAAGATCTCTAATACCCCCTCTGTACAACCAGTGCTTTGTGTCTCTGCCCAAGTAGCTGACACACACACACACTCCTTGAGATTTGATTTACATACAAACACACACACACACACGCACACACACACACACACACACACACACACACACACACACACACACACACACACACACACACACACACACACACACACGCACACTCCTGGTAAAGGCTGGCACAGGTTTACTAGCTATGCCTCCTTCTGCCCAGACTATAAGGTAATTCTGACTGCCACCAGCTGCTATTTATCAGCTACTTTAAGGCCCTTAACAAAGGGTGTCCAGTCCTACTGTGTAATGGTAGTTTGACCAAGAGCCAGGCTATTAGGAATGGCCTGTACAGTGTCACCAAATAGATATGCAAGTACACTAAGAGCTTAAATATCTCTAAACAGACCAGCCACAATTGAAAGGTTTAAATATATTTAATAATAAATAAAAGAAGGTTTAAATATATTTAATAATAAATAAAAGAACAAGATAATACTCGGTAAGTAATCAGTTACATCAGAGTTCAAAATCACAGGAAATATTTAAAACAACATTTCAGGACAGTCTCAAATAAATAAAGAAAACATCTAAGCCATGCTTTACTATATTCCTATCTGAATCTAAAAGAATTAATATGCCCTAAAAACTTGCTTACAAAACAACATGCAGGCAGAAGTGGTGAGTGGATGTTTTTAGGTCAAATAAAAGATACAAAATGCCCTCCCTCCCTCTCTCTCAGAGAGTTCTTAAATTAATATCAAATATTACTGCTGGGTTAGCTTGGATGACATCACTTTTTGCCACCTGACTTTAGTTCCCAAGCTAAACCCCCATTGTCAGAAACTAACAGAATTTAGCATCTCTCTGTGAAAATACATAGCCTTCAGATGTTTACAACTGCTAGGAGACATAACATAATAAAACACAAAAAACACAGAGAGGCCCCTAATATAGACATCCTGTCTTCTGTTGACTGAAACTGAAAGATGTCATCTATTGTTTACTGCCCAGCTGTAAAGTAACTTAATCTCAACTATTCTTAAGGTTTGCAAGTTAATCTCCTGTTAAAATGCATACATCTATGCAATTACTTCAAACTATCGGGAGATATACAGAGCTGAGTATATTTTTCTGGCACTTCAGAGTTGTGTACTGGTAATTGTTGTTTGACTAATTTTATATCATTGCTGGCTGACTTCAGAGTTGTGCACTGTTATTTTTGCTTCATTGTATAGTTTTTCAGATCTCTGCTGAAGGTGTTGGTTGTCCTATACCCACCCTCCCTATTCCTGTGTTGTTGTTTAAATTTGGAGGTTTTTGCAGTTGCCCGCCCCCACTTTAGATTTGATCTGGGACACTCCCTCCAGTCCCATCTCTTTACCTCATTCTACCTAATAGACTCATTCTGCATTGTTTTTAGTCATTTTTAATTTAGTTGCATTTTTTAAACTGTTTGGTCTAACATTGCTACATACTCAAGTGTGTTAGCTTGCACTGTATTTGAATTGAATTTTTTGTATATATCAAAAAAATACCTTTCCTGTAACTAGTGTAGTCCAGATTCAGATTTGCTGTATCCAGGACTGTATGTAAGCTTCTGAGCCCCCCCCCCCCAAGCTTTATGTGTTGGAGGGAAACCTTCTAGCTTATCAGTGGGAGTGGTAAGCACTAGGTAACCTATCTACCACATAAGGAGTGGTTCTGGCCCAGAAATTGTAGTTATTGGCCGTTTGGGCAGTTTTTCCATCTCCCTCAACTTTCTGATTTAAAAGCCCACATTTGCACTTGTTTCCCCCATTTCCTGTAACTAGTTTAGTCCAGATACAGACTCTTACTTTTAGCACTTGAATTTGCTTATTCGTGATCAGCACTTGTTCAGAACTTGTAAGCACTAAATAACCTACTAATTACTACAGCACTCAACCTTCCTCATTACCTAGAGGAAAACAGTTTTGATACTTACTTTCCTCACTTGCTTAGAGAAAAACAGCTCTTGTACTCACTTTCCTCACTTATCTTTTATTCAGGCATGTCCAAGGGTCATCTCCCAGTGTTTTCTCCTGTCTATCTGATGAATCTGGGCATCTTGGGGCAATGTAGAAATTGCCTCATGTACACAGACAACCCTCTCCTCCAACCACCCAACACTACAACCTGTGAGAGATGCACTTATCTAGCCAAACTGGAGGAAAAGCTCGCTCCAATCAAGACTGAACTTGACAGTCAAGAGGAGAAGGTAAACACTTGCACCACACCACACTCATCACATAGTCTCACTAAATCTACACCACCAAAATCCACACATAGAAATACAAAAACATTCGCGGAGGCTCTCAATAATAATCTGCTCAAGCAACAGAGACCTCCAAAGCAGAAATGCAAGCAACCTCCACCCCCCCAACACAACCCAAATGACACATAGCCCGCAGATTCAGTGTGCCACTCAACCACAGCCAATAAGGCAAAACAACGTACCCAACACACTAGTCATAGGCAACTCTATAGTCAGGCACACTGATGTCCCACTCACCAGGCTAAACAAGGAGAAGGTTACTGTCAGCTGCCTGTCGGGTGTCAGGATCCACCACATAACCCATGCACTCAGGTCACTCCACAACAAGTACAAATATGACTCTGTCATTGTCCATGTTGGTGTGAACGACCTGAGATGTACCTCCCTGGACTACATGAAAAGAGACATGGAAGAGCTCTCCGATCTTGTAGCCCAGGCAGGTATGACCCTAGCCCTGAGTAGCATTCTGCCATCACCCAGAATGATGCTGCAGTACAAGGACAAAATGACTGACTTCAACAATTAAGCTTCTGGTGCCATTCTAAAGGGATCCAGTATCTGTCTGCCTGGGATGACATGGTCGATAGACCATGATGCTTTGCCAGAGATGGCCTGCACCTGTCACCCCTGGGATTCCAGACACTGGCTAAGGTTTTTGCCGCCCCTATAGTGCCTTTTTTAGGCAAGGCTCAAATGACAAATTTGCCACCGTAACAGGAACAGGTAAGCAAAAACTGAGGGTGATGCTACTCAATGCCAGAAGTTTAAATCTCAAAATGCACTCACTCGAGGCACTCCTTAAAATGGAGAACATCGATATCTGTGCAGTGACTGAGACCTGGTTCAAGGCTCCAGACAGCACCCCTGCACTACCAGGCTATAACCGATACCACACTTTTCGGCCATGTAACCTGAACCGGAACACCAAAGGTGGAGGTGTATCCATATTCATTAAGGATATCCACACCTCCAGGCTAGTTGCTCAGCATAATGCAACCGAGGTTATCCAAGTGCAACTAACTCTGGGCAAAACTGTAATCCAAATTGTAGCTTCTACAGATCACCCACCATGCCCCAGGATTCCCACTCCTCTTTTCTTGATGTACTGTTAAATATTAGGGTTCAACCAAACACCCTAATAATGGGCAATTTCAACTACCCCACCATTAATTGGGAAAACTACTCATGTACCAACTCTTTCACTCAACTCTTTCTGGAATTCATAAACTCCAATGCCCTGGATCAACTTATCCACACCCCCACCAGGGGCAACAGTATCCTAGATCTAGTCATTGCCAATATGAGTGACCGGTGTTCCACACCTGAAGTCAATGCCTCATTGGTCCGATCCGACCATAAGCTAATTACCCTAGATATCCACATCCTGCCTCCACCGCCTATTAAGGAAACCATGGTAAAAAATTTCTCCAAAGCCAACTTCATGCTTCTTAAGACAGAAGTGGTGAACTTCATGACACCCATGCAGATGGACAATACAGTTACGACTACTGAATCCTACACAATTGCAATTTATGAGCACTTACATGAGTGCATGGATCGTGCAATCCCAAACAGAACCAATACGCTATCCTCCAAAAAAAGGAAGCCAATCTGGTGGTCCCCTGCCATAAACAAACTGTACAACAGAAGGAAGAAACTCTTGCAAAAGAGAGTAAAATCCCACGAGTGGAGGAGCTCCCTGGTCAGCCTCAGTAAGAAGCTGCGATCCCTGATAAAATCCTCCAAAGCTAGTTACGAAAACAAAATCGCCACTGATTCTAAAGACAACCACAAAGCATTTTATAGCTATGTCAAGAATCTGAATGGCAACACTCAGATCTGCTCTGAGTTACAGCACAATGGCACTAAATATACAGACCCAACTGATATTGCCAACATCCTGGCAGATAGGTTCAGTGCTAACTTTACCCCCCTCTCACCCCCTAAAGAGCCCATCTCTATGCCAGAAGAATGCAAAGCTCCTGTAATCACGGCTGCACAGGTAAAAAACACACTCTCCAAAGCCAAGAACACAGTACCCATGGGACCAGATGACATCCCAAGCTGCATTCTACATGAACTACAGAATGAACTGGCACCCCACCTAAGTACCATGTTCAATCATAGCCTCAACTCAGGCTTTATGCCTGCTGAATAGTGCACAGCAATGGTTATCCCACTCCACAAGGGGGGAGCCACCACGGACCCCGGGAACTTCCACCCCATTAGCCTGATGAGCCTGGTCTGCAAGGCCATGAAACGTATCATCATGGAATTTATAAACAAAGACATTGGTAATCTCCAAACTCTGGATCCCACCCAGTTCGCATTTGTAAAAGGCAGATCATGTCTCCTAAACCTGATAGACTTCTTTGAAGCAGTCACTAAAGCCGTAGACAAGGGTAAGGTGGTTTACACAGCCTATCTATATCTTGCCAAGGCTTTTGACACCATCCCCCACTCTGGAACTATAGATAAACTCACTAAACTAGGTATAAATCCCTATGTCACAAGATGGGTTGCCAACTGGCTCACTGACAGAACCCACACTGTGAGAGTAGCAGACTCCAAATCTGACTTCAGACCAGTGACAAGTGGAGTACCACAGGGTTCTGTCCTGGGTTCTCTCCTGTTTGGTATCTACTTCTCTGAAGTACAGGCTAACACAGAAGGTCTTTGGCTAACGAAGTTCACAGATGACTGCAAACTAGGAGCCATAATCGAAACTCCTAACGATGTGGACATCCTACAAAAGGGCCTCACTGAGACAGATGCCTGGTGTCAAAGCCATGGCCTCAAGCTCAGTGCCAAAAAGTGCATTGTCATCCCCTTTGGTAAAAACTCTGTACCCATGAACTACAGCATAGGCAGTGGTATACTTAACACTGAAAGTGTGATAAAAGACCTTGGGACACAGGTGACAGTAGTCTCTCCTTTGATCTCTCCTTTGATAATCACATCACCACAGTACTCAGGAAATCCTTCTACATGGCACATCTCATCACAAAAGGTTTCTCATCCAGATAAAAAGAGGCATTGTTCCCCTCTACTCATCACTCATTAGACCCATTATAGAGTACAACGCCCCTTTTGGTATGTACCTCACAAGACATCTACAGCAACTGGAAAGGCTGCAGAAATACCTCACAATAATTTTCTTGGGTGGCAAAAGCCAGGGTACCTTTTTGGCTGGGCTTGTATAGGCCCCAGGGCTGATTGCCTAGTACCTACCTATGAACCTATTACAATAGTGAATAAAAATATTTCTTCAGCACGTCTGTACAATAGTTCTAATACAATTGTAACACAGACATATGAATCATGTTGCTATTCACAAATGACACATAACCATTTACAAAATTCCAGATTGCTGGGCTGGCAGTATCTCCTTCTGTCACATATATGTCATATTTGTTTGTGCCTTTCGGCTTTTCCCGGTTAGGGGTTGCCACAGCGGAACTCTGGTCCGCTAATGATTGGTAGTTGATTTTTACATGCCGAGTTACTAGCCCTGACGCACAACCTTCAACGAAGGTACGCCCATTAACGCATGTCTCCACGCAGAAGATGCTCTAGCTGAGAATCAAACCGGACAGCGTCTTACTGTATATTCTCAAATGACATATAGTTATTTACAAACTTCCAGACAGCTGGGCTGGTAGTATCCTCTTCCGTTAAATTTCTACATAAATCATATTAATATTCAGAAATGACGTAGAATTACTTACAAATTTCCAGCTAGCTGAGCTGGCAGTATTTCCCTTTGTCACATACATTCAGGTGGTATGAAAATTTTAAAATTAAACAGTTTATGATCTAAAAATTAAGTCTAGGATTGAGAAGCTTGTATGCACTTATGTGTCTGGATTAAATATTAAAATGCTCCATGGAATTCATATTGACCATTGTTAGGTACATTTTCTCCTGATTACTTTAATTTTGCTGTACCAGAATGTCTTAGATTTGGGAACTGGATTTCTAATAAAAAAACATCCAGTCAAGAGGCAGCTTCATTTTTAAAAGTTTATTTATTTGCTATTGTTTTTATTTTTAAATGTTATTTCAGTTTGATTATCACTGTACTAAAATAGATTTCTGGTATAAGGCAGTTATAGAAAATAAAACTGTTGGTTGAATTGATAATATGAAAGTCAAGAGAGCTTTGTAATACCAGAAATGGTAAATAAACAGATTAATCTTTCATGGTTTAATCAATAGGAACTTGAAGACAAAGGTGATGGAAAGGCAAATACATATCCTTCACCCGGTTAATATTCAGTGTTAAGTTGTCTGATACTAATAAACATGTAGTTCTGATAGTAAGATTGTCTGGAATGAATGTTAAATTTGAGAATGTGAACACACTAATGGAACATGGGTTTGTGGAATGTTAGGGAAAAACTGGGAATCTACCTGATTAACATACCTTCAAGTGATACAAAAAAATAAGCAGTTTATAAGCTAAAAATTAAATCTAGGATTGGGAAGTTTGCAGGTACTTGTATCCAGATTAAATATTAAGACACCTCAGGGGATTCATATTGACCCTTTGCTAGGTAAATTTTCTCCTAATTACTTTAATTTTGCTTACCAGAATTTCTTAGGTCTGGGAACCAAGTTCCTAATAAAAAAGATCCACCCAGTGGGCAACTTAATTTTTAAAAGTTTATTCTGCCAATTAAGGAAAAGTTAAGAGCAGTTGTTTGTTATTGCTTTTATTTTTAGATATTATTTCAGTTTGATTATCACTGGACTAAAACATAACTCTGGTATAAGGCAGTCAAAGAAAAGTAAACTGTTGGTTGAAATGGTAATATGTAAATCAAGAGACCTTTTTAATATTAGAATATGGTTTTGGTTGATTTATTTACTAGTTAATTATATGACACTGTATATTTGCATCCCAAATTAAATTGTTTAAATATATGCAGAATTGGTGAATGTGAGGAATAAGTCATCAGAGTAAACAACAAACTTAAGTTTCTTTTGGTATGTGTTTGAAAAAGCACAAGTCAGGACAGACAGTTCCAGAGACACTAGAAACTGTAACATAATATTGACTGTGGAATACGTGATTCATAATCACTGATATTAATATAAAACAGAATAAAAAATAAACAGTGAATAATATTAAATACTACTACAGACAATCTTATGTAACTGGGAAAAACAGGTTGACATTTATAATGAAATGCTTTTTCATCATCTATGGAAACAATAGCAACACGAGTAATGAACTTATGTATTACTTTGTACATATAGTACATGGACAGAAGTAAGAAGCTCAGAAAATTAAGATTGTTTTTAGAAATGAAAGCAAATTCCTTAATAGAGATAATTAATGGAATAATGTTAAGATGTCGGTTAATTACTTTTGCATAGATTTTATAGTCTATATTAAAGAAAGCAATGGGACAGCAAGTTTAAAATTAGCCTAGAAATCTCTAGATAATTAAAAAGACAAAACAATATTTTACTTGTCTCCATGTCATGGAGAAACAAAGCCCTGGCTGTGCGAGGTCTGATGAGGGATTTGGGTGGAGCTGCTGATGCAGGGAGAGAGAGGAATAATGAGGCAATTCTTGTGTCTATCTAGAAGCCTAAAACCAAGAAAATACATAAAGACAACTCACATGTTTTGCGGTGCAGGCACTGGAGAGAAATAGATACCTTTTTCAACACTGATTCCAGCATTGCTGGATTACCTCACCCTGATCTTTGAATTGATCTTTTTTTCTTTCTATCACTATATCCAAATAGCTGGCTGCAGTATGACAGCCTTTGCATATCTGCTGCACTCTCATTTCAGTGGAGCTCAAAGACTGTGGTAATGGTAATGCTATTTTATATATATATATATATATATATATATATATATATATATATATATATGTGTGTGTGTGTGTGTGTGTGTGTGTGTGTGTGTGTGTGTGTGTGTGTGTGTGTGTGTGTGTGTGTATGTGTGTATATATACAGTAACAAAGTAACAAACTGTGACATCACAGCTTGGGAGTCTGTGATAATTAGACACCAGATATAAATTCATTGTACCCAATTATGATGAGCATGAGGGAATGATGACCTCCTATGACCTGATGTGAATCCTTAGATGATTAGGTGGGCTATATAAATGTTTTTCTAAATAAACTACTTTTTGGCCACGTGTTGCCAAATGAGAGATTGTTATCAACTTGGTCCCCCCCTCCCTACTTACTTTTTGCCTTACTTAATGCATTTTTCCACCTGTGGTAATGGGCACTCTTTGTTTTTTGCCAAAGGGATGACTATACACTTTTTTGGCTTGCTTGAGGCCATGGCTCTGCAATTCAGTTGTCTGTTTCTATGAGGCCCTTTACACCACTTGTGTCTGTGCAATGGGTCCAGCAATGTGGTTCGTCCTGTTTTCATTTGAAATCTATCTAGTGACATATATAATTTATATTTAAGCTGGCTTATGCCATAAGCCTATCTATAATGCCCGAGTGGGGTATTGTATCAAGGCTTTTTACAGGTAGGCTCCCAGAGTGGTGGACCCTGGCCTCTTGGCCTGACTGGTGAAAAATCAATCAAAATCAACCAGGAGGAGGAGGCAGCATCTGCCTCTAACAGCCTAACTGGGTAGGATCCAGTTGTTTGGTGGTCCCCCAATATCTTTATTTTATGAGGTCATGATATCCTTTCCCATAGCTTTGCAGACCAAGCTAGTCAGTAGATATGTTGTTTTGATATATTTTATATAAAATGCCACACAAATTTGCCATCAGGCTTTACATTAAGATACACGTATTGCCTGAGAGAATGATCTGAGACTTAAATCTGTATGCAGAGTTTTCTTTTACTAATTTTAATAGTACCTAATTGTAGGTCATATTTGTAACAATTATTTTTTCTGTTACTAAAGTTGTTTGTAATTTGAGAAATCCAGCTTCAGTTTTCCAGCAATATCATTGTGAATGCATAAGTAGCTGTGCTTCTGTTATCAATTTAAATGTAGGAGTTGGATATAACCTCTGTTCCAATTACAATATGACAAAATGCAGTTTTTGAGGCAAAAAGTGTATTGTTTCTGCATTTTATTTTGTTAATAAGGATGGGCCCCTTGAAAATATTCTCAGTGATAAAATCTCCTACCATGATATCCTGAAAGACTGAACCCACAAAGCTTAAATTAATGTACATGCTAATATATTTCAAAGTTAAATGCATCAATTTGAGTTTTTTACTCCCTGTGAAGACACATTCTTCATGAGTGATTAATTAATTAATTAATTAACAGAAGTGATGATGTAATAATGACACCATAGTATAAATAAGAAACTGTTCTTTTAAAGAAGTTGTTTTTTTTACCCAGATTGTTTTTCATTTGAAAGTAAATCATTGCCCAGTACCTACCATGACATAATTTTATGGGTACAGTATGTTTATAGAGAATAACTGAGTAAACAATGAAACTAAAAAATAAAACAACACACTATAGTCTTTTTTTTTTTTTTGTAAAATAATTTGCAACTTATCTTGGGGAGTATAATGAAATTAATTACAAAACAAAGATGACATTGAAAGTGATTCATCCATCCATTTGTCAATCCACAACCCCTTTTCACATTTTCTCATATGGGGTTGGGGTGTCACTTCAGTAGTTAGAGCCAAGGTTCACTCTGACAGGTGGCTAGTCCTGCCACAGCTGTTCTTGTATATCACACACTCAAACACACACACACTTATGGTCAATTAAGAGTGTTCGATCCACTAACTGTATGTCTTTGGAATGTGGGAGAAAACCGGAGCACCTGTAGGAAATCCAAATGAACACAGGCAGGGCATGTACACTCCACACAGAAGACACCACAGCCAAGAATCAAACCAGGGAATCTCTTACTTTGAGGTGACAATGCCATGACTGAGTTACTGTGCCACCCCATTTGACAAACCATCTACCTTCAAAATGAAGACAGACAAGTAGATGGTTATTCTTAATTCACTGCTGGTATGATTGGCCTGGCCCTCCTTTAAAAGGGAAGCAAGGCCTAAGGGTGGGCACTTTCATGGCAGCAATGGCATCACAGATCAATCCTTTTATAACTCCTATGATTCAATGATCAGTGGTCACAGGCAATTCCACACAAACAAGGCACTACCAACATCTAACATCTAATATGACAATATATATGACATCATTGTCTTGTTCCTGGAGAAAACAAGTAGTAAACCCTGTTCTTTTACTCACCACAGAAAACACTGGAAACCATAAAAAAATTATCATTACACATCTGCAAATACTTCCTTCTCTTGGAATCTACCTTGTTGTCTTAATGATGTGTAGTCATTAAGCTCATCACAGACTGCAGCATTTGCATCTCAAAAGAAGTACAGTTCCTGATCTTTCATTTTTGTTTACTACATTAACAAGAGGAAACAGCAAGTCTGGAGTTCGAACACACTTCAAAAGACATTCCATATTCTTTGCTATTCAGTAAGACAAAAAAGTCTAGTCATGAGAACAGTACTGTGGTTGCAGATGAACCAAACAAAAATATATTTAAATGTTTCATTTAGGTTGGCATTACCCCTAGCTTCAGAACAGATTTGTGTTTAGCCTTGCATTACTCTTAATTTCATACCAATTAATTGTGATCTCAAAATTAATCTGAGAGGTATAGAGAACATTGCAATACTGCAAAAACTGCTTTGAGTTTTTTTTTGCATTAATGTTTTGATTTTTTTTTTGTTTTGTTCTCTGTTCTGATGTGCGGTCCTGCATTCATTGGAAATATGTTCAGGAGACTTTATATATGGTGCCTTGCAGTTAATACACATATAGATGAGATCTTAGCTATCATACAGGATGTTATTTTATTTTTGCCTGAAACATAGACAATATTCACTATGGAGGATAAATTGATACATTTTTCCAGGTTTGTACTCATAAGAAGGACATCAATTACCTCAGCCTCCACTTTATATACTGAGAGTTCAGGGGTCCGCTAAGGATATAGTTGTGTATGCACATAAATCACAGCTTAGGGTGGTGTAAACAGGCTTCTAAATCTAATATTTAAGTTATATGGCACCATTGCCCATTTTCATATATTTAATTTTGGTAGCATGCTATGTCTTGATGTGTGCTAAGTGTATTATTATTAATGTTATAAGCTGTTTAGTCATAAGCTCAAAGTTGTTTGGAAAAGCCTATCATGTTTCTTTGGGTGTCCCTATATGAACAGCCAGGTGCTCCAAATTAGTTAATATCTGAAGCATAAGGTGAAAACTCCATGTAATAAAAGTGGTGCAGGAACAGAATAAGAGTATTGTACACTTAATGTTTGTTTTGGAGCAAAGCTGACTTCTGTGATTGTACAGCTAGATTCATAAATGCTCAGAACAGAAGCTGTTCAGGTAAAGAAGACAAAGGGATACCAGAAATAGTAGTTATTTCTGTCAATGAACTTTCCTGTGATTAAAACATCTTCTCTTTCAGAAAACAGAAAGGATTATTTGCAACGATAATATTTCTACTGAACATGTTATTCATAGGCTAACTGTATAACATGGAAGAATTATTCCCCCAGTTACCATGGAAAGAATCACTTTTCTTCTAGCTGCTTCTTCACTTAGCAGCCATTCTACCACTTGTCTTTGCAAAGTTCTTTCAAATGTGGCCTTTTCTGTTTCAGATATTAGGAATTCAAGGCAGTGCATACAAATTCCAAAGAAAAAGGTACAGGTGAGAAAAGACGTATTTTTCCAGCAGAATAATATGAAAGAAAAAGGCCCCATGATTGTTATGCAGATAATCAAAGTTAGCTCCTGCTGATCTAACCAGTCCCTGTTCACCTTTCCAGATGTAAGTCACACATGTAGACAGCATCCTTCTGCAATGTTAGTATTTTGACACGTTACTACAAACTGTACTGTTATGTTTATTAACAAAACATTGCTAAACAACTTCAGCAATGAAAGTCGCATAATCAAGTAAAGATAAATGAAACATTCTCTTTGTATTCAAAGAAAGATGAACTTCTGGTGTAATTAATGAATGAAAGTGCTACATTTTCCAGTTTATTTAATAGCATTCACTGAGCTGCTCTTCTTATTATTTTTAAAGTCTGTGATTTTTATTGTAATGTTTGTTGTTGGTTGTGTCATGTTCACTTACTTATCTATAATTGTGAGAGTTATATTTGATAGTGGTGTTTTGGTCCTGAACAGAGTTAAGCAAAAAGCAAGCTTATGTCTGTCCTGCAGTAGGATGCATTGTAGTTCTATACTCTCATAAGAACACTTTCACATCTTGTTACCAGGTTATGTTTTTTATGATGTTTTTTTTTCCCCAAAGTTCCCATGCACCTTTCAACAAGGCCTTTAACTTGATGTCATCTGGATATTACTTTCTTATCTCTAAAACTTAGATGAATAGCAACACTTGCAAACTGCTCTTTATTTAATGAGGACCACTGTCTGTTCTTAAGACACCTAGAATGCAGATATAGAAAACACCTTGTCCATGACTGGAAATTCTGTTGATGTTGAAGCAGATGTTATTGGAGCATATACTGAAAAACTGCTACAGTCATCAAAAACCTGTAACAGATGTCTCACTGATGGTATTGGTCCATACTAGTTTGTAATAGTTCAATCTGTGACATTGTTAGCAATTTTGACATTGTCACTGTAAATGCTTTCAAACTTGCACTTTTTGAAAAGGGAAACCGCCATCAGCTGTGTAGCATTGCTTCTGTATGTCTATTAATGTTATAAAGCCATATTTCCCTTTGATAAGTAATATGATCACAATCACACCTTGATAGGTGTCATGCATAGGGTCTAATGTTCTGGTTTTGAGAACACCTACAGTTCCATTTAAATAATGTTTTTATCTACTGAGCCAGTTATCAAATTTTGATAGTTGGAATATTTTCTAAGCACAGTTACATGTGTGGTTTAACTGTCCAGCATTTTTGCTGTCTGCTGTCCTGACAAAAAATCTTTCACTATTTGTAATAGATCGCTGCTCATTTCTGATTCTATGTCTTCTATGACATATGCTTTTGGTATTGAATGTAAATCAGCAAGACTGTCATAACCTTCAGTTACATTACTTGTTACTCACCTGTTTACTGCTCAACAATGGCTTTCTAGATATGGTTTACTGGGCTACACGTTTGCTTTGTAGAGATTAAAATAATAGGATTGTATGCTTACCTTCTCCCATATCTGATTCGTACAGGTGGGTTCTGATTTTTCAGTTTTACTTCCAAAGGCACATGGTCTGTTACACAGCTCTCCACCACAGTAGTTAATGCTTCCTTTAAAGGTTTGGATATTTTCTTTCCATATCTTCCAAAGATCAACACGCTAAGGCTGATGGGTATTGATTACAGTGTTCATGAGTGAGTATTTTTTTTAAACCAAGAGACCTGGCATTGGCAAAAAAAAAATATTTCATGGGGTCACAAGATGGCAAACATTCTTTAATTTTTTTCTTGTAACGTCTAATCAGGTTGACTAGTCTATATTTAGGGTACTCTTTTTTTGTCAGATTCCTCTACTGTTCTTTTACGGTTGACAAATCTGGAGAGAATGTTGCAAAATAATTTGTCATTCATAAAAGTCTATTAGTATACATGTGTTGTAATGGAGATTTTTTTTTTGTAAGGCCTCAGCTTTTTTGTGTCAGTTGAGATTCTCTGTTTGGAAATTACAAGAACCTAATATTTTAGCCTTGATTGACTAAATCAACATACTTCCATATTTATTATCAAAGCACACTCTGTAAACATTTAAAATATGGATCTTAAACTGGAGCGGTGTTCTTTCTGAGTATTTTCATATACTGTGCTGTTATGGATAAAACTCTTTACTCTTTGTGTGCCTTGTCTGTTGCATTGTATTTTAGAATTCCCTTCTTGCACTTTATAACATTTTTATACATCTGCTGTTAGGGTAGATTTCAGACTGGTAATGTCTTGGCTTTAATCCAGTTTGTTAAACACCGTAGTGCTTCATTTCTAAGATTATATCATTAGCCTTATAGTATAACCTTAATCCAATTTACTAAACCCTGTTGTACTATGAATTTCTAAGATTATGTTACCAGTCTGATATAATTACCTTAATCCAGTTTACTAAACACTGTGGTACTATGCACATCTAATGTTATGTGATCAGCCACATGTTTAATTAGTCTCCCTTAGGACTACCACACCTGGTTGTATCTTGTTTGGATGTTGGACAATCTAACCTGCTCTGCAGTGGATTACCTCAGCACTGGAGAGAAAGTGACTATTTTATTCAACTGAGATTAAAGTATTTGCCCTTTCTCTAACACAGTAGCATCCAAGAGCTGATGCATGTAAACAGCAGGGACTGTTAAGGGCTCAGCCCCTTGAAAAATGCTGATTTAATGTTTCATTTTAGTCATATTTTTCAGTTTGTTTACAGACTGTTTTGGTGAGGCTGTGTGTATGTTCAAAATATTACTTTACAGCTTGAAACGGTTGCATATCTGTTTTTGAAGTAGGTCCGATGCAGATATGTTTCTCCTTATTACATGTATTAATTTGGTTGTTGGGTTTCTCTGGTATAATTTAGATGATGCCCATGAAACTGAACATTTTTACTTACTTTTCGAGCAATATCTGCTGCTTCCATTTTTTTTAATTTGCATTCATCTTTAGTCATAAAGAAACATTACCGCATATCAAATAACCCACGACTCTAACTTGGAGCTGCTGGAGATTCAAATTACCCTTAACAAAACCAAATATTACTTCATTGCTTTTTTCAGATCCTCATCAATGGCAGACCTCTCGAGGCATTTCTTGCTTTCGACTGTTGAGCACTATCAGGGAAAATAGACAGTTTTGCTTTTACAGTTAACGTCGAGATTATACAACAACAACATAAGCTTTGCGTTAATTCAGATGTGAAATATTCCTTTTGTTAACTTTATGTGCAGTTCTAGAAAAGCGGAAGTCTGAATATCTGACTCTCGATTCCCCCTGAAAATTTAGAACACATGCCAAAACCTTGTGGGAAGGCTGGTTAAAATAAAGATCCAGAGGCACTGTCTCATGATGCTGACATTACCATGCATACCATTTCCCTTGTAGGTTGATGATGTTCCAGATATGCTGTTGATGTGTGATGATGTCAGCGGTAACTAAAAATTGTAAAGAAAGAAAGCAAAATCGGGATTTAAAGGGGTCACTCGGGAATTTGTGACACTCCATTATTTTGCCCTCAAAACCGGTACATTCTGAGGTATTCAGTAGAGTTGAGAGGTATGTTGATGTGTTTGCCTCTTGTTGTGTCTTTCAGCTTTTCCCAGTTAGGGGTCGCCACAGCAGAACTCCAGTCCGTTAATGATTGGCAGAAGAATTTTACATGCCGAGTTGCCGGCCCTGACGCACAACCTTCAATGAAGGTACGCCCATTCACGCATGTCTCCACACAGAAGACGTTCTAGCTAAGAATCGAACAGGACAACATCTTACTGTGAGGCAACAATGCTACCGCAGCACCACCACCACAGTTGAGATGTTGAGATGTTTGCCTCTAATGTTCACATACAGGTAGTACAGGCTGTCAGTGTTTAGTTGATATTGGTAATTTCAAGCTAGGTGTACTTGCTATGTAACTGTTCATATAACTCTTAAATGTTTCCACACTGGGTAGTCCATCAACATCAGCTGTAACACCACCTGTGCATATAGTGCATCATACGTGTGGGCATCATGCCCTTTAGTACAAAGTCATATATCTGTCACCAGTGACTTTAACATCATTACAGTTTTCCTAACAAGGTCACCAGCACAGCAGGTTGCTGTAGACTGATGATTGACTGTTGATGATGTCATTACTCTTATTCTTATGACACAGCCTAAGGGCAGTAGCACACAGTCATAAAGCATATTGATAGTGCCCCTATGAACCTATGTGGATATCTTCATAAGCAGTGACACAGGCTAATAGACTCAGCATAATGAGGAGATGACATTACAACAAGGGGGAAACACCACGTACCTCAGCACCTGCTAATTGTGAACAGCCCAAGTCCCTTGATAAGGAGACAACACTTTCTAAGGTAGAACAACTCATCGTCATGCTTGTACACAGGGGTGACAGGCAAAGATATCTTTCACAGTTAGCTCTGGAGACATGCAAAGCCTTCTCTGCCCAGCAGTAGATGTGCAGTAACATAGTTTTGGCCCAGGCTACTGACACTGAGAGTCAGTTAATAGTGATTAGAGTTTTACCGGATACACATAAGGAAACTCACCAGTATATGGAAATGGTGGGGACACAGACAATATTATGATGATCCTCATGCACAGTATGGTTTCACACATGACATTTATGTCAGCATCCATCCACACACTAGTATTAACTTTCCTGATACACATTGGGGACACCACTGGATGTGCACAATGTAATGTTCACGTTGGTGGTGGATGAGTAGGCCAAATACCAAGCGTATCCCAAGAAAGTGATACAAGCATTTATGTGCATTCCCAAAAAAGAAAGCAGTTAGGCCTTGTGAGACTTACATATCACATGGTGGAACCTCTCAGTGACAGTCTAGCTCTTGTGGCACTGAAGTTTTTCTGCATCCAGTTAGATTCTGCCATTAGAGCAATTCAGCATCAAGTTCACATGCTAGTATTTGTTCACAATCCCTGGGACCATCTCCTATATAATCTTTGGGTCACATCTTATGTAACATGTTCCAAATGTAAATTAAATCTTAAATATCAGTAATACAGGAAGACACTTTGCAGCAGGTGTAGATGACAACACATCACATATCATCCGCTCCACATGAGAAATGCAGCATGTATTTCTTTCTCCTGAAACAAATGAAGGAGATGAAAAAGGGAGTACAAAATAACCAGGAACCACGGAAGTCAAGAACATAAATCAAAAACTACAAAAAAAAGGAACGAGCAGGAAACAAAGACCAAAAATACTTCATTACATAACTGCTTTCAACCTGAAATACCAAAAGACTTCATCAGAGTAAATACATCCACAGCAAATCGTACTTAACTACTACACATAATAATATTTAACCAATTCGTATTCATAGATTAGTACTAGGCTCACTGCCCTTGCGAGCCATTTTAAGCCTAGCCAATTATCCCCTGTGAGATTCAAACCCTGTACCTTGTGTTTGTAAGGCAAACACCTTAACCATTAGGCCATCCTCCCAACCCTTGTGATTGAATATTATGTATACTTTCTGAATTAGTTTTTAACTGTTCAGCTTTGACACAGCTATGTCTCTGAATTGTACACTGCTTGCTCTTGTTTATGACCAGAGAACATATCCGCTGCACTTGAGCATAATGAAAATAAATACGACTAAGAATACCATCCTTACATTAGGAAAGCAGAGAAAGCACTTTCATGCTAAACTTCAAATGGAACTTTAAACTGAATTATACTTCACAAGGGGAGCTTTTTTGTCTGTTAAAACAAGAAACATCTTTATTAAACCATCACCTAAGATGTAAGCAATCATACATTGACATATGTGAGATCCCCACACTGGGCCAGTAATCAAGGAGCCTGAATCCTCACCACTGACATTGGAGAGGGAAGTTCACTTGGAATACAAATGGATACACTCAGTATTTACAGATGCAGACCTCTCTGTATCAAGCACAATCTCCCTTAAGGGCACACAGGGAACACAGTCAGCCCGAGGTACGGATTTCTTTATCTGTTTCCCTCTAGGATCCCAGTAAGACTCCTCACTCACACAGTTTCATAGTTAAGTCCTCAGTCGAGTGCCCAAGCCAAGGCCTCTACCACTCTCTCTGTGAAATCACTGTTTCGTGCCCCGGCTCCAAGTAGCTGACACACACACACACACACACACACACACACACACACACACACACACACACACACACACACACACACACACACACACCTGGGAAAGGCTGGCACAGGTTTACTAGCTATGCCCCCTTCTGCCCACACTATAAAGTAGTTATCCCTGCCACCAGACACTACAAAATCAGCTACCTAAGGCTCTTACAAGGGTACCCAATTATACTGAGTGAGGTTAATATTAATACAAATGGTAATGCTGACCAAACAGCTAGGCTTTCAGGACTGCCCAGAGTTATCATCAAGTAAACATCTGCAAACACTCTCAAAACTTAAATATTTTCTAAAAAGGACCAGCCACAATGAAAAGTTTAAATACATTTAATAATAAATAATAAAAGAACATGAAAACACTAAATATCTATTTACAGTAAACACCAGAGTTTCAGTCACATATTAAAAATAACACAGATGGAAAGTTTCACACAATTATAGAAAAACAGTATTTAGTTAGTATCGTTATCTATTCCTAACTGATTTAGAGAATTACTGTTCCAACTTACTGAATAGAGCAAGGCAAGATGATCTGGGTGTGTGGTCCTTGTTGTCAGATCCAAGACAGAATACAGAATGCTCCTGAGACTTCAGCCTCCTGTAACATTAAAACACTATTTCTGTACAGAATGACATCACATACATCTGGTCATCTGACTGCTTCTTGCACTATTCTCCCATCACTAGAAGCTACCAGGGCTTATCACCTATGTGCTGCAATACACACAGATACAGCTTTGCTCAGATGTGGTGCAGCTGCTGGAAGCCATAAAACCGCAAAACTATTTCACTCTTCCTACAGGAGCTACAGACTATTCTCTAGCACAGACACTGCATCTCTAGCACCATTCAAAACTGTGGGATAACAACTTTATGGCTTAACCCATAAAGTAATTTAATTTCAAGAATATTTTGCATAGTCAGGTGAATTAAAATTAACCTCCAGTATATACTGTTACAATGTATACGTTTAAACAGGGTAGGGTGAAGGATAGATCATGCCTGCTCAACTTGGTCGACTTCTTTGAGTCAGTCACCAGAGATGTGGATGAAGGCAAGGTGGTTCATACAGCCTACCTTGATCTGGCCAAGGCCTTTGATACCATTCCCCACTCAGGAATCATAGAAAAACTCACTAAGCTAGGCATCAACTCCTATATCACTAGGTGGGTTGCAAACTGACTCACAGGTAGAATCCACAGTGTGAAAGTAGATGACTCCAAGTCAGACTGCCAAACAGTCACAAGTAGAGTCCCACAGGGTTTGGTCCTGGGTCCTCTCCTGTTTGGTTATCTACTTCTCTGAAGTCCAGGCCAAAACAAAGGGACTCTGGCTGACAAAGTTCACAGGTGATTGCAAGTTGGGAGCTATTATTAATTTCCAGAGTGATGTTGACATCTTACAGAAAGGCCTCACTGAGATCAACGACTGGTGTCAGAACCATGGCCTTAAGCTTAATGCCAAAAAATGTGTCGTCATCCCCTTTGGGAAAAACCCATTTCCCATGAATTATCACATCAATGGTAGTCCACTGAACACAGAACATGTTATAAGAGATCTGGGAACACAGGTTGACAGCAACCTCTCTTTTGACCACCACATTGCCACTGTGCTCAGAAAATCCTTCTATGTGGCACATCTCATTACTAAGGGTTTTGCATCCAGGAAGAAAGAGGTCATTGTTTCCCTCTACTCTTCCCTCATTAGGCCATTCAGTGAGTACAATGTCCCATTTAGCATGTACCTCACTAAACACCTGCAAGAACTGGAGAGGCCGCAAAAGTACCTCACATAGAGGATCCTAGGCCTTAAACATTTGTCCTATATGGACAGATTCAAAAAACTCCAACTATTCTCTGTCTCGTATCACCTACTTAGTGGTGATCTCTGCTTGACTTACAAGGCCATGTCTGACCCAGCAGTCTTAGAAATGCTACATCTAAAGAATTCCCAATCCCTCCACACCACATGCTCCAGAGACCTCAACCTCATTATCACAATCAACAGAACATGCTGGAGGGGACAGGTTCATAACCCAGAGACTACCCATGCTATGGAATAGACTTTGCATACATGTCAAGCAGAGCACCTAACTGGCCCTCTTCAAGATAAATCTTGATGAGGGGATGGGAAATAGAAAATTCACCCCAGGGATCACTCCAGTGGCTTTACTTGACAGAGGCACTGGGAACTAAGGTCAGGTGGCACGATGCCAGGGTAATCATATGGGCTACACATGTAAAGGCCCCAGGGCCATTAGACTAGTACACATCTATGTACTTATGAATAATACATGTACATCTCTTTTCCTTCCAGTAGGGCACGCTGTTGATGCATTTGAACACAAGCAAACCTCACAAGTACATTTGCAGCACAAGCATCTGTACAAATCAGTTTGATATACAAATGGCATACAATTATTTACAAAATTCCAGCTAACTGTGCTGGCATATGTTACAAATCCACCCCCCTACTTCTCGTGGCATGGCTGGCAGTATCTTCTATCATCACTCCTCTCCCCCTTTTTAAGACTCAAGTTAGTTTTTTAAGTGACCCTTAAGAAACATTGCTTGAGAGGAATGAGCTTATCTGGGAATACATTATCCCATACCCTGTCTTGAGAGCCCATCTGGATTGGCATTGCTAACCCAGCTACAGTGCTGAACTGTCATATCATATGCCTGCAAACCTAGGCTCCACCATAGTAACTTGGGATTTCTTTGGCTGTAGTCATAGATCCCCCTCAGACATCTTCTGCCTCCTACTGCAAATACTTACCACCAGTGCCTCCCTATCATGGTAGGGTTTCATCATGTTAACATGGTACAGTATGTGCCCCTGCCTCCTGCCTAGCAGTTCTATCATGCAGTTAACATTACTGAACTTCCTTACTACTTTGAAGGGTCCCTCCCAAGCTGCCTGCAGCTTATTGTGTCTGACAGGAATGAGAACCATAAAGTGCTGCCCCACAGCATACTCTCTGACTCAAACATTTCTGTCATACCAGACCTTTTTCTGCTGTTGGCCTCCTGCCAGGTTCTCCTGGGCCAAGTCCATGAGTTCCCTGAGCCTTGTCCTGAGGTTTAGGACATATGTCACAGCATACTCCTTGTGGGATTCACACTCACCCTCTCATTCATCATGAATCAAATCTAAAGGTCCACTCACCCTATGACCATACAGCAACTCAAAGGGTAAAAAACCTGTGGCTTCCTGGTTTACCTCTCTGTAAACAAAGAGTAGATGGGGCAAATATTTGCCCCATTCTCTCTTAAACTGGTCTACAAATGCCCTTAGCATGGTCTTTAGTGTAGAGTTTAACCTCTTCACAAGACCATTAATCTGAGGATGGTAGGGCATGGTGTTTAGGTACTTCACCCCACAGTGCTTCCACAGACAAGCCAGCAGGTCTGAATTGAAATTGGAACCTCTGTCAAAACTTACCCTGCTGAAAATCTCTAACAAATCATTTACCACCTTTTCTGCCTCAGTGAAGGACAGATCCACTGCCCCAGGGTATCTAGTAGCATAATCTACTACCACCAGGATATACTTCTTCCCTGTAGAGCCTGGGGTGCTCAGAGGCCCCACAGTATCCATAGCTACCCTTTGAAATGGCTCCTCACTCACTGGCAAAGGCATCAAAGGAGCTTTGACCCTATCTCCTGCCTTGCCTACTTTTTGGCACTGCTCACAGGTCTTGCATTACCCTGTTACTTCCCTTAAAATCCAAAGCCAATAACAGTTCTGTATAATATGTCTCTTGGTATGGCCTATGCCGATATAACCTGCAAAAGTAGTGTCATGGCCTATGGCTAGAAGTGTCAGATGGTAGGATCTAGGCATTACCAACTGCTGTATTACTTCACCCTCTAGCTGTCTCTCAGGGGTAAACTCTCTACACAGTAACCACTTGTTCCACTATACAGATTCCCCTTTTCCTTGAGAATCAGGTGTCTCCCTAGCTACCTCCCTCAAACCTCTTAGTGTAGGTTTTGAGAGATGAGCCTGTCTCAGCTCTACTTTTATGACTCTTCCCAGCTCCCCTTCCAAAGGAAGTCTGGTATGCTCTGACAGTGCTACCTCACTGTCAGCCAGGGGACTACTACTCACTTCTGCCCTTACAGTCACTTGGTCCAAGGGAACATCAGTACCTACCAGCAGCTGTGGCTCACCTTCAGGCTCACTGCTACAGGGTAGCTCCCTCTCTGAAGTAGCCACCTCTTCAGCCCTGGCGTCAGGTATGAGGTCTGTCTGGGTCTCCTCCAGGCAACCAGACCCACATGCCTGTCTCCAAGACTGACTGGGTGTAACTGCATACACACACGATACTGCATTATCAAAATCATTCCCTATCAAGACATCTGCAGAGATTGCCTCAAACACACCTACTTGCTTGCTTCCTTTCCACCCTCCCAGTCAAGTTAAACCTTGGCCTAAGGCATTTGGAATGGGGAGACTCCTAAACCCTTGACTGGAGTGGACTGCCCAAGCAAGTACCATTCCTCTTTAACCACTGCAGGCTTCACAATGGTTATGTCAGAGGCTGTGTCTCTCTTAACAGTGGCCTGTTTTCCATCCACTAAGATAGGATATAACCTCTTGTGATAGTTTGGTACCCCTGTTGTCTCCAGACAACTTACCACTGGCATACTGTTATTCCCACTTGCTGGGTCCACCACCTTTTGTTCCCCACTTTGCCTCCATGGACATCTATATGGTACATGGCCCCAATGGTTACATTTAAAACATTTAACCCTTGATCGTGGCCATGTACCTGAACTAGTGACTTCCCCTGTTACTGGCGGACTCTGCTGGGGTGGTTTAGGATGCCCACCATGGGTTCCCTTATATCAATGTACAGCACTGGGTATCCCTTTCTTGTGCAGTGATGCCCTGCTTGCTAAGTAGAGATCCCCTTTCTTCCCCAGCTCATCTGCAGAGTTGCATTCTCGATCTGCCAACCAGATTCTCATGTCCTCAGGCAAAGTGCTAAGGACTTGCTCCCTCACCAAAAGGTCTGCCATCCCTTCAAATGTGGTGACCTGGCATCCACTCACCCACTTATGAAAATAAGTGCTTTATTCAGCAATATAATCACACACACTTTCATATGCTTTACATCTATGCTTACAAAACTTTTTTCTGCACGCTTCAGGTGTTAACTTAAAGCATTCAAGTAAACATTTCTTGACTTTTTCATAGTTTAAACAATAAATCTCAGACAATTTATAAACATCAGTTACAACTTTACCATGGATTATGGAGAGGGGGTGGTCAGGATCCATACCCAGAGCACTTGGTCAACATTATACTCTTTACATACCCTTTCAAATATATGAATATAACTATCAAAATTATCACCCTCTGTAAATTGTGGAAGAAATTTACTAACCTTAATTGCTTCTGTGGTTCAGTTATTCCATTCCTAATAACCTGCATGACCCTGGCGAAGAGTCAGCATCTCCCTGCCATGATGATGCTGCATCTCATTTTCTTCATCCTCCAAATGCTGCAGTCTCTGTCATAATTCTAATTCCATATGTTTGGTCTCCAGTTCGTCTCTTTGACTCCAGATGGATTTTTAAGTCCTCTGAGGAAAAGATGAACTGTCCTGTTTCTGAGGGCTGCAAATTCCCATCACCAGACTGGTTATCCTCCTGGTTGCTGGTCTGTGTTGCAGCTGCCACTAAGGCTGAAATCATTTCTTCTTTAATAAGGTTGGCATGCACCAGTCCTTTGGCTTCACACACCTTGGCCAACTGATTCTTTGTCAGCTTGTCATAATCCTCTGCTGACATTTTTCCTGCTCTGCCTGACTAAACAAAATTACAAAATATAAATAAAAACTGCTCAGAGAATGCACACCTTTATTGAAAACTGCTTAAAGGCTACAGAAGTTCAATATTGACACCACTGATCACCAATACATGACACCCCCATGCTGAGCCAGTAATCAAATAGCCTGAATCCTCACCACTGACACTGGAAAGGGATGTTCACTTGGAATGCAAATGGATACACTCAGTGTTTCTGGAAGCAGACCTCTCTGCATCAAGCGCAATTTCCCTTAAGAGCACACAGGGAACACAGTCAGCGCAGGGTCTGGATTTCTCTGTCTTCCTCCATGTCACCAGTAAGACTCCCCACTGGCACAGCTTCAGAGTTAAGTACTCAGCTGAGTCCCCAAGCCAAGTCCTCCACCACTCTCTCTGTGAAACCAGTGCATCATGTCCCTGCTCCAAGTAGCTGACACACACACACACTTCTGAGATTTGATTTGCACGTGCGCGCACGCTCGCACACACACACACATACACACACACAACTGGGAAAGGCTAGCACAGGTTTACTAGCCATGCCCCCTTCTCCCAGACTATAAGGTAATTATCACTGTCCCCAGGCACTACAAAGCCAGCCACCTAAGGCACTTGCAAGGGTACCCAATTATAATGAGTATAGTTAATATTAATACAAATAGTAATGTTGACCAAACAGCCAAGCTTCCAGGACTGGGCAGAGTTATTACCAAATAAATATGTGCAAATACCCTCAAAACTTAAATATTTTCTAAAAAAGGACCAGCCAAAAAGAAAAGTTTAAATATATTTAATAATAAATAATAAAAGGACATGAAAATGCTAAATATATATTTACAGTAAACACCAGAGTTTGAGTCACAGGGAATATTAAAATGAACACCGATGTAAAGTTTCACACAGTTATAGAAAAACAGTATTTAGCTAGTCTCACTATGTATTCCTAACTGATCTAGAGAATTACTGTTCTTACTTACTGAATAGAGCAAGGCAAGATGATATGGGCAAATGGTCCTTGTTGTCAGATCCAAGACAGAATACAGAATGCTCATGAGACTTCAGCCTCCTCTAATACTATAACACTTCTATACAGAATGACATCTGGCTCTATTTCCCTCACTATCCCCAATCACTAGAAGCTACCAGGGTTAGCACCTATGTGCTACAATACACACAGGTAGAGCTTTGCTCAGATGTGGTGCAGCTGCTGGAAGTAGTAAAACCATAAAACCATTTCACTCTTCCTACAGGAGCTACCAACTATTCTATAGCACAGACATTGCATCTCTGTCTCCATTCAAAACTGTGGGATAATATCTTTATGGCTTAACCCATAAAGTAATTTAATTTCAAGAATATTTTACAAAGTCATGTGTATTATGATTAACCTCTTCACTTCCAGTATATGTTGTTACAATATATACATTTAAACAGTTACAATAATGCATGTGATCTCTTTTCCTTCCAGAAGGGCACTGTTGATACATTTTAACATAAGCAAAATTCACAAGTACATTTTCAGCACAGGCATCTGTACAAATCAGTTTGATATACAAATGATATATAATTATTTACAAAATTCCAGCTAGCTGTGCTGCCATATTTATAAATACACTGCCCTATTTCTTGTGGTATGGCTGGCAGTACCTCCTATCACAACATAATGAAAACAAGCCACACCAACATAATCCTAGTTGCAAACAGTTTACATCGCAAACTATACTGACCCACTCCCAGTTGCAAGCATTATACATCACTTATAATCTACCCAATTAGCTTTAGTCACACATTACATAGCTCATTTAAGCCTGTGTTCTTTTAAACCCCACTCCTTCCCTATATGTATTGTTGCCACAGTTCCCCTTTTTTCCTATGCAATTTGCGCCTACCTTTTCCTAAAGATCTCAATTCCAGTTGTTTTATCTCTGTTACTGTATTCACTACTTCTAGTATAGCTGGTTTAGATTTTGATTTCCATTTTCTAGTAACTGCTTTTTTGGCAGCCACAATAATTAGATGCAACAAGGCCTTACCATGACTAAGCAATTCCAATTCTGTATCATAGCTCAGAAAAATCATCTCCCTCATCACACCAATCTGCTCACCCTGCATCTCTGACAGTGCATTCTTCAGGGAATCCTTAAAGTCTGCCAACTCATCACACTCCCAGAAAATATGTTCCCAGTTGCTTCTTTCTTCCCAGTCACACTTCCAAGATTTGCTGTCTACCTGAGGGAAAATTCTCTGGAGTCTACTTAGAGTATAAAAATATCTATGTAAATATTTCCAAGCAAAAATTCAAAATCTTCTAGATTTTGTTGCATATTTGGGAGACATACATATGTCCTCCCGTTGTTTCTTTGTGAATTGCTTATCCAGTCTCTCTTCCCAATCCTTTCTAATCTCCTCTGATTGATTCTTATAGGTAGCATGCAATATTTTGTATGCTGTACTAATTATTCCTTTTATGTTAGCTTCTGTTCTAGATTCTAGTAAAAACTCTACCAATGCCAGTCTTTCATTTAGGACCCCCTATTTCTTTCTCTTTGCCTACAGTCTGATATCAATCCTACCTGCAATCTAAATAAATTCTTGGTGTTTTCCCATTCTATCATCCTTTCCTCTCTAGTTATTTGCTCCCACAATACCTTGGTTCCTTTGCCAGTTTTCTCCAATAAATTCCAGCCCCCTCTTGCCTGTTGGGTGATAAAAATATGCCTGACATATGTATAAGACTAATGGGACTACAATCATTTTAACTGCTTGTATCTTACCATCCATATCCATATAACAAAGCTTCCATTTTCTCAGTTTTTGGATTATCTTTTGTTTAGTCTCTTCCATCATATCCTTAACTGCCAAATTAAAATAAGTTTTAATCCATACTCCTAAATACTTCATATTTTATCATGTCTCCATAACTGTGGATATTGCTAAACCAATTCATATGTGGATACATAATTTACTGCTATTGCCTTTGTTTTAGCTTCATTAATTTTATATCCCAGAAAGATTTGAAACTGTCTCAAAATGTTCCACAATAATGTAATGTCTCTTTCTGGTTTTATCAGGTATAAAATAATATCATCTCCGAATAGAGCCAGCTTCTTTTGACTACTGTACTAATTATATCCTTGAATTTCTGAGTCCTTGTTTTCTTTGCCAATGGTTCTAAATATAATGCAAATAACAAAGGGAAACAGGACAACCCTGCCTAATTCCTCTTATCAAGAAGAAATGATCAGAGAGGACTCCACCCACTTTATAATTTGTTGTATTTTTTTATTTCTAATCAAAGCTTTGATTGAAAGTGTTGACTCTGTTTTATTAAATAAAATGTTTGTTTATTATCAGAAGAAGGTTTCATGATTTTTTTAAATGTTGACTTATCTTCACATGTTATGCTCCCAGGTTTTTGATAAAGAATCTTATTTATACGCCATAAGCACGCTGGTAGTCTTTGAGTGTGGAGTGCTGGCAATTATGTTAGAACCGATACATCTCAAGGATTCCAAATTCCTGGAGTATTACTTAAATGAATAAGACGTACAGATGATTAGTGGCAACAATGGCATATTTATGCCTCAAGATTCTTCAGCTGCCTCTGGTCAGAGCCTGTTGTTTGTGATACAACCCCTCATCTCATTGAATCTGTGTTGCATTTCTTAATGGCATCATCCCACTAACATTCAGAAATGTCATATCCGTCTGTGTATAGATCAGCTGAAATTGCAATGGTAATACATAATTCATACAGCAGAAGATAAATCAGCATTTATGTAGCACACACCATAAACTCAGTCCCATAAAGCTTTACACAGAAATGATAATCTTACCTGTGAAATAATGTGTTTGCAGAGAAAGATGTTATTCTAGTGCCTTGCCATGGAATGAGCTAATTATGTAGATCTGTTTAGTACACTTACACAACTAGAATCCACACAGAAGCCATTGTGTTTACAAGCAGCCTGAAGCAGACCAGTACTGTTCCATTAACAGAGGCAAACTAACAAAAAAAACTTTTAGTTAGACTCCAAAAAATGACTAAGTATATTGCACAGAGTGACTCCAGAAATTATGAAGTATGTTTCATTTAATAATAATATGGCACTGGAATGTAGAAACACATTTATACTAATAAATGCTGTGTGCATAACTTTTCTATTTGAGTGACTGACACATTAACGACTTGTTTTCTCTTGCGCTAGCATTGTGGTGCTCCATATCTTTTCTAAATGAAGTGAAATGACATTCCTTGTATTTTGTATCCTAGTCTGGTGATGTAAGTGCCATTAACAAATTTCACTCAGAAATCACAATTTGATAATAAGACAATTTTATTCATTGTATTGTTTGAGAAGACATGCTAAAGATCTAGTTTGTGGAGACGTAGAATTATGCAGCTGCCATTTCCATTCATTATCATGAAGACAGACATTTTCACAGTTAAGTTTCACCTTAGATACAGCCATTCCTCTAGGTGGGAACAGTGTCTTGACTTGGATCCATTTGACCCATGAGCCCCAACCCTGACACTGATTGGCTTATCACCACAAATATAAACTGAGTGTGATAAAACAGCTTAGCCTTTTTTAGAAATCAGTAGGAAGGATACAGCTGCAAACAGAAAGAACAAAAATAAAGGGGATCATATTCAGTTTGAAAATTTAGAAGCAAGAAAATAACTTTGCTATCAAATTTGTTTGAATGTACTGGCTGATAGGAAACTATGTAAGTAGCAGATGTACAAATATGTAGGAAAGTGTGTGTGAATGATCTGAACAGAAATAGTTCTCGGCAGAACCAGGGAAGTTCAATCCATCTCCTTATCAGAGTGGGATAGAAAGCAATTAGAACCTCAAATTGCTCTGGAAGCAAGGCACAGTCAGAAAATTGTCATCTAAGTCTGTTTCCGGTAACAAATGCAAATATCTTGTGGCCTAGGGCATTCCAGTATGTGTAACACTGCTTCTGTAGTGCCTGGAAGTGAGAAGCTGGGTTAAAGCCATCAGAAATGAAAAAGAAGGGCATGCTAAGACTTCAGGAATTGCATCTTCCATAGTATAGCCCAACTCATGGAAACACATGCAGCCTAACTACATATATAACATCAGTGCTTCACTTATTCCGCTGAAATTTACATACATACTGCAATATTCTTGGCATGGAACTTGTTCAGCTTTCTTTATCTAAGTTTCTTTTAGTGGTATTTTAGTTAACCAAATTTAGTTGGAAGCAGGTATAATATGTACATACTGCTGCTATATTTTTGAAAAGGACAACATACTAAAACCCCTGTCAATCTGGTTGGCAAAATTATGCAGTTTTTGCTTAATTTTTTTAACAGATCATTAAAATGTAATTACTTTTTGAAGAGGCATAAAAAAATAAAAGCAGACTTTCCAATATAAGTGATACAAGTTTAGGATTAAAAAAGGGAAGAGGGGTAAAATTAGGAAGATGGTAACAAGTGATATGCTAGTTTTATTCAAAATTAAAACCATTCTACTTTTATATTTTCCCACCTTATTCAGTAACATTAAGTGATATCTCAGCTACAACACTATACTATTTATTATTTCTGCTACTGCTGTAGAAAATGAGAAATGTAACTATTTTCTATTGTATACCACTTGAAAACATATAATGTCACTCAACTCACTGAAATGCAGATAGTGTTTTATTGTATGAAGTGTACATTTTTGTCAGCTTTCATGGCCCTAGGTTATAACTGAAAAGGGTCTCCAGATCAGTTAATTTATCTGGTTAACAAATATTAAATAAATAAATAAATAAATAAAACAAGCATTATTACAGTGACTGACAGAGTCATGCAGAACACACTGTTGCTTTTGTTCTGTCACAGCAAAGCCGCTTGGGTTGGGGTGAGAGTACGAGATGACTACAACCTTGTGCAGCATAGTTGCATTTTTTTAACCCTTTACTCTCCTTAGTGGAATACAGTGCACTGGTGTCAAGATGTACTCTACGAGTGAATAGCATTCCTGTGTTCCTCAGGTGCAACCAACACTAGACTCCTGATATACACCTGACTGTGCAGCCTATCTTCATGCAGAGAAAAGAGAACTTTTTATCAACCTGTTTGGTTCTTTAAAGTCACCTGCACCCTATGCTGGTCTACTGAAAGCCATCTCTGAATTCTGCTCACAGGTGGTGTGGTAGCTGACTCATAGTTCTTTTGCTCCATAAACCACTGAACTGACACTGATGCCTTTTATCTAAAGTTGCAAATTAGATTTTTTTTTTTGGGGGGGGGTGTATGTCATTTTTTGCAGTAGTTTGTTTGTTTCTTTCGGCTTTTCCCGGTTAGGGGTCGCCACAGTGGAACTCCGGTCTGCTAATGACTGACAGTAGATTTTGACGTGCTGGCTTGCCGGGCCTAATGCACAACCTTCAATGAAGGAATGCCCATTCACGCATGTCGCCACACAGAAGATGCTCTAACTGAGAATTGAACGGACAACGTCTAACTGTGAGGCGACAACGCTACCGCAGCACCACCACCGCAGTTCATTTTTTTTGCAGTAGTACTTGTTTAAATTCTGATGGGGAGAATGCTGGAAAAAAGTACTAGCCAGAATGTGCAGTCTCAGAACAAGCTTTTTTTTTTTAAATAAAGTATTACGCCTGCCCTCTCAGGCAGTACAGCAGATATATCCTTATCTAAAGACGACTGTGTTAGTAATAGTGTAGCCTACCGCAGGTTTACTCACTTTTGAAGCAATGCAGGGAGAACCCAATTAGCCATGATGTGAGTGGATGGTCCTTTTTTCTCCTTGTGAGAACTGAGAGTTTACAGCAATAGCAACAACTTGGTCTCTGCATGAAAAAGGCTTACCCATTGCTGTGTAATACTTTTAGTGAAATGATCAACATTTTAATAAATAAGTACATATTTCTGGGCAGTTGCCAGCAACAGGCAACTGTATTATATATATTTTCAGATTTCTTTTCCCTTTATTCGTGCAGTACAGGCAGGGACAGTATGAACAGCATTTCTGACTATATTCGAGATTCTCAGGACATCCTGCCAGCATATTACAATATTTTGATGTTATGTATCTTGATAATATGTCCAGTCCATCTTGTGAGGCTGGAAGTAGATGTTATAGACGTCGATCATTTGTAATTTCGATTTCATGCAGGCACTCTAATATGGGCTCAATGTTACTTTCTAGTAATTCAATGTAGTCATATATATATATATATATATATATAGAGAGAGAGAGAGAGAGAGATGTATGTGTGTAAGTTCCCCAAGTTCTCCTGCACCCTGATGATGGTAGCATATTCCTGCATGGAGATGAGAGCATTACTAAAGAATGGCTGTACAAAGCTGAGATATATGAATGACTAAGGCATCAGAGCCATGTTGCTAATATGACATAAGAATAACAAAGTGACTAGATCAGCAGTATAAAATAATGTTATCAGAAGAAGCAATTATATAACAATAACGCATCATAGTTTGAGTGTTTTTTAGCAACAGTTTTATAAAGAATGACACACTTGGCCTCAGCTTATACCCTACTTCAGAAAAGGAGTGCTGTTAACTGTGCAGTAACACAAGGTGTGTCATTTAGGACTGTTTCAATGTGTTCAGTGATATATATATATATATATATATATATATATATATATATATATATATGTTCATACCTTCTCCTGTATGTAGCTGAGAATGCATGCAGTGCAGGAAATTGGCATGTGGTACAGATAATGGAGATGGATAGCACAGCCAGCCTAAAGAGCATAGCAGAGTTAAAGAAGTGCACATTAGCGCTCTGCATTCATCGCAACTTTCTGCATAACCAAGAAAACCAAAAAGGCAGTCTGTGAGGCACATAATAAAAGCATAAGTTAGACTTTGCTTACACATGTACAGAGAATAAAATATAACGTACTGACTCTGGCCAGAGATAAGGACTATGTGGTTTATCTTGTTTGCCCATTTATACCATTATCTGGATGGGTTGCAGAGCTTAGCTCTTCTCATCATTTAATCATGATTCTGACCCAATATTTTTAAACAGGAAGGCTATTCTATGCATTCACTACCTTCAGTATGAAGAGAAAGCATTTCTTTAGATCTAAATCATTTCCATATATCTTCATGTTCTGTCCCTTGTTCTTATACACTCGATTTTTCTAAAATATTCTAACTTCAGGACTTACTTTATTACATTAATTGGATTAAACCATAGTGAAGGTCCTCTGACACCTTTCTCTTCCTGATTCTTACAGGTAAAGATATTAAACATGGAAATTCCCTACATGTCATTATTAACAAGGGTACTGGCATTATATGGCCCTATCATGTTATTTGTCTTTTTAGATAGATTTTAGACAAGTGGACTGTCTGAAAATGTCAACCTGCATTTTAGGCAGAAAGAATTACTAAAGCAGTTTTCTTCTGTATCTATACAATTCACATTGAAACTTCACCTGAAATCTGCTTATCAAGTAAACAAATCTGGTTTAGAATAAATGCACACTACAAGACTTATTTAACTAAATGAGTTAAAACTATATTGTTTTCTGTTATAGATGGTCTAATCAAAACCTTACACTTTGAAAACATTTACAGAGAACTGCTATGTCCAGAATGTAGCATTCAAACTCAGATAGCTAAAATCCATGTTTTGAAAGTATCTTGTAAGTTCAGTACCATATTGCAATATTTATGTAAATAACTACCCAATAAACTTATGAAACATTTTGGTGCAGATTTGGCAAAGAATATTTGAGTCAAAACCTGGCTACTGTCTTGTAAGTGTTACTGCATTACTTTACTCGGAATTCATTTTGCCAGCATGACTACTAGTTTACAATCCAACTTTTATGTTTAGGGTCTTCAGAAATGAAATTTTGAATCCCATTCATTTTAAAAATAATAAATCAAAATTCAAATCTGATTAGGATATGTACAAAGAATAGATTAATATCACAAAGATTCTGAATCCATAACTTTGAATTTAGATAATTATAAGCATTCATGCTAGATCCACTGCTAAAGGTCCATTAATGCTAAAGAGAATGACATAAACTGCAGTCCCAGACTGCAGCTTTCTTTTCAGATGCAGCAGTATAATTTAACCAGGGCCTCCCATTAAGTCTAAGTACATGAGACAGATAAATCAAATTTTTCATTCTCTGCTACAGATATGATTCAACAAAAACAGACAATAAGAAGCTAAAAGACATAGCTAGGGAGTTGTAGGAAAAAGACATAAACAAGATAGGCAAGGAAAAAGCTGAAAGGTCGTAAGGCTAAGCGCTGTCTCATCATCATGGGTTTTATGTACAGGAACATTTGGCTAAAAAGCTATTCTGTTAGATACATGGAACTGACACCGCAACATAATGCTGCTGATCTATGCTGTATATGATAAATAAACTTACAGCAGCATGCTCATCTACCCAGCTTGGAGTGATTGACGTGGCACCATCACTTTTGCTAAAAACATTCAGGAATCTAGCTGCTAAAAGTCAAATCTGTGTACCCCTCCCACCCCAGTATCCATTTGGAGCCACAACAATGCCTTGATTATTGAATGTTGAATAGTGAACGCTACATCAATGAACATCATTTTAGTGCTTTTCCATAAATATACAAAATTACAAAAGAAACGTACCATTCTAGTTATCCAAAAAAAGCTGTATACACATGTTCTCCATCGACTACATGTTTAGTTTTTAAATTTTTTTTGGCAGATTTTTTTCCTATGATAAAGTACATTATTTTACAACAGAAGATAAAAAGAAGAAATATTCTGCATGAAGCCATGGTTATTCGATTGAAATATGCCCCTCCCCCAAGAAAGGTATCAACTCAAATATGATATCTCTGCTTGGAAAATAGGAAGCAACACAACAAGCTTGTGGATGTAATGAACGTTGGCCAATCCAATGTAATTTATTAGCAAGAACATCCTCCTTCATTGACTGGTGGCTCCTGTGGTTTGTCCAGCTTGATGTCAATCACTGATTAATAAGGTTAAGGAAACATGTAGAGTGAACTTAAAGATTCTAGTAAGGTCATTGAACAAAACTTGTAATATGGTAACTTATTAAATTTCACCAAATGCACAGCATTGTCAAAAATAAATCAGATAATCATACCACACATACAAGTTCTAGATGCACACATACAAGCAGTATTTTTCTGTAAAACTTCTTCCTGAAAATGAAACAACTTTCTTGGTATATAGATTTGATATTTTTATACTGTGCTTTACAATCCAAGATCCACACAGCAGGCACAGAGATGAACAAGAGCAGTTTGTTTGGAATACTAACTCATACAGTTTGAGAAACTCTTTAGTCCTGGAAGTCACTGAAAGGGTGGACATGATCTCTTTCCAAGATTGTGTTCTGATGAAGTCTTGTAATTACTTATTTCCTGAAGGAAGAAAAGCACTAAACTTTAATGACAAATCCATCACAATTTATTCACCTGCCTCACGAGTGCATTTCTTCATGATTAATCCCAACCGCATCACCGTTTTTCATATTCTTGGTTGGTTGGTGGTGCTGCACTAACACTTTAATTGTGATTTCCTGTATTCTTTTCACCAACACCCTTGACACTGTAGACATAAACAGCACTGGATGCATTTGTACATCAGAATAAATGTGAAAATGATAACACATGCCTTATTCTGAGATACCTGTTATACAGAAAAGAATAAAAGAAGCAGATAAATGGATGCATGCACTGACTATCTCCTTGTGGTTGCCCCATAATGAAGGGATAGCACTACATTATTCTTACCAAAAGTTCTGTCTCAGAATTAAAGCATGCTTGCTGACAAAATGTACTCAGCCTCAGCTTTAAATCATAGTGAATCAACAAGGCATAAGATTATTAGTAAAATGTACCAGTAATAGTCTCAGATGACTCATAGGGACACATATTTATTTTTCTCACAAGTGCTGCTTACGGTAGCCATGTGTTACAATGAAGCTAAGCCATTGTGACCTATTTCACTGAATACCTTCCAATGAAACATGTTTCTTTACTTTATGATGAAATAGTCTGCATTCTGTAAAACAATTACAACCAGAAAACAACTGTTTTCTCTAAAATGTGTCAGTTTAGTGCAAAAAATCTGGACAAAGCCAAAAATAATGGGGGAAGGCCCAAAAATAGGGACAGATTTTAAATAAGTCTACACACCAGGAAAGTCGTTTCACTTTCAGAAAAATGTTTTTATTAAATAAGCTGGGAGATACAAGGGGCAGAAGTTTCTGCATAGCATTTGTGAGGTTATTTATTTATTTATTATTTATTTATTTCCAGTTTGATTACTGGGGAAGTCCACTGGGCCCAGAGAGCCTGTTTTCAGTGGAGGCCTGGGGAGAAAACCTCCATGAAACAGATTGCAGTAAAGATAGCAGTCCCATAAAAATAAAAGTACAAGTACAAATACATATCAAATAATACAAAGCGTGAGCAATATTGCTAATAGTAGAAAAATATTGTGCAGATACATTTTAACAAATTCACACAGTTAAAATCAAAAGTCAAAAGCTATTTACAATATTTACAGAGTGCGACAGATCATATGGGAATTAGCTATAGAAGGTTATAACCAGTTATAAGGTGCTTGGGAACTCAGGAGGATACCCTCCCAGGGGCTTTTGTTAAAGAGTTCTAGGTAGGGAAAATGCAGTTACATTTCCATTTAGAGGAGAGGTAGGTGTAAAGCTGAGTTTTGACATTATTTTTGTTTGACATTGTCCTTAGTGTGGAAAGGAGAGAGTTCCATTTCTTACCTAAGAAGAAGGAGAGGAGAAGTTGTCCAGCAGGATGTTTAGGTTTGTGGACAGTAATTAAGTTTTGGTGTTCAGATCTGAGAGTTCTATTTGGGGTGTATGGGGGAAGGATGTTAGAGCAGGTCATTTGGTTGGATTAAATATTAGTCTATGTGCTGTAGTGAGTTGGAGGAAGTCCAGGTAATCTGTGAATTCTAACCAGTTGAGGGATTGGAGGGTGACACAATGAAGAGTGGAATGTTTGGCTTTGGTGGCAAATCTAGAAATTTTGTTATAACAGCTTTCAAGTTTTGAACTGATGGAAGAGGATAGGTTAGTAAGTAGCGGGGCACCGTACAGAAGGGATGGAAGGAGGTAAGAGGAGGCCAGAGTCTGCCTGGTATAAGTAGAGAGGAAGTGGTTGTTCCTGTATAGCATACCTAGATTTTGGTGGGTTTTCTTTATATTTTGCTGAATATGGATGTCGAACTTGAGGTGCTCGTCTATAGTTACACTGAGTAGTTTGGCAAAGGGAACAACTTCGATTGGAGAGTTGCTTTGGCTAAGGACTTGGAAGGAATTTTTATCAAGCGAGAAAGAGTTTGAGGGTGTTAATAGTAGTATTTTAGATTGTTTTAGCATTGAGAGAAAGGTGATTTTGGTGCATTCAGATCTCGGTAGTTGAGAAGGCAGTCTGAGTTTTAGATAGGAGTTCAGGGAGGTTAGAGGCAGAGCAGACAAGTGTAGAGTCATCTGCATATTGGATGATTTTGGGATTAGGAATAGCAGAGTGAAAGTTATTGATAAAGATATTAAACAGCATTGGTTCGAGGATGGACCCCTGTGGTACTCTGTTAGAGGTGGGTAAGAAAGGTGAGGTGCATTTTTTCCATTTCACAGCCTGAGATCTATCTGAAACATAGCTTGAGTACCAGGAAAGAGTGTTTTGGGAGTGATTTAAGTTTGAGAGGTTACTTAGAAGGTGCTTATGGAAAACAGTATTGAATGCTTTAGAGAGATCTAGGAGCACTGTGAATACTAAGTTCCCAGAATCTTGGGCTTGATTGGCAGTTTCTAAGAATGAGAGTAGAGCTGTTATGGAACTATGTCCTGGTCAGAAGCCATGTTGGGTAGGTGTAAGAAGTGTTTTAGTCAGAAAGGGCATAAATTGGAGGTGGATGCATTTTTCGAGGATTTTGGAGATTGGAGAGAGAAGAGCTATAGGGTGGAAGTTTGAAATGTTAGTGTTTTTGCCTCCCTTGTGGAGAGAAAAATAAAGGTGGAACACCAGAGTTTAGGGACATAGAATTCCTTTATGGATCTATTAATTAGGATACTAATTGGGAGAGCTATATAATCAGCAGCAGACTTGAAAAAGAAAGAGGGGATGTTGTCAGGTACATTGGAGCAGGGTTTAAGTTTGGATATAAGTCTTTTTATGTAGTTAGTGGAGACAAGTTTAAGCTCAAACATAGGGGGGAAATTATTTGGAGACTTAGATGAGGTGGAATGTAGGAGAGATGGGTCATTGGGAAAAGTTTTAGTTAGGTTGGATATTGACTCTATAAAGAAAGAGTTGAATAGTGAGGCTAATTCGAGGTCAGATTTACTTGGGTCCAGACAGGGGCTATTTTTGGAGCCTGGGTTGAGGAGTGAGTTTATGGAGTTCCAAAAAAGCCAAGGGTTTTGGGGATGGTTGGACTGGAGCTTAGTGTAGTAGGATTTTTTTGTCTTTGAAGATTTTTTTTTTGCAAACTTAGGAAGCTGTATATATTGGAGAAGGGTTTTGGGAAGTTTATTATTTTGGTAAAGCTTCCAGGATTTCCTGTAGAAAATAAAACAAAACAAAACAAATATGACCAGTAAATCAATATTCTTGGCCAGGAATCTCAGAGCTGTAACAATGTTTGTGCCAAGTCAAGATTCAGGAAATAAATATCCTTATCTGCTGTTTATAGTCAATAAGCTTTTAATAGTTCAGGTCATTAATGAAGATTATTACATGTAGTTTTCATTTCTTTTGTTTTGTTTTTTTAAACTGTTTGCTGAGTTATGTATGCTATGTGTGTGCACTCAAACACCCACACCCACAGTAACACAACTGTAAGGCAACATATTTACAGTACAGTATCTTGTAGTCATGTTATCTGATTTGTGTGATAAACTGGAGTTATCATATAATACTAGTAGACAAGGCAAGAAACATGCCAAATCTGACTGAAACTGGGGGAGTTTACAGAGATATGCAGCTCTGAATTATGGTTTCAAATATATTTTTTGCCATTATCATATATAGAAAACTATCATCAGTTGTCTCAGTAACACTAAATCTGAGTTTTCCAAGAATCTGTATGGATTGTTGGGGGCAACTGGATAGATCCAATTCTGTATGTTTGAAGACTATTAGCGCAGGTCCACAGTTTTATCCTTTTATTATCCCATTCACATGAGACCTGTTATGCAGCAGTCTTAACAAATGTCACTATGATGAGTTTCCTGACAAATGTATACAATGAAAACAAACTTAGCTGACCTGATGAGTAATTATTTTACATAAATGAAAGAAGTAACTTAGCAGAGACGCAGTGCCCTTGATGACGCTGATGGCATTACAGGTCTTGCACAGCCCTTTAAGTGCAATGGACATCACTGATTTATGTTTGTTGTAAATTTATACTGAGAATGCTCAATGCATCATGACTTGCATTATGACCGTTACATGTTATGAGTTGGTATAAAACTGAGATGCCAAATCAACAGGAGCTCAGTCCCAAAAGTGTGTCATTTAAGGTTTATCCATCATACATAAATACTAGGCTATAAGTCTGCAGACTATTACAAGCTTTGCCAACAACAAGAAGTCAGAATCAAACTCTGTGCTTTGTATCTGTGAGGTAAAGATCATAACCATTATGCTAACCACACTTCCTAAAAATTAATTAATCCACAAACCAGTTATAGGAGTAGAACTCTCTATTCAGTACACTAAAAGTGAACATGTTACCTGTTGAAATACTTTAGTAATGAAACATACTTACATTGGTTACAGAATGCTTCATGCTATGTTCATACGGCACACAGATCTGAACATTTCCAGTGATTAAAGGCTTTTACTCCCACTAACATAATGCCTGTACTCATGCAGCTTCTGTCATTCACTGTCATGGACAGTCATTGCTGGCTTTTATAGTTTTTTTTTTCTGATTCTATATTGGTCACTGGTAACGCTAGATTTTTTTTCAATGGGTTGTAATGAAACAGGAAGTCAGAACCTTAAAATGGAAATATCTCATAAAGGGGTAAGGTTTTGAAAACTGCACATAACTGGGTACTTATGCATTCAGTCTGCTCATTAGAGTTCATTTCAGACAAGTTCTAGAAATTGATTATAAATGAAAAAAATGTAATTTTGAGTCTTTTTTTTTCAGCTTCAGTGAAATATATCACAACCAGTTTCAGAAACAGCTCTGAAAAGACAAAAAATATTTCTGGGTTGCATATTATATAATTCATGCAATTCAAACCTTGAAACTGTATCCATTCCTAATGAGTTACACTGGATTTAGTTAAAGCATTAACACTGCAGTACTGCACTTAAACTCATTATAGTGAACTGTTCTGCTAACATTTCTTACATTTCTGAACATCCAGCTTATACAACATGCACTGCATTTGCTAGGAGCATCTAGCTTAGTTGAAAGTAGCAGGATATCTTACTTGTAGACAATTTCAACTAGGATTGTTGAATGTAGACAGAAAAAGAGACATGGAATGGCAGAGGAAAAACTACAACATCCAGGATTTTGCTCTGCTTTCCTTATTTTGTGGTTACACAGTTGATTTGCTAGGAGGGTATGAGATGGGAAGCCCCACCCCCACACACCAGCATTACAGTAGCTCTTACTGTCTCATGAAAAAAGTTCCCTTTTCTGTTTTCTTTTTGCAGCTTAATGGCTCAACAGCTGTAAGTTTAAATTTGAACCCTTGCAGACGTCTATAACTTTCTATAGTACTGGACTACTCAGAGTTGCTGCTGAGTGTAAGAATATGCCTCATTTACTTTTACTTTCAGAGCAACTGAACTTTTCCTAAGACATAATGTGCATGTTGTGTTCATCTAATTCACCTGAAAATGAAAGAAGTATGATGTGTGCCCCTCTATACAGAGTGGGTTACTATCCCATATGACATGTGCCCCTCTATACAGAGTGGGTTACTATGCTGTATGACGTGCCCCTCTATACAGAGTGGGTTACTATGCCATATGACATGTACCTCTCTATACAGACTGGGTTACTATGCCGTATGATGTGTGCCCCTCTATACAGACTAGGTTATTATGCCGTATGACGTGTGCCCCTCTATACAGAGTGGGTTACCATGCTGTATCATATGTGCCCCTCTATAGAGTGGGTTACTATGCCGTATGACATGTGCCCCTCTATACAGACTAGGTTACTATGCCATATGACGTGTGCCCCTCTATACAGAGTGGGTTACTATACCATATGATGTGTGCCCCTCTATACAGAGTAGGTTACTATGCTGTATCACATGTGCCCCTCTATACAGAGTGGGTTAATATACCGTATGACATGTGCCCCTCTATACAGACTAGGTTACTATGCTGTATGACGTGTGCCCCTCTATACAGAGTGGGTTACTATACTGTATGATGTGTGACCCTCTCTACAGAGTGGGTTACTATGCTGTATCATATGTGCCCCTCTGTACAGAGTGGGTTACTATGCCATATGTCATGTGCCCCTCTATACAGAGTGGGTTACCATGCTGTATCACATGTGCCCCTCTATAGAGTGGGTTACTATGCCGTATGACATATGCCCCTCTATACAGACTAGGTTACTATACCATATGACGTGTGCCCCTCTATACAGAGTGGGTTACAATGCTGTATCACATGTGCCCCTCTATAGAGTGGGTTACTATGTCGTATGACATGTGCCCCTCTATACAGACTAGGTTACTATGCCGTATGACGTGTACCCCTCTATACAGAGTGGGTTACTATACTGTATGATGTGTGCCCCTCTCTACAGAGTGGGTTACTATGCTGTATCATATGTGCCCCTCTATACAGAGTGGGTTACTATGCCATATGACGTGTGCCCCTCTATACAGACTAGGTTACTATGCCGTATGATGTGTGCCCGTCTATACAGAGTGGATTATTATACCATATGACGTGTGCCCCTCTATACAGAGTGGGTTACCATACTGTATCACATGTGCCCCTCTATAGAGTGGGTTACTCTGCCGTATGACATGTGACCCTCTATACAGACTAGGTTACTATGCCATATGACATGTGCCCTTCTATACAGAGTGGGTTACTATACCATATGTGTGCCTTCTCTATACAGAGTAGGTTACTATGCTGTATCACATGTGCCCCTCTATACAGAGTGGGTTAATATGCCGTATGACATGTGCCCTCTATACAGACTAGGTTACTATGCCGTATGACGTGTGCCCCTCTATACAGAGTGGGTTACTATACTGTGTGATGTGTGCCCCTCTCTACAGAGTGGGTTACTATGCTGTATCATATGTGCCCCTCTATACAGAGTGGGTTACTATGCCGTATGACATATGCCCCTCTTTGCAGACTAGGTTACTATGCCGTATGATGTGTGCCCCTCTATACAGAGTGGGTTACTATACCATATGACGTGTGCCCCTCTATACAGAGTGGGTTACCATGCTGTATCACATGTGCCCCTCTATAGAGTGGGTTACTATGCCGTATGACATGTGCCCCTCTATACAGACTAGTTTACTATGCCGTATGATGTGTGCCCCTCTATACAGAGTGGGTTACTATACCATATGATGTGTGCCCCTCTATACAGAGTAGGTTACTATGCTGTCTCACATGTGCCCCTCTATACAGAGTGGGTTAATATGCCGTATGACATGTGCCCCTCTATGCAGACTAGGTTATTATGCCGTATGGCGTGTGCCCCTCTATACAGAGTGGGTTACTATACTGTATGATGTGTGCCCCTCTCTACAGAGTGGGTTACTATGCTGTATCATATGTGCCCCTCTATACAGAGTGGGTTACTATGCCGTATGACGTGTGCCCCTCTATACAGACTAGGTTACTATGCCATATGATGTGTGCCCCTCTATACAGAGTGGGTTACTATGCTGTATGACATGTGCCTTTCTATACAGAGTGGGTTACTATGCCGTATGATGTGTACCCCTCTATACTGACTGGGTTACTCTGCCATATGACATGTGCCCCTCTATACAGAGTGGGTTACTATGTCTACAACTACAGCTACAACAAAACGCATTGTATAAATTCCAGATCTGTATATCAAAGTCCATGCAACTTATCTCTTTAGAAAAACACAATTTATTCAGCACTAGAAATCCATCTTTTGCCACTGAAGTTATAGCAAATATTGCAGAATTCTTGAAAACTTTGTTTACCTAATAGCATAACAATCCCATATCACACTGGACACAGTCACCTTTTCTGCTAACTAACTTATTAATGTTATGTGTTTGAAGGCACGGGATTGAACCAGGTAAAATATCTGCCTGAAATTAAGGTGTCCACCATGGCATACATTGTGTATGCATGTCTACTGCTATAATTACAGCAGAGTGGTGCTGCATAGACATTATCTATAATAGTGTAGTATTTCAAGATGCAATGCAGCTTGCAGTTCTTTTTAAAAGTACAGGATATACCAGAAACCGCTTGATATTTCCACTGGTACCAATTTGTCATATACCACTTTTGTGCATTGCAGTACACCACTCCCAGTGTATAAATAGTAATTGTCCTTCATGAATAAGTTTGTATTGCCAGGACTTAACACATAAATAAATATTAAACAAAGGTACCCTTTTATATCCATGATGTTTGCCATGGAATACACTTAGCACAGATTCTGAGAGTTTCACTATATCATCTCATCTATTTATCTTACAAAACACTATTCACTTTTCTCTTTACTGCTGCATATGCTGTGAATCTTTAGTAGCTGTATGGCTGCCTAGAATATGAGATGTTTTGCTCGTATATCTTTGCTACAGTTGTGGGACTGTACAGAGAAGCTAAAAGCACTTCTGTATGTAGCATTCACATTCTGTCAGAGTGTATTATGATTCATGTAATCAAGCAGTGCACTTCAGCTCACAATGTGGAATAATGTCATGCAGCGTCTGTATAATACTTGTGCCTTATGGTGATGTGACTGTTTGCCTTGTGCGTTTCTATTCATGTCTCATGTTAAAACAACATACAAATACAGTAACAATTATAAAATGGCATCCCTGAAGACCAGTGTTTCTGTTGTAGGTTGTTTGACACAGTTCACTTTGCCATTGTCATTAAGCAACTTGCCACTTGTTTTACATATCTGTGTTTGTGAATATGTGAGCAAGCGTGCATGCATGCGTGTGTGTGTGTGTGTGTGTGTGTGCGTGTGTGTGTGCATATATATGAATATACTAGTATATACATGTGTGCATGTGCACGTGTGTCTTTGTTTACTAAGGTTCTCTAATAGAAGCCACATTTAGTGCTCCAACAGAGTAGATGTGTAGTAGATGTAGACTGCTAATTTCCCAAAGGGTCATCATCCAAATGAAGCTGTTTGCTGAATGGTTACCTTGCTGCTGCCAGCAGACTTCTGCTTTTCTTCATTTGGTTGCCTTCTTGCATTTCAATTGGTCAACCACTTTGGAAGCAAGTAGTTCGCTGCTCTGTTTTTTTTCAGGAAATGCAGTGTTTCAGGGAGTCTCCATGAATTATACATAAGCCTCATTAATATGCACAGTGGTTGACAGCTCCTTCAATGTTCTGCTCTTGGAATTCAGAATGACTTTGGAAACTGTAGCTTTTTATCCACTATGGCTAGATGCAAAGAGTTTTTGGCATTCTTTTTAAATAGATGGTTGTCTCCAACACATACTATGGTGTTAGATGTATTTCTCTGATATAATATAAAACCTGCCTTTTGAAATAATGTCCCTATCATGCTCATAGGTTCATAGGTGTGTACTAGGATAATGGCCCTGGAGCCTTTACAAGCCTAGCCCATAGGATTACCCTGGCATCGTGTCACCCGACCTTAGTTCCCGGTGCCTCTGTCAAGTAGAGGCACTGGAGTGATCCCCATGGTGAATTTTCTATTTCCCATCCACTCATCAAGATTTCTCTTGAAGAGGGCCAGTGAGGTGCTCTGTTTGACATGTATGGGGAGTCTGTTCCATAGCATGGGCAGTATCTGAGTTATGAACCTGTCCCTCCAGCACGTTCTGTTGATTGTGGTAATGAGATTGAAGTCTCTGGAGCATGTGGTGCGGAGGGATTGGGATTTCTTTAGATGTAGCATTTCTAACAGAGCTGGGTCAGACATGGCTTTGTAAGTCAAGCAGATATCGCCTCTAAGTAGGTCATATGAGACAGAGAATAGTTGGCGTTTTTTGAGTCTGTCCATATAGGACAAGTGTTTAAGGCCTAGAATCCTCTTTGTGAGGTACTTCTGTGGCCTTTCCAGTTGTTGCAGGTGTCTAGTGAGGTACATGCCAAATAGGGCATTGTACTCGATGACTGGCCTAATGAGGAAAGAGTAGAGGGAGACAATGACCTCTTTCTTCCTGGATGCAACACCTTTAGTAAAGAGATGTGCCACATAGAAGGACTTTCTGACCACAGTGGCAATGTGGTGGTCGAAAGAAAAGTTGCTGTCAACCTGTGTTCCCAGATCTCTGATAATGCCTTCTGTGTTTAGTGGACTACCATTGATGTGGTGATTCATGGGCACCAGGTTTTTCCCAAAGGGAATGATGACATACTTTTTGGCATTGAGCTTAAGGCTATGCTTCTGACACCAGTCGTTGGTCTCAGGGAGGCCTTTCTGTAGGATGTCAACATCACTTGGGAAGTTAATAATAGCTCCCAACCTGCAATCATCTGCAAATCTTGTCAGCCAGATTCCCTTCGTGTTGGGCTGGACTTCAGAGAAGTAGATACCAAACAAGAGAGGACCCAGGACTGAACCCTTGTAACTCCACTCGAGACTGGTCGGCAGTCTGACTTGGAGTCAGCTACTTTCACACTGTGGGTTCTATCTGTGAGGCAGTTTGCAACCCACCTAGTGATATAGGGGTTGATGCTTAGCTTACTGAGTTTTTCTATGATTCCTGAGTGGGGAATGGTGTCAAAGGCCTTGGCCAGATCAAGGTAGGCTGTGTGAACCACCTTGCCTTCATCCACAGCTCTGGTGACTGACTCAAAAAAGTCAACCAAGTTGAGCAGGCATGATCTACCCTTCAAAAAACCAAACTGTGTGGGATCCAGAGTTTGGAGATTCCCTATATCCTTGTTTATTAGGTCCACAATGATGCGTTCCATAGCTTTGCATATTAGACTCATTAGGCTAATGGGGCAATAGTTCCCAGGGTCTATAGTCTCTCCTCCTATGTGGACAGGGATGACTGTAGCAGTGCACCATTCAGTAGGGACAAAGCCTGAGGGGAGGCTGTGATTGAATAGGTTACACAGGTGAAGTGGCAGTTCACTCTGTAGCTCATGTAGCACACAGCCAGGGATATTGTCAGGTCCCATAGAAGCTGTATTCTTGGCCTTGGACAGTGCTGTTTTAACCTGTGCAGCAGTAATACTGGGTGGCTGGCAATCTACTGTTAATGTGATAGGTCGTTTGGGAGGGGAGAGAGGGATAAAGTTGGCACTGAATCTGTCGACCAGTACATTGGCAATATCTGTTGGCTCAGTACAGGAGGTACCATTGTGCAGCAGCTCAGAGCAAATCTAGGAATTGCCATGGAAATTCTTTACATAACCTATAGTAGGTCTTGTGGTTGTCTTTACTATGTGCTGCAATTCTGTTTTCATAGCTAGCTTTAGAGGATTTGATGAGGGATCTCAACTTTTTGTTGAGGCTGATAAGGGAGTTTTTCCAGTCTTGGGACTTCACCTTATTTCGCATCAGTTTCCTCCTTCTGTTGTAGACTTTGTTTATGGCAGGGGACTACCAGATTGGCTTCCTATTTTTGGAGGAGAGCGTCTTGGTTCTATTGGGTATGGCGAGATCCATGCATTTGTGTATGTGTTCGTACAATGCATTGGTGTATGATTTGGCAGTCATGCAACTATTCTCCATTTGCATGGGTGCCGTGAAGTTAGCCACCTCTGTTTTTAGGAGCCCAAAGTTAGCTTTGGAGAAGTTTTTCATGGTAGTTACCTTTGTGGGTGGTGGGGTGGTGGGAGGGATTTGGATTTCCAAGGTGATTAGTTTGTGGTCAGATCTAACCAGGGAGGAGTTGACTATTGGTGTAGAGCAAAAGTCACCCATGTTAGTAATGACCAGGTCAAGGATGTTGCTACCTCTAGTGGGGGTAAGAGTGAGCTGGTCTAGGGCATTGGAATTAATGAATTTCAGGAAACATTGGGCAAGTGTATTGGTACATGAGTAGTTTCCTCAGTTAATGGAGGGGTAGTTGAAGTCGCCCAGCATGACAGTGTTAGGTTGGACCCTAATATTCTCCAGAGTGCTTAGGAACGTGGAATGTGAGTCTTGGTACATGGTTGGGGACCTAAAGCATGCTACGACCTGAATCACTGTCTTACCCAGTGTTAGCTGCACCTGAAGTATCTCTGATGCATTATGTTGGGCTACCAGTCTGGAGGTGTGCACATCCTTTATGAAGATGGAAATAACACCACCTTTGGAACTTCGGTTCAGGTTCTGGGGCCGAAAGGTGTGGAATGAGTTATAGCCTGGTAATGCAGGGGTGCTTTCTGCTGCCTTGAACCAGGTCTCTGTTACAGCACAAATGTCAATGTTCTCCATTCTAAGGAGTGCTTCGAGTGAGTGCATTTTGAAATTTAGACTTCTAGAGTTGAGCAGCATGACCCTCAGATTGTATTTGTTTGTAGCTGTTACGGTGGTAATTTGGTCCTTTGAACACCGCCTAGAAAAGGCACTATAGGGGTGGCAAGAGCCTTGGGCAGTATCCAGAAGCCCAGGGATGACAGATGCAGGCCATCTCTGACAAAGCATCGAGGTCTGTCAATCATATCATCCCAGGCAGACAGATAATGGATCCCCTTAGAATGACACCAGAAACTTAACGAATTGTTGAAATCAATCATTTTCTGCTTGTACTGTGGTATCATTCTGGGTGATGGTAGGATGCTGCTCAGGGCAAGGGTCATACCCGCCTGGGCTACATAATCCAAGAGCTCCTCAATGTCTCTTTTCATGTAGTCCAGGGAGGTACGTCTCAGGTCATTCACACCCACATGTACAATGACAGAGTCATATTTGTACCTGTTGTTGAGGGACGTGAGTGCATGCGTTATGTGGCAGATTCTGGCACCTGACAGGCAGCTGACTGTTACTTTTTCCTTATTCAACCTAGTGAGTGGGACATCAGTGCGCCTCACTATCAAGTCACCTATGACTAGCATGTTGGGCATGCTGTTTTGCCTTATTGCCTTATTTGTGCTATTTTATGCTGTTGTGCTTATGGAATGCATTGTGGCCATCTTGTCCAAACAGTACAAAAGTGATATAATACAAATCCACTCATGACAGTATTAAGACTGAGAAACAACAAAGAAAAATGGTAAAGAGGTAAGTAGCACAATGGAGAGTCTAAACAGTGGAAATAAATGCACCGTCAGTTAAGCAAAAACAAATTCTAGACATAGAACTTCATCAGAAATGATTTCTGATGAAGTCCTAGTTATATTAAAAGAGAACAAAAGCACTAAATTACAGATATACTCATGCTCCCATGATATGGTCACTATTGATATACTTTGCTACATAATTTCACACGTATTACCCCCAAATGGAAGGCAGTCTAAAGCTGGAAATGTCTCCATTCCCCTCCAAAAAAACAAATATATCCTGCTTTTATTAACACTTCACTCTAGCACTAACACACAGAAACTATGGGCACTAGAGAACAAAATTTGTCATTTTACACTTCTAGCTGACAAGCATGCTCACCACTGTATTGTCTAAAGAGATGTCATCGTTTACTGGCTATTAGCAGAGCTATTATACCAGTTAGGACTCATCTGTTCAAAATGATCATGCTGGGTCAATTCCCCCCATTAAATTCAACCTTACAAATAAGAGAACCATCATACTCATGGAAATAAAGTCAGTATGATGGCATTACTTTGACGACACCATGTTTTGACACTACCACAGTGGAAAGGGCCTTTACTAAATCAGGCTGCAAAATATTTCCTCAAATAACATTGGATGGCTTCAAGGCTGAATTAAAGGAACACCTACTAGAAGAAATTGCTTGTAATTGCTTTTGTGACATTTGATAAGTTGCTATAAGCCTATAGACTTACCGTAACTGGACTATTTACAAGTACTATATGTAGGTATCATTTTGCTGAGAGAACTTCACCCTGTAAATACTGCAAATATTATACATATTTCTATATTGCTTGAAATACTGTGAACATTATTTTTTTAACAATTTTCTGTGTGTATTTACTTTTGATATATATTTTTGTTATCATATGATGTATGATTCATTTTCACTTTTGCTATCGATTTCTTTTTATTGTATTTTGTACTTTGCTCTTCTAACCAGTCCAGTTACCCAATTACCAAATGTCAAATAAATAAATAAATAACTATCCAGGCTGTCAGTATTTGACTGTTTCTGTAGTATATGCCATAGATAAACTACATTACCTTTATTCTGTCTCATATCTACCTACATTTCAAAACTCCATCTTATACCATGGCTCTTCTTTACATCTTACTTACCCTATTGCTCTACCTTTCATTCCTAACTTCCTAACCATACAAAATCCATCATTTCCAACCTTTGACTACCATCACACATTCTGTACTACACAATTAACCCCCCTTCACCTTCACTATGTCCCCATCTCTCTGTAGAAGATTCTATAGGAATGAGAAGTGTACTAATTGGTTCTTTGACAGAGTAGCTGATGCTTGGAACAGACTATCAAATTACATTAAAGCAAGTACTAGTTTAGATATGTTTAAGAACAGCCTGGACATTTATTATGGGAACAAGTGTTTTGGCATATTGGCAAGCTAGAAGGGCATTAATGCCCGTGCTTGAAACATTTGTAGGTATGTATGTATGTATCTCTCTTCAATACCTCCTTTACCCCAACTTTACAAGCACAAAGTCTTTACACACAAATCCATTCCCCTAAAACAAAGTTCAAAACTGTAAGCCACTACCACTACCTTTCAAAATCTCCCCCTCTCTCAAACACACTTATACTTGACAGGAGATATCCACCCCAATCCAGGCGCCCCCTCCCTAGCAAATCCCTCCACCAACCTATCTGCCACCAGCCTTCCTTACCCACCCAAGTACCAAGTACCTTGCTGTATACTCAATTAATATACAAAGCCTACCCAACAAAACAACAGAACTACATTCATGGATAACCCTTAACTTCCCACACATCCTAAAACCCCATAAATCCAATGATGAAATCTTAACCCCCCCACACTATAACATCTACTGTCAAGACAGAGTTACCAGAAAAGGTGGTACAGTTGCAATCATGGACTCTGAGTACCTCAACTTATCCCCCTACTCATAACTCACCCAAACTTACACCCAGCTGAACTACTTATCTTAAACTGGCACCTTAACTCTCCCCAAATCTACATCCCACCAGGAAACAACATTCCCTTACTCAAATCCATCCTCTCATGGCTGTCACTCCATATTTCCTATGAAACCATCCTGTTGGGAGAAGTTAATACCAATTGGCAAAAGCTATCCACTACCAGTTGTTCCCTCAGCATCAACCTCCATGGCTTTCACCAACTCATTATTACACCTACTCGCTTCAACAAAAATAACAATAACAGTTCCACCTTGGATTGGATTCTAACATCTGATCCTAACCTCTATCAAAACCCGACAACTAACTAAGTGACCACTTTCTTATTTGAGTACACAGACACTCCAATTAGGTACTCAAGCTCCATCTTTTCAGTGAATGTCACAATCTCTCCTCTTTTAATAATTATAGAGTCAACAACATGCTCAATTCCATAAACTGGTCCATTCTGAAATACATCCCCCTAAATGATGCAGTAATATATTTAAATCATACTTTCCTTGCTATCCTTGACTCTCTGGCATGTCTTAGAATAGTTAGAATCAAAATAACTCACACCCCTTGACTTTTTAAAGACACCCTCACTCTTATGAGAAAAAGAGACAGCACATGGAAACAATGGATTAAAACAAAATCTGCTTCCATTCACCAAAAATATAAAGAGCTTTGTAACCTTAGAAAAATCCACATTAACAAGGATAAGAAAAAAATCTATTGTAATGTCCAATTAACCCACAAATCTAACCCAAAAATTCTGGCACTCTATTAATAAAATGTCACACACAGGCAACCCTACCACTCCAACCCCTATCCTGACAAAACTCCCCTCAAAACTGTCATTCTTCTTAACTCTTATTTCATAGAATCTATTCACAAACTAACCCAAAATGGTCAAAACCAAACTCTCACACATACCACTCCCAATACTGCCAGTAATGCCTCTTTTACACTAAACCCCTTCCCAGCTTCTTGCATAAAATCTCTTCTGCTTAAATTAAAACCATGCTTGCCCTCCTCTGACAACCTTCCTCCCCTCTTTCTTAAATTAGCTGCTCACTCAATAGCCTACCCTGTTTCCATTCTGATTACTAGATATATACAGGGGTCCACTGTCCCAGACATATGGAAATCTTTTTATACCATTCCATTACACAAAGGAGGTAATAGCAATGACTCAACCAATTACATACATATTGCCATCCTCTCTCCACTTTCTAAACTCCATGAGAAATGCATACACAAACAGCTACTTAAATACCTCATAGATGTAAACCACCTTACTCCTACTCAATGTGGATTCAGACCCCATTATAGTACATCCGCTGCCCTTCTGTCCTTTACTCATCCTGTTGCTGAAGCCAGAGACTTGTTTCTTGACCTCCCAAAAGCTTTTGACATGGTCTCTCATTCTAAACTTCTTGCCAACCTAACTGATCTCAACCTATCCCCTCTACTAAATAGTTCTCTAGCTATCTCACTAATAGACAACAGTCGGTAAGATGGCATTCCACTTGCTCCCTTTTCTTACCCATTCATACTGGGGTATCTCAAGGCGCCAATCTTGGCCTACTAATCTTTAATATTTTTACCAACCAACTCCACACTTCCTGTACAACCTCCACCCTGATACAATATGCAGTCAACTCCACTCTTATCTCCTGTTCTAACAACATTTCCAACCTCCACTCTTTTATGCAAAAATACCTTTCTGTCTATAGAAAAATGGATAACTGACAACCAACTGATACCTAACTCCAATAAAACCAAGCTCTTACTCTTTCTTCCCAAATCCATCTCTCACCTCAAAACCACATTCACCATTACTTCTCTTGATAACACCATTATTCAAGCTGACTCATATACAAAGCTTCTTGGCATTATAACTGATGAACAATTGAAATTTGATACCTATATACAGCACTGTATCAAAAAGACAAATCAGAAACTTGGCTTACTCTACAGGCATAAAACATACCTAGCCCCCTGACTCCAAAAACCTCTAGCTCAGGCTTTCCTCCTTCCTTGTCTACTATGCGCCTCTCCTGTCCTTACTCATCTTCAGGCCACCCTTCTAACTAAACTCTGTCAAACCTATTACAGTGTTGCAAGATTTGCCAGTAACCAACCTTATAAATCACATCACTGCCTTGCTTGAAAACAACTTCACTGGCTGGATTTCCCCCAACATCTGCGTCTCTCCCATTTGCATCTCACACATACCTTACTTTCCAAACCCTTAGCTTGTCCCTCTTTCTCCTCCATGAGATCTGTATACACCCCCTCTCATACTCACCACAGCTCAGACTAGCACCTACTTGATACCTATAAACTCAACAAAAATATTGGAAAACTTCTTTGCAAAAGCAAGTGTGTCCCAGGCTTGGAACAAGCTCCCCCCTAACATTCGTGCCACTCCTAGCACAAATCATTTTAAATCTGGACTCAAAAATTTCCTCCTAAATGGTAGCACCTGTCACTGCCAAGATCCCACTTAATCCCCTCTCTACTCCATCCACTTATACCTCTATGCTATCTACATTGTCTTCATTGACTCCTTCCTGAATCATATGACTCGCAATACTCTTCTTACAACTATTTATAGCACCATGAAGACCACAGCTATGCCAACTATACTTGTCTGTCACCTATATACATCTTCCTATACAATACCAACCTATTTCTAATGTGCAACCTCAATTGTGTGTACTAATATGTAGTACTCCTATGTAGTGCTGCCTGTAATCACTACAGATCAAGTTTTTTAAGCATGTAATATACTGTTCATTCTAGTCTGCCCAAAATTTGTACATGTAATATATATCATTTTTGTAATGACTTCCTGTAATGTATATCATACTTTTTATTTGTAATGTCTCACAAATGTTGTTGCATTATATTGTAAATTGGAGCTTTTCTGCTTGGTTCTCCACTGAAAATGGGCCACTGGCTCAGTTGGACTAACCCGGTTAACAAATGACAGATAAATAAATAAATATGCATCATATGGCTCCAGTGAATGATGTGGATGTTTGCATTCAACAATGACGCACTTTCCTGAATATAATCATAAATGACTGAATGAGAACCATATTGTTACACATGGCAAGAGATAAGGTTTACCAAATACATGAGGCCATGTGAAAACCTGTTGACAGGTTTATTAACACAAAAATGTTAGACAAGCACTTTTCTACCACATGAACAATTTGAAACATATAAACTCAGAATCACTATATAAGAAAAGAAAGAAACCCACATAGTACATCAGGCTAAGAAAAATAGCACAGACCTATGAATTTTCTGACAGCCTCTAGACAAATACATAAATAACTAAATAAAGAAGAATGAGCAGAAGCTCATAGACATAATAAGATTATAACATTAAACAAAATCCTTGAGCTTGCAAAGTTACTAAAAATATCAAACACACAAGCCAAGAAATGGAATATAAAACAAAATGAATTGACAAAAATATTCTGTATATAAAAAATATGCGATGGTGTAAGGAGAGAAAAATAAAATGATAATTTGTGTTGCTGAACACTGCTGTGGAATCACCTTTATTTGGTGTTTGCTGTAGAATTATCCATTTGACGCACTGGTTCATTGTAACTAAAAGATTTGGCTCTGTTGTCCTGCCTGGCCATGAGTTCCTTTGCTTTTACAAAAATAAAGTGAAACTAAATTAATTGAAAGCTACATATGTGAAGGTGGTAAATAAGAGAAAGTAATAGGCCAGACTGCAAGTTTTCTGACACATAATTCCAACAAAAAGGTAGTGTCCAGCAAATGGGAATATATGTGAAATGTAAAAAGACAAAACACTTTGCATAAATGTATAGGAAGACAAGTAGAAAATGACAGAACATAATACAAAGTCAACAGAAAGATACCAACCAGATGATATAGAAAGTCATATATATATATATATATATATATATATATATATATATATATATATATACAGGTCTACTTCAGATGAGCGAAGTTTCAAAATTTCAAACATCATATGGCCTAGGACCATATGATTGAAGTTGTGAAACTTCGAACAACTAATAAAAAAAAAAAAATACACACACACATATATATATATATATATATATATATATATATATATATTATTTTTTATTTTTTGCGGGGGGGAGCCACCTTGCATCCCCCACACCCTCCGCTAATTAAATATACCAACTCTGAGATTGCACTATAGTAAGCTGTGCAGCGATTTCCATTAAGAATGTTCGAAGTTACAAAACTTCGATCATATGGTCCTCGGCCATATGATGTTCGAAGTTTTGAAACTTCAGTCATCTGAAGGGGACCCATATACACACATAATGTGCCAAGGGAAATTTCAAAATGTGGCAAATAATACTGACAATCTAAATATGAACATGTCTATACAAACACAGCAGATGAGTTTACAACCACAGCAATTTAAGATGCAATCCAAAAAAGGAAGTGCAAACATTGCTGACTATTTATCAAGACATTCATCAGTCTCTTATAGAGCACAACTCATAACAAAAAGGAAGCTAACTATTTAAACATGATATACATGTGTACACAAAGATTCCTAACCCTGAAAGAGATAGAGATAAAACAAAAAGATACAGTTGCACAACACATGAAAGCATCTTGCAAAAGTAATATGCTGCATGCTGTGTAGACCTTTAAATAGTTATGAGCTATTTTCAATTATTAGCATGTAGTGTGGTTCACAGAATTTCAAGAGTATTCAGTTTGTAATCAAGACAATATTGGAATTTAAACATCTCTACTTTGTGAGCCTTTCTAAAGCTTCCTGACATTAAATAGTTTATATCAGAAGAAGAGAAGAAATATATTTTCTGTGAAGAAACTCTCTGTTTGGGGCTGTATAACTATAATTCTCACTGTATGATATAATAATATGTCATAACTGTAAGCACTATGAATTCAGCTGGTAGAAGGAAACGTAGCTGAAAATTAAAAGTTTGGGTCCATAAATTTAATTTTTCAACACTGCAAGCAGAATTGCTGACACATCTGAAAAGGTGCAATGCTGTTACATTCTTGTACATTGCCAGAGAAGAAGTTGTAATTGCATACATCTCTTTTACATTCCCTGATGAGGAGAATGACAATATAGTAGCACTTGGAGAGAGAAAAAAAATCGGCATTTTTGCTAATACAGTAAGAATTTTCCTTTTATTAGACATTTACTCTATACAATAGCACAAAGTCCTGTAGAGCTGAAAGATGGACATTTGACTGACCTGAAATAATAAAGTTATAGAGTGTATATTTTGTAATCTGTCTGATTATTTAATAACAGAGAGAATAGAATAATTTAGAGTGTAAGCATTTATGAAACAAGGGACAGTTTTTTATGAGAAAGAGAGGTAACCTTCTAAAAGGCAGTAGATGTAAGCAGAGCAAGTACAATTACTAGTACACAGATAAAACATAAATGATGCAAAGGAAATCTGTACTGCAAAATGTGAGTCGAGCAAATGAAAAATGAAAAATGAAGGCAGGATTTTGTAAAAGTAGTGAATATGAAAAATAAGAGCCAGACATGCACTATAATTTAGAGAAGACCCAAGATGGAAGTGAGAGAAAAGTGCATATCTTTGAAATTCAGGTGAGCAGAAGATATGGCTACCAAGTACAACATGAAACCTTGTCTAGCTTTCAATCTTCTGCAGAATATGTGTTAGAAAAGTGTGCTTCTCTGAAATGTGTAAAAACAAAAACAGGTGTGTTCGAAAGAATTTACATGTTTTAAATGACAACAGAAAATTAACTATTGATAATGAAAAGATTTGATATGAGCAACATCTGAAAATGCACTTAAAGCAGTGAAACAGTTGTGAGAGACTGGGTGTTAGAAAATCTGAGAAATAATGTAGAATTTAAATTAAATATTGGTGCAGGGCAGAGTGAAGTTATCTTGTCAGAAAATACTTTTAAAGTGAAGGCTCTGTGTACATTGTTTAAGTATTCTGGCCACTATGTGACACTGTTAGGTTGGAAACTGTGGTCACTGAAGTAGAAGCCCAAAATGTTTAGCCTTTTTTTTGTTGAAACAGCTACATTTAAATAAGTGAAGTTTAATATTTTGGGTTGTGTGCTTATAAGAAACCAGGAATAATACCAGGAATTCAAAGTGTAAGGATAAAGACAGAATTCATTCATATATATCAAAAAAGTCACAGAGACATTTGAGATACCTGTTGCAAAATCATAGCAGTGATACCATGGTGATAATGGTGGCTTATTCATTAGCTTAGGAAACTTGCCAGGAGACTGTCATCCATAGATAAATGGGATGTAGCGCCAGTGAATCAAAATATTGTCAATGTTAGAAAGTAAAGCAAAACAGGATTTAAAGATAATGAAAAAGTGGGTATCATTAAGAAGCAAACAGAACCAACAGAATGAGGTGGTTATGTTTGTTGTTCTAAAGAAGGGTGTTAAAAATGTTCACATTTGTACTTATCCACATAATCTAAATAAAGTGATTAAAAGAGTGCATTGCTCCTTACTTACAGGTGCTTACAAGGATGCTGGATGCAAGTTGCTGCATTTCTTAGGAATTAGATGAAATTCAAAAGTAAGCTCCAAACTGTGTACATGCAATATACCACAGGGAGGTATACAATTGATTGAGTTCTGTTTGTTACTTACAAACCATTAGATGCGTTGCAGAGGGCTGTTACCTAGGTAACTGAAGGCTTGAAATGAGTTGTAAATTGATGATATATTTGTGTGGGATCAGACAGGAAAAGAGCATGACTGCTAAATATATAGAGGCAGCATTTATTTAAGCTAAATAAAAACAACTGTTAAACTCAAGTGACAAGTCTTAAATATATTAATCATATTCTAATGACATAGAGTTTGAAAGCTGGACCAGAGAAGAATATTTGAACAGTTTTGCAAATGCCAAACTAGAAGATAAGCAGTAATTACAGAGGTTTCAAGTAAAGATGCAGTATCTTGAAACATTTCTGCATAGCATATCTGAGATACCCATGTCTCTTATAACAGGATGTAGCACGGAACAGAGCTGTGAACAATATAAAAATTTTGAAATTCTCAAGAAACTAGTCACATTTGCACTTGTGTTAAAATACTAAGATGTGAATAAGTTACTTGTGCCATAATCAGATGCCATTCAGAGCAGTATAGAAGTTCTGATACTACAAGCGAACAGTCTAGTTGCTTATGGATAACCCCCTGCCTATCTTCAAAATTGGTAAAGCTGGCATAGCCACATTTTCCTACTCACCCCCCCTGGCTCTTCCAGCATGTGGGTTGCTACTTGATCTTGGGCCTTCTGGGTCAAAGTAAGGGCTCCATTCCTTTATGTCATGGAGCTGGACTGCATATAGAATTTGTAACAGAATCCACTTAGTAACTGAATGAAGGAACATACTTGATGAATATATAGTAAAAAGAGAATTGGAAGAAAAATAAAAAGAGACATGATAATTTGAAGTTAAAGGCCAGGGAAAGTAGGGTTGTGCAAAATGTTACCATAACAGTTGACGTCCTTCTCTTCACTATTGCAGTATTCTTTACAATAGGGATCCCCTGCCAAGGGTAGCCTGACATCCAGCCAGTATACCAAATCTGTTTGGTTGTAAAGGGTACTCTGTATGCCACATGTATGCTTCCAGCGCATGGTGTAGGGCATAAAGGTGACATCTGGAAGTACCATCCTTAGAACTGAAAAATCCCCAGCAGGGAATGACAGTCGAAGGATAAAATTGGTAACAAACACATTCAGAAGGAAAAAAGACCAGCAGGAGAAGGGAGGGACCACCTTGGACATAAAAGAAGGATTAGTACAAAGGGACACCCTGTCCTTATGGAACACTAAAAAAGGAGGACAAGCCACAAGTGCTTGAAGCTCAAGACACCCATCTGGCAGAAGTAAGAGCAAAAAGAAGAGCAGTTTTCCAAGAACAATGCTGTAAGGCAGCAGGCTCATGAGGAGCCAGGGTCAGTTTTTCTAAAACACAATATAGGTTCCAGGAAGAAGGGTCAGGCTTCCTGGGAGTTCTAATACGAAGGATGCCTTTAAGAAACAGTTTGGGCTCAAATCTAGAGGCTAAAGGGGGAGTCAAAGGTAGACAAGCAGAAACAGCTGACAGGTGGGCCTTAACAGAAGAATATGCTAACCCAGCATTGAGCAATTAACACAAATAAAAGAGAACTAAAGGATCATCCACAGTAAGTGGATCCAAGTTACGAGAAAGACACCAAAGAGAAAACCTCTTCCATTTGGATAAGTAGGAATTCCTAGCAGTGGGTTTGCTGGCCTCCTGCAGGACTCAAAGCATGTCCTCAGAAAAAAATGTGTCTGTAGGGATTCAAAACCGTATCACTCACAATGTCAGTTGAAGAATGGACAGGTGGGGATGGATGAGAGATCCCTTGTCTTGTGTGTGTGTAGGTCCACCCTGTGAGGTAAGTAACCCATACTAAATTCTTAGGGGTTACAATTGATGACAATTCAATCTTCACATCCAAAATAATATAAGTAAGACTCACAAAAACGTAGATTACTCTACAGACACAATAAGTTCCTCTCCCTCCCAACTAAACAAGTATTAGCACTATCTCACCAGTTACCATCTCTAAGTTATGGCGTGCCTTTGCTAACCAACCTGCAGTCTTCCTGATAACAAAACTAGAAACTTGGTATAACAAGATTGCTGTTTGCTACAAACAGCCGTGGAGAACAAAGCCCTTCTAACTTCAAAGCTGCATTGTACACTCATCTCCTCTCCAATTGGACATGTAACTGTTCAACTGCTTCCTCTGCCATTACTTAACTCTACCAACCAAACCTAAATCTGTTCTTAGCCAGTTCTTGCTCCAACTACTCTTTTCTTGATAATTCCTAAATAACTTTTAACTATTTAATTCTTCCTCTTACTTTCTCTAAACTCCCTAACCACTCTTCTGCCTCTTCTCTCCCTTCCTCCACTTTCCTTCTACTATCTTTCCTTTTTCTTTTTTTTTTTTGCTGTCCATCCTACTTACTTTTTCCCTCCCCTATCTTTCTTCTTCCGCTTTTCTTCTTTTCTTTCCATCTCCCCTCATCCCTATACTAATAAGCGTTCCTCTTATGTCTTTCTTTCTACAACTATGTCCTATTGTATTTTCCATACATTTTTGATAATTTCTTTTATGTAATTTTCTTGATCTTTTGAAATTGTTTGAAACTTTTTCTGAAAATTTATGTAAGGCTTATTGTTACGTTGGAGCTTTTCTCCCTGGGCCTCCACTGAAAATGGGCTTATTTTGGCCCAGTGGACTTTCCCAGTTAACAAATGCCAATAAATAAATAATAAATAAATAACTTGTGATGATTGCCCCTGGCAAGATAGAGAAGAAGAGGGAACCAATGCTGTCTGGGCAAAAAGGGAGTCACCATCAAGATTTTGGGAGCAACCTGTTTTACCTTGAACAGGACTTTCAGAATGAGAAGAAGAGAAGGTATAAAGAAACATCCCCTTCCAAGAAAAAGAGACAGCATCCACCTTCCAGGCCAGAGGGCATAGGACTCTGGCACAAAATAGACAAAGTTGTCTGCTCAGAGGGAAGGTCAATAGATCTACTTGAGGAGTACCCCATTGGTGGACAATGTCCAGAAACACCTCCCTGTGAAGCAAACACTCCTGGGATAGTTATGGACCTGTTCAGAGAATCTGTCACTGTGTTCTGATCTGATTAAATATAAACTGCCTGAAGGGTCATCTGCTATTGGACAGTTAGCTTACAAACTGAATTAGTAATCTGCATAGGAGATAAGACCTTGTCCCCCTTTGCTTGTTGACATACCACAGCACTGTGGTATTGTCTGTGACAATCTTGCGAGTTTCTAGAAGAAACAAGAATGAAAAGCCTGAAGAGCCAACAGAAGAGCTCTCATCTCTTTGATATTAATGTGTTTTTTCTTTTGTTGAAATGACCAAAGACCCTGCACCTTCAGAGGGCTGAAGGAGGGCCCCATCCCACATTAGAGGCATCTGTGAAAAGTTCCTGAGAGGGGACTATAAAGGAAGCCCTGGGTTGAGGGACAACTGATGAATCCACCAGTGAAGTTCCAGCTTGAGGCACAGAAGTAGAGGAACTAGAAAATCTAAAGGATGAGAATGCTGAAGCCAAACTGACTTTAGAAACCACTGAAGCTTTCCCATGTGGAGCTTGGCTAGAGAAAGCAAAGGCATGGTGGAAGCCATGTCACCCTGATCCCTCAGAAATTCTCTGGCTGTTACTGAAGCCAGAGGAAGAAGGGTTTGAAAGAAAACAATGATAGTTAAGGCCTTGGGAGGAGGAATGAACACAGGGAGGGTGGCCTAATGGTTAAAGTGTTTGCCTTACAAACACAAGGTGCAGGGTTTGAGTCTTGCAAGGGATAATTGGCTAGGCTTAAAATGGCTCGTAAGAGCAGTTAGCTTAGTACAGGGGTGGGCAAACTTTTTGATTTGTGGGCCACATTGAGTTCTAACATTTGACAAAGGGGCCAGAACAGGAGCAGATAGATGGCATGCTTTGAAAACATCACCTCATTGGGGGAAAAATACACATCTTGGGATATGGAGAAAACATGTGCTTTAATTTCCAATGAAAATGAAGAAAAGCATTACAATAAAATCTCTGACTTCGAAATGAGTCTTTAAACACTGAAAATCAAATAAATGACCATTTTATTTTAAAGCACTGAAAGTTCTGTTATCCTTCAGGATATCACCATCACTCTCCTCCTGACTGTCTTTTTTTTCAAAAACGGTAGGAGATGCAGATGTACTTGTCCTGTTCCTTTTATTCAATTTGTTATTTTGAATGAAAGCATAAAACTGGCCTTGGTACTTGACTCTTGAATGGCATTTTGACGGTGAAAAAAACTTTGCTGAGCCTTCAAATTAGCTGCCACCTTCTCAGCAGCAGCTTCCCGTTCTTTTGTTGAGAGCTTGCTAGCATAATTAGTGTGCTTTGTGGCAAAGTGATGGCTAATATTATACTCTTTAAAAACCACCACAGTTTCTTGGCATATCAGGCAAACAGCAGATGATCGGTGTTCAGTGAAAAAATATTTAGTTGTCCACTCCTTATTGAACACTCGACATTCTCTGTCCACTTTCCTTTTCTTGGGTCCGCTCATCTTCATAGAGGGGCGGTGGGTCAAAGGGTAAAGTGCAAACGTGGAGTAATAGGCCTACGCTTCACCTCAACAAAGCCAATATATCTAGAGTGCGCCATCTAGTGAGGAAACATCAGAATTGCAGGGGAAATAAAACATTAACAAGGTTAATTTATTAAATTTTTTCAAGTTTGGCGGGCCGAATCAAAACGTTTAATGGGCCGCATGTGGCCCCCGGGCTGTAGTTTGCCCATGCCTGGCTTAGTACTAATCTATGAACCTATGGTAACCTGTAAATAGTTCATCTCCCAGGCCCATGCTTACACTCATCAAGGGTATCAGAACTTGCCAGAGATTTGTGATGCATGGCTTAGGCTTAAAAAGGCTCTTCTGGTTGTTAGCCTAGTAAACACCTATGAACTTATGAAACAGGGTTGCCAGCATTGGAACAGTCTGGATCCTGCAACCCAGAAAAACAAGATCATGAGAAGGAGTCAGGAATGGCTTCTGGAAATTTACAGTAAACGCCAAACTTTGCAAGAGAGAAATGCTGAAGTGTAGATGCTGAAGTACAATCTCTTGAGAAGAGGCTTGAAAAAGCAGGTCATCCAGGCAGAGAAAGACTTGTATCCCCCTTAGCCTGCAGAAAGCAATCATGGGAGCTAGGCATTTGGTGAAGACCCTTGGGGCAGTAGAGAGGCAAAAGGGCAAAGCAGAGAACTGAAAATGCCAGGAAGCAACAAAAATAAAAACTTCATGAAAAGTGGATGAATAAGAATGTGTAGATAAGCATCCTTGTAATCCAGGGAAACTAGAAAAGCCTGAGAAAGGAGCAGAGGAAACAAGGTTTGAATATATAGCATCTGAAAGGAAGAGGCCTTCAAAAATATGGTTATCTGAGAAAGATCTAGAATGGGTCTTCAGCTGCCTTCTTTCCTGGTGGGCAAGAACATTCTGAAGCAAAACCCTTCCCCCTCTAAGGAATTGTATATTCTTGAATTATTCCTTGAATCAACAGGCCCAAAGCACCTCTGGAAAAAGGGGCAGTTATTTCTGAGGAGACTGAGGAATACCCAAAAAGGGGGGAAGAGATTTCCAATCCATGTAATAACCCTGGGAAATTATGGAAAGAACCCATGAGTCCTGGATGATTTTTACTCAAATAGGAAGGGACAGGGAAATATGCAAAGAAAGAAGAATGTGGCTGAGAAGTACAGGATAGTCAGACAGCACCTGGTTTGTCAGGAAAAGGAGGCTTCTGGGTAGAAAGAGTTTGGGTAGCCTTAACAGGAGGAGCCCTTCTACCACCCTTCTTACCTTAGGGGGACACTGTCTATGGACAAAGGTAGGCTTATTAGGATAATTCCTCTGAAACCTGGGCAGAGGGGAAACAAAAACATGCTTCAACTCCTTTAAGGTCTTGCTCTTTTCTGGTAGGGGCTGAAACAACTCTGCAGTAGCAGCACCAAAATAATTATTATCCAGAGCATCCAACAGTTTAGCCTTGATATCATCAGGCAAAGGCTGAAGTCTGAGCCAGAAATACCTCCTCAAATCAGATCCACAAGCAGCAGCACTAGATGAAGCATCAGCTGCATCACATCTGTATTTTATGGAATGGTGAGCAACATGGGAGGAAGTCCCAAGCAAAGCAAGGGCAGAAGCCCTCCCCTCAAAATCAGGGAGATCAGAAATGGCATGACAAACTTGAGAGAGAAGAGTCAAAACATACCTAATCATGTGTGTCTGAAAGTTAACAGTTCTAAAGGCTACGGCAGCAGAAGTATACACCTTCTTACTCAGCCTCTCCATGGTTCTGCTATCCTTATCAGATGGCAGCAATTTAGTGGAAACAACAATTTGGAACGCTTATCAGAAGCCACTGATACCACAGAGAGGTCAGCAGAGGGATACTTATATAGAAACTTGCAGTCCTCAGGCACTTTATAAAACTTCTCAGGTTTTTTGGGAGGCAGGATTAAGAAGATCAATGTCAGTAACAGTAGCTGGTACAGACTGAGAGCAAACAGTGCGGAAAGTCTGGTATTACATGCACCTACATCTTTCCTTCTCTAGGGTACATTTGTAAGTGTTACTATAAGCTATTATCAATGGTGGAGAGAGCAACATCAAAAACTAGTATAGTTTTTAAGAAAATAGAAGGTGCGAAAGATCCTGTAGCTATAGACACCAACACAATTTCAGAGGTAAAAACTTGCTGGCTTGAAAATATCAGCATCCTTTGTATTAGTGGCTTTGACAAAAATTAGAACATAAGTCACTAAGTCAAAGGAAGGGTTCCAGGAAGCTATCAAGTATCGAAACCATTCAGGTATCCAATGGAAAAATAATTCCATGGTGGAGATACCACAGAAATAGATGTCGCAGGACAGACTACTTTCTTTTTTTGAGACATAAAACATCAATTCATAAGAGACACTCTTCTGCATTGGATTGGGACAGTTAGGTTACTTTCTGCCCCATACTACAGAGATGTCTTCTTACCCACAGTGTCCAGGGCATGCTTGCTTGTGAAGTATTTATCCAAGTTATGGAAACTGCATGCTATCTGTTCCACATAGCCCTTACTAGGAAACATAAGTAGAATTATGAAAAATTTCCTTTTCTTAGTTGAGACTGTCATTCAATTTGTCTTGTGTTGTAGTCACTGTAGCATTATTAGTAACATAAAAAATATGCATCATCATCATCATCATTTCTTGGGATGCAGACTTTGTCCCTGCTTCCACTGTCTTAAAGCATGTAGAAAATGGGTGGGTTCTTCAGCCTCAATATTTACCTACCTGTTTCATGCCATGTATAACTGTCTTTAAACATCAGAAAAGGGCAACTGTATTTTATCTATCGCTTGAATAATTTTTGGTGATTAGATTGGTTGCATGACCCATAGAATCTCCTTAAACATTACCAGGAAAATGCAGATAATGTTTTATTGGCCCATAAAGGTGCCAATCCAGGTTGAGTGATATCAAATACTACCACTTTTCCCCTATTCACAAAATTAACATTTCAGCCTCATTTCGCACATCCTCCCTGCCTATCCTTGGTCATGCATATCTACTATGTAATATCCTACTACGTCCACTCACTGTCCCGTCTACTACCTCTCCTCCCTTAATAAATTGGGTCTATATCTTTTCAGTGACAAATCTATTTATCAAATAACTATTTGTTGAACCGAAATTGTTGAAATTCTCTTCACTGAATGGTCGTTTCATATCACTTTTTCACGGGAAAAAGAAACAGCCGTCCAACCTGGCGCCTGTCATTAAACTCTAAAAATGTAAAACTCACCAAAGTGGGGGCTTTGCTCCCCATACCCACTAACTAAATATACCAACTCTGAGATTGCACTACAGTAGGGAAAGGGGCAAATTACCAATGATGGACAGCTGTTGCTTTTCCCTGTAAAAAATTTCAAGGAAACAGCCATTCATTGAAGAGGTTTCTATAATTTGGGTTTGATGAATAGTTACTTGACAAATAGGTTTTTTGATCAAGTCATATAGACCCAATAAATCACATCCCAAACTCTCTCTCTTGTCTATAGTATTATATATGAACTGACTATAAAAATAACTTGCCTACACTATCTCCTGCTTTATACCTTTACAATACACATATACCCTCTACACCTTTGCCAGCTGGAAACCAAAGCTATAATATGTACCACATGACTGAGCTTGCATTATAATTTGTCCAGTTGCAGTATTATAAAAAGGATATACTGTGCATATTTTACCTACTCTACTATTTGTGTATTAAAATTTTTGTTGTTATGTCTTACTACTTAGAATATCATCATCTCTTTCTTATTGTATAAAATTTCTATGATGTGTCTTGTATGTAATGTTATAATGTGGAGCTTTTCTCCCAGGGCCTCTGCTGAAAATGGGTCTCAATCCAGATGGACTTTCCTGGTAAACAAATGCAAAATAAATAAAATAAAATAAAATTTAAATACATAGCACTGGTTTGTATAACAGAAGTTAGAAATGGCAAGGCAGAATCCTTAGTACCGTATATGAGGATGCATCAATTTATACAATGGATGCAGCAATTTATACAATTATTTAAAAAATACAAACATCTAATTTTGAGGTGGTACAGCAGTAGCGCTGTTGCCTCACAGCAAGAGGTTCTCCTATTTGATTCTCGGCTGGCGTGCCTTCTGTGTGGAGTCTACATGTCCTCCCTGCGGTCGAGTGGCCTCCGAAAGACATGCGTGAATGGGTGTGCCTTTGCTGAAGGTTGGGCATTGGGCTGGCAACTCGGCACCATAAAAATCTACTGCCAATCATTAGCGGACTGGAGTTCCGCTGTGACAACCCCTAACCAGGAAAAGCCAAAAAGACAAACAAACAAACAAACATTTAATTTTGAAAAGTCAAAAAATATCATTCAAACTAGAAATCACTGCTCTTGGCTTGAGTACTCTTAAGGTCATTTATAGTACCTGACTGTGCTGTTGTCATACCAAGGCCATTTGTAGTTCCTGACTGCACTGTTACAACAGATGAAATGGATTCCTAGTGGCTGAAACAATTCTATAATAGATTGGGTGCACAGGGAGATGAAGTCAGCATGGTAGTCAGGCTTAGCTCACCATTAAATTTGTTAACAGTGCTCACATTGCATTCTGCAGTGCCTTCATGCACACAGCATTCAAGCTGAATAAACCTTACTAATTAGCAGTGTCTGACAGTTTATACAAATGTTACATAGAAATGTGAAGTCAATAATACATCCCCTGTAATTCTTAATCAGTCAGTTATTATTTGTTGCAGCACCTATTGGTAACATAATTGTTTGACAAATATTGTACCTGGTTTTATGTTTTCTAAATCATTTACAAATTAATTATGCTGCAGATCCTAAATCCTTGTATTAACCTCATGCAGTGCTGACTATAGTTAGATAGGCATTCACAGTCAGCATTTAATAGATTCTGAAAAATATATTTTGTCATCTTATAAACACTGAATAATGAAGCCTGTATAATTACTAATAATTTTTGTTTCAGAGGAAAAAACAACAGATGACAGAAGAGCCTGAAAAATAGGCTTCTTTTCTGAAAATAACTGCAGCTTTTGTTAACATTTTAAGTACAAATAGTTTAGAATTCTACAAAAAAAATGAATGAAATCTTGCACAAGGGAATGAAGCATAGCTACACATTACGAATAGTAAACTAAAATAAGTCTGATATATCCAGAGGGTCTAAGTTTGACTCCCAGAATGTCAGTCAGCCTGACGTATGGTAAGCAAGTCCTTAAAGTCTTGCATAGTTCTGGGTTGCTGCATATCTGTGCTTAAGAGGCTGAGGCCTTTGCTGGTCTTTTATTTTGGACCTTTTAACCTTTGGCCATGAAGACTTCCCCTCTGAGACAGCCCTAAAGTTGCATTTGTTCCCTTCTGGATGAAAGCCTTTTGGTCCAATCAATCTCCTTACTTCTGAGAGTTGGATGACAGGAGTATTGTAGTCATACACACTAGGCTGGTCAGCTGGAGTTTCTGCTTTAAGCTGTAGTCTCCTCTGCATGCCTAATACACCTTTTCTAAGGAGGAAATGCAGAGAGCATTAGCAAAACGCTGTCCTCCTTGACTTCTGCAAGTAACATACACCTTCAAAGGGATTCCATGTCCTGACTGGTCAAAGTCCTTGGGATTCACTGGAGAAATCTTTACCTTTAGTGTGCCCTTAGATCTGCCCCACACCCTTCCCCGAAGACAGGTATGCAAGTTAAGTTTCATCACTTCTCCCTCCAAGACACTATGCAAACTTAGGTCATTTGAGTCTTAGTCATGACTTTATCCCTCTGTGCCAGTGGATCTGGTGATAATGCTTTATAAAGTTATCAAAGAATAAAAAACAGTACTAGTGCACTTTCTACCACATCATTCACTGCCTGCAAGATATACCATTTTTATTTTACTGAAACAATACTGAAGTTAAAAATACAATCTAAAGATACCTGTTTCAAGAGCAGTGAACAGCAGCAGTAGACATTGGCTGAAAAATGTCACTTATTGATTCACATTTGCTGGCTACTGGCATCGCTCCTTTTTGACATCTATTTCTGTGAAATGGAAGCAAATGAAGTTTTATGCCTGACTAAGTTTGCAGATGCAAGAAGATCTATCTCTGGCTAAGAAATGGTGCCATGGTCTTAAGCTCAATGCTAAGAAATGCATAATTGTACCCTTTGGGAAGACAACCATACCATGTTGATAATATACCCCTAAGAGTCGACCCACTGGTGAGGGAAATGTGTACGCATGTAGACAGTAGCCTTAGCTTTGACCACCACGTGGCCACAGTGGTGAGGAAATCATTTTATCTTGTACAACTTATAAGTAAGGGCATGGCATCTAGGTTCAAAGAGGTCATTATTCCACTATACTCCATCCATATCAGACCAATCATAGAGTAAAATGTTCCCTTTGGTATGTACTTAACCAGGCATATGCAGCAAATACAGCGATCTCAGACATTTCTTACAAAAAGCATGCAAGGCATAACAAACCTTCCTTATGCAGAGTGCCTTAAAGCCCTTTCCCACTACTCAGTTTCCTATAAATTACTGAGGGGTGATCTATGACTGGCTTACAAGGCATCAACAAACCCCACATTTATGAATCTCCTGCATATTCATAAGTCAGAGTACCAGAAATACTAGGCCTAGGGACCTGAATTTTGCCTGTGACTTAAACAGAACCTGCTAGACAGACAGATGTATGTCCCACAGTCTGCCAGAGCAGGCTTCCCTTCCATGTGAAGCTGAGTTTATCTATTACCCAGTTTAAGTGCAACCTAGATCAGTGGATGGGGAATAGAAAATTTACACCAGGCCTATCTCCCATGTCCCTTGTGGACAGAGGTAGCTTATAAATGTCTGGCCCTCAATATCATATTTGGATACCGGACATCACTATTCTTTTGGGAAAACTTGGCTAGGCTTAGAAAAGCCTCCTGGGTCATTAGCCTAGTCACAGTCTATGAATCTATGGCATTTAGGTCCTTGGTTACAGTACCACTGATCTTCAGTTTCCACTACTTGTTCCCTAACAGTGATGACAACCATCCAAGGGATGTCTGAAATCATGAAACTGTTTACAGCTCTAGCTATCACTATCTAGGCCAATGAATATTTTCATGTTTCTACCACCATTTCAGGGCAGTAATACTTTCCTGGTATCACTTGCTGAGGTTTACTTAGTTCACTGGCAGCAATCTCTTCCCTTCCTTTTTACTGAGATGGTTTTATTAAAAATTCACTAGTAGATACCATGTTATCCTTATTAATAATTAGATATGTCTATGCTATACCCTGTTGGGATGGTATTGCTGAGACTAAAAGCGTGATACAAGGAGACAGACTAATTGAAATAAGTGTGTACATATCAGAAAAAAAAAAGAACAGCAATAGAAGATGTTTGGTGGGAACCTTCAGATGTCATAAATGAAAGAAAAAGACTACAGGGTGAAGAGCTTGAGAAAGGTACTACAATTTGATATTAAATCCAACCAAAAAGAAACCACTCCCAACACTAAGAAGGGCACAACAGGTACATTAATGAGCCAGATTATCTTTATTTGTTGATAAGAACCTGTACAACCATCCTATTTCTCATTTTTGAATAAAATATATATATTAAATATCAAGATGGCACTGGAGTCTCTGCTGAACTATACTAGACTACTCCCAGCCTGTCCTTGTCTGTTTATGATTAGGACTCTGAAACTGGCTGTTGGCATGTGGCCTTGTCACAATTCCTCAGAGGAGGAAGAAGAAGAAGAAAAAAAGAAAAACTCAACTTTTAAGCAGTCCCATGGTGTAGAGGGATAAAGCCTTTACTGTGCTCCAGATGACCCATGTTTGACTAATGGCACAGGTGCTGTAGAGGCCTGCAGGTAGATGATGGGAGAGAGAGACTGACATTGGCTTGCCTATCCTTACAAACCTAGGCTGTCTGCATTAGCAGCTTTAAGAGATTGGTGAGTTCTGTACTGCATGAAGTAGGTCAGGAAGTTGCACAAGTGTATATGCAATTCCAAAGGGCAGCAATTGTGGAGCTTGCAAAGCTGGTGCAGGGTGATGAGGTTAGGGCTACACCCCAGCAGCAGTGTGATGCTGCACAAGCATCCTTGAGCTCATCACTGGCCCCAGATGTGGATTGGCCTGAACCTGAGGGGAGTAAGGCAGGTCAGGTAGACCCCTGAATGAAGAAAGGAGCTGATTACAGCTGATGCTCAGCTACAGGAAGGAAAAACCTCCATTTTCCTCCACTTCCAGGACTGTTGAAAACAAAAACTCTTCTTAAGTTTGTACTGTACATTTTTTTCTCCTCATGTAAATGAGATATTGGCTTAGAATAGGATTTCCCAAGTCAACAGAAGGAAATAATGAAATACATGTTGATATGCTTTATCATACTGGGTGCTGGATGTGCTGAATAATGATATTGATCTCATGTTTCCCTACTGAAACTGAGTCATGTACTGCAAATTCAATATGCTATCCTGTTTTGCTTTTTTCATAAATGCATCTTATTCTAACTTCAAAGTGTAGAGCATCTGGTAGGCTTAACAAAAAAAAAAAAAAAAAAAAAAACAAACAAAAAAAAGCTGTATTGCTTTTGCAGAGCTTCACTTCCTGTAGCCTTAAACTACTTCAGTGCTAGCCAATAATCTGTACAGCATTGGGGAATTAATAAGAGCCAGCTCTGATGTATAAAGCTACGGAGTGCATAGCATTACACAGCATGCTTCGAAACTATGATGGCAGCACATATAAAATGCAGTCAGTATCATTTGACTTTTTTTAAAACTGCGCTAAATTACACATATTAATTCTGGAAATGCAAGCACTTTTCAAAATGTTTTACATTAACTGCAGATATTCAGTTTTATGATTTTTATCAAATGTGCAGTATAAATATGCTGAAAATAGCCAGAGCACCTGAAGAATCACTGATGTCCACTTCTAACCTCTCTTGTTCTGATTGTTTTCAATAATGATTCCCTGTTGCTCTGTCTCTGCAAAGGAAGATATATTTCCTAGATTAAAAAATTACTCTGTTTTCTCATAAATTCTAATTGTACATATTGTATATAATATTTTATATAACATTTGCATTTTTTGGTGTCCCTGTAATCTTTGACTAAATGTAATTTTAATACTGCTGCCTGCCTTTAGTTCAGAACCTGTACTAATCCATGTTAGGAGCTCATTTATTTATATCTGCTGATTTCAGAACTGAATTTGTCTACCATTACTAAATAATTCTTATTACTTACTAGGATTCAGTGCTTCACTGTGCTCACTGTCTTTGTCCTCACTTTCAGCTCTGCATCACAATAATGACAGTTAACAGTCTTGTAGAGATGAGTGATCTTTAACCTGTGCTGAGGTCTAAGTATTCAGCATGTGTACTATGTACCAGCAGCTTCTAATGTTAATTCTCCTGCGCTGTTTTACTTTATATGTTTGACCTTCTGCAGCTACCCTACCTCTTATTTCATATAAATGTAGAATGTCCGCATATATAATTATATGCCTGTCAGCATTATCTGTTGGAGCTCTTTTCATCAGTCCTCCACCAAATGTTGGTTTGCTGGAACTTCCCAGTAAATAAATGCAAATAAACACACAGATAATTAAATAAAGAATTAACTAAATAAATATTTTTGTTGGATGTCTGTGTGACTTAAGTCTTGTTGTAGCCAAATACAGGAAGCCCTTCCAATTGAATTAACAGTACCATTTCAAACTAATCAAAATGCAACATTTGGAATTTGCATATAACTCTCCTGTAATACAACCATTTAATTTTCTGTTCTGTAAACCTTTGTCCTAATAGAACCAATAAGCCATCCTTTAACAGATATCTCCATTCAGTTTACATCATTACAGGCAAGACATGCATCCACATTTGCAGACTTGTTCCAGGTCCCTGGTCTTTCTGCGTCCAGTGTTGGTACAGCTCTGTTTAAAGCAACTTACAGAAAAAAAACATAGGCACTTTTGTCATTTCATTAGCTTGTACTTTATATACCTCATAGAAGTTTCATGATGACCACAGTTTTGTCGCATTCTGCCACTCACAGGCTTTCTGATTTCATGGATTACATTCCCCAGCAGTCTAGAGGTATATTCATGCATTTTACCTCTTTTCTTGTGTCCATGTGACAGGTAGAACTCTGTCAGTTAATTATTCCTTTGTCCTCAGCAAAATCTGCAGCAGTTTTATGAATTCAGTTCCTTCACTTAATTATCTCAGTCAGAAAAGAGGTCACTCATCAACATATCAGTAATTCCTCAGCCACAGTTTTTTCATCCTTATTTTCAATTATTCTCAGAATGTCCTGTGCCATGCCCTTTCTAAAATTCCACAGTAGTACTTCAGACTATGTTTACCTTGGTCTAGGTGGAATATCACCTGTTTCTTTCATCAGCCTATTTGAAAATAGCATTTATGTTTTCCTTATGTGTATTACATATGCAAAGCCTATGAATGTACCCCTGTCAATTTATCAAAGAATGGGTTTATGTGGCCGGCTCAGTCATTCACTTGTTAATATTTATAATATATAGTCATGCTATGTGATCCCTCAGTTTTAGGATGGTTTGTATATCTGCTCACTAAAGGGCTCTGAGCTGGTTCATTCATCTGCTCCTACAGCCACAGATCAATCCAAGTAAATTGCAATTCTTTCAGTGTGGGAGAGTTTATTCACTCACTCTGGCTCTTTCCTTTTCCTTTTTCCATTCTCTACTTTAATTTTTTGATGATATTATGGTTATTGTTAAATAATCTACTTAACAAAATTTGTGCTTTTCCCACTTCTCATCACCAGCAGTAATTACAGGCCTGTAAGTGATTTTTTTTTCTTGCATACAATGTTGAAGTTTGAAGTAAGCACCCAGTTTGGAGGGATTATCTGTTGAATGTTCTGTAGGACTGCAGTGGTAGTGCTGCGGTAGCGTTGCCGCCTCACAGTTAGACGTTGCCCGTTTGATTCTCAGTTAGAGCATCTTCTGTGTGGCGACATGCTTGAATAGGCATTTCTTTGTTGACGGTTGTGCGTTAGGCCCGGCAAGCCAACATGCCTAAAATCTACTGCCAATCATTAGCGGACCAGAGTTCCGCTGTGGTGACCCCTAACCAGGAAAAGCCGAAAGACACAAACAAACAATCTGTTGAATGTTCTGTGCATTAGCTTAATCTAATTTCATTGCTCCAAGTGAGCCATATCTTCATGGTAAGTCCAGCAGTTAATGAATTTTCACATTTTTTTTTGTGATGTATACTTCTTTTAAACATAGGCTATGTCACTGATGTGGTTGTTGAGGTACCACTGCTTAGATCAAGATGTCATGGAGTAGTTTAATATTTATCAGCCTATCCAAAGACAGTGCTTCTCCCCATCAAACAAGGACTTTTGCAATGGTGAGAGGATTTTTATTTTCCACTGACATCCAGCAATATTCTTACTGAAGTATTGTACTTGTGTCAGGACCATCCACAATTTTCATGATGAACAGGCTTGAAGCGAGGTCTCAAAATAACTACAGTGTAATTTCAAATACTGTTAGGGTGCAACTTGCTAGCAATTTAAAATATATAAAAACAAATGAAGCTAACTATGACAATAATTTTCAGTCATCTTGGATGTTTTCCATACCACTGAGGTATAGATATCCAGCTGGTGAAATCTCCATGATTGTTTCTGTCCACATGGCTTCTTGAAAAGTATCTGGTTCTTTTTTAAATACCCATATTGCTGAAGTGTTGCTACTAAATCAATATTTCAGTGAATCAAAGAAGGGCATTAATAAAACATTTGAAAGCATATTTTTGCATAAAGCCACAGCACAGTTCACTTCCTCCTCCTCCACTTAAGTGAAATCACTGAGGTTATAGGACATCAGGAAAGAAAAAAGCCAGGGCTGGCTGTCTTCCTCAAGGCCATGTCAACCTAGAATGGTAATATTTAAGTTGAGTATAGGAAGTTCTCTCTGCAAAATTAGTTTGTTGGGTATTTATTTGATTATCTAATTTTTCTGGGAGACATGATTTAACAAGTCTGTTTAATCAAGGTTTAAATGGAAAAATATTGTAACTTATTTCAAGGTTTTTGACTTTGGAGTTAGTTAAATTAGATTATGGACTACATGGAGGGTTTGTGTTTACCCACCATATAAACAATTTGACTCATGGGCTTATCAAATCATGACTTATTGTAAACTGAGTCAATTACGTATACCAAATATGTTTAATGATGCTCTATTAAAGTTAGTCAATTAATCTTCAAAGACACATTTGGCATAAACATAATTTGAAGAAAGGACATATAAAGTTGCACATACTGCAATAGTTTCAATGCTTTGTAACCAGCCATCCAAGCCCTGTATAAAACACAAGCAACGAGAGTGGCAGGACTAATGAATCTAGTAATTCTTCATGGACTCCCATTTAGGTGGCAGTCATTTTATGGCCTGGTGCTTGGACTAGGAAAAGGGTTTGAGTTGTTTGCAGCCATTTTTCAGTAGGATACCCTCTGAATAAAGAGAAACAAATCTAGCAAATGATTTAAATCTAATCTGTCTCACTGTATCTTGGCTGGATAAATACATAAAGGCAAAGTACTTACTAGAAAAAAGGAAAAGCTTCACAATCTTCTGATCAGTTCCTTCCTATCAGCAAGGAAGCCCTGCTAGGACCTCATTGTGGATGCATATCATCTCTCAGGGCTCATTGTTAACAAGACCCATAACATTAAAAATAGCAGAAACAAGCAGCAGAGACAACCACAAACTCCAAATAACGCCAGTATCCACTATTTGTAAAAAACAAAACTCATTTATTGTGTACAACGTTAAGCGCTTTCACTATCCGCTTCATCAGACCATGAACACACAAAAACCACAAAGCCTGCTTATAAAATATAAAACATCCAATCAACTCACTTAGTTAATTAAGCATTTGCTTCTTAAAGCCACAGTAATAGAAACGGTATCATAATGCATTAAATATATAGCAACTAATGTTTCTTCTACAGAACACTAATAAAATATTAATTTAATTGAAATTCATATCGTATAATAATAAAATACTTTAAAAATAAAAATATCAGTGCATATATATCAACTGTATGACACTCTAATAAAAACAAATAATAAAGATTTCATGAGACATATATTAAAAATCACAGAGGTGACTAAACCAACACTGTGCAAAATATGGGGTAAACAAGAAAATATATTTTCATTCTTATTTTGCTACTAATCTCCTCGACTTCAAGATAGGTCTCAAAGAAGCCCTCTCATTGAGACCTCTGCCCCTATCTGCTCTCATCCTCAAAATCCAGTATGTCTCCCTTTTCTCTGTGCCATTCCTTATATCTTCTTCACGGGCAGTAGGCAGTATAACATCAAATACAGTTGATATATATGCACTTATATTTTTATTTTTAAAGTATTTTATTATTATAGGATATGAATTTTAATGAAATTAATATTTTATTAGTGTTCTGTAGAAGAAACATTAGTTGTTATGTATTTAATGCATTATGATACCGTTTCTATTACTGTGGCTTTAAGAAGCAAATGTTTAATTAACTAAGTGAGTTGATTGGATGTTTTATATTTTATAAGCAGGCTTTGTGATTTTTTGTGCGTTCATGGTTTGATGAAGCGGATAGTTAAAGTGCTTACAGTTGTGCACAATAAATGAGTTTTGTTTTTTACAAATAGTGGATGCTGGCGTTATTTGGAGTTTGTGGTTGTCTTTGCTACTTGTTTCTGCTATTTTTATGTACTTTTGACTTTCTCAGCGGCAGAGCATTTACCTTGTGGATTGCTATATATTTTATTTTGTTAGACCCATAACATTGTCACGCACAGCATTAGGACCAACCCATACCCTTCTTTCACTGACTTGATAAAGACATTTGACTCCATTAATCAGAAATCTCTCCATAGTTTTACTGCCCAGACAAATTTTGAAAATCAGAAGGCTTCTGGAAGACCAGCTAAGTGACAGGATTTTCTACAGCACAAGGTTATGTACCTTGGTTATGCTAAAACATATCAATGACCAACACATACTGTAAACTCTAACTCTAACACTGTAAATAAGTTTTATGCTATTACTGTTCCAACTTGAAAATATTATTGCTTTGTCTATAATTACTATGTTCATTTAAAACTTTTATATTAATTTGTGGAGCTTTTCTCCCCGGGCCTCCACTGAAAAGGGGCTATCTACTTTGCTGGACAAACCCGGTCAACAAATATAAAATAAAATGAATAAATAAATGGAGTACTCCAGTATAGACAGAGGAAGGAAATAGAAGGGTGTTACAATCACCTTCAGGTGGAAACATGCCATATATGATTATCTAAGAGTGCAGCAACAAGGCCTACAAAGGATATAAATGCCATCCTTTGTGCAGGGCACTAGTGAGATCCCATCCATAATACTGTGTTCCTTTCTGGAGGTCATATTGGTAAAAGGACATCACACTGGTACAATATTGGAGACTATCGAGACAATATCTCACAATTGTACAGATTTTCGCAGAATGTCCAGATTTTTGCCTCATATTTTTGCTGTGTTCCTCCTAAAATCTGTACTTTTGTGGCAAATAGCTGAGGATTGAAGTCATTAAATAATGACAAACATTTGAGTTTAAGACTCCACATCCTTCAGAAAAATTCATGCTAATGCAAAACCTATTATTCTATCAACATTCTAAGTTTGTAAGGGCAATATTTAAAATCTGTCCCTATTTGTCCCCCCATCATTTTAGGCTTTGTCCAGATTTTTTGCTCCAAGAGGTTGAGAGGTATGAAATAAAGGGAAAACAACATGGAATAGGAGAACAGGCTCAGATCAGTGTGAATGTACACAATATAGGATTGAAAGATGTGGCTATACCACAGCATTAATGGACTGTTTGTTGGCTGATAACCAATTGTTTGTCTTTTTGACTTTTCCCGGTTAGGGGTCGCCACAGCGGAACTCCGGTCCGCTAATGATTGAAGAAACAAAATGAGGAGAAGGTACAGCCTTTAGGTATCAACCTCTAGTAGTGAACAAATGAGACTGCTGTCAGGAAATACTACTTTGCAGACAGGAAGTTTATGCCCTGGAGTGTATCTCTGTTAGGTAGGTGTTGGAGACTAGATCTATAGTCAGATTTAAATGTGTCCAGAATAAGATGAAATAGGAGTTGTCAACTATGCATATGCTTGGATGATTAGTACTGGTGAAGAAATCAGGGAGCAGTTCTGCTCCAACCATGGAAGAGTCCTGACCAACATTCACATGATGACTAACATTCATTTCTTTGATGTTTTCAGAACCAGACTTCTGAGACTTAGATCTCTGGAATGGTGCCATCAGTTAGGATAGTGCTGGAAAGATATCTTACATGTGAATGAATGTGTGACCTGGCCATCATAGATCTGTAGTACTGTGTGAGGAATAATTCAACTGCAATATGGAAAAAGTATACTTTGCACATTTATGCCTTCAAAAAAGTGCAGCTTTATCTACATTTGGGCTTGAGTTTTACATTTCTGTTTCCTAGCAATGCAAGCAAGACATTAAGTTGTAAATGAGCAGCAAGCAGGGGCTGCAGGTAAAACAAAAACGCAAGATAATTCCTTCCTAACCTATTCATAGGATCATAGGATCTTAGGAGATTACTAGGCTAATGACCCAGACATCATTTTAATCCTAGCCATTTCATCCCAATGTAATACCATAGAAATGTTAAGTCATTTATTGATGACTGCCCATGTCTTGGAGGGTTGTGGGCTCTATCCCAGGTAAGAATTTATGGTGTCCCATCCACTCGTCCAGGTTCCTCCTGAACAATGTCATAGAGGTGCTCTGTTTCATTTGAACTGGTAGCTTGTTGCAAAGACATGTCAGTTGCTGGGAGACAAATCTGTCCCTCCAGCATGTCCTATTAAAGTTGCAAGCCATATTTAGGTCCCTGGAATGGGCAGCCCTAGTCCCGTTTGATTTATGGATAATGCAGAAGGAGGGGGTGCATCATTGGCAGGGGAAGGAAAGATGGAGAAATGAGGCAACGAAGTGGAGATAAAGCAGCACAATGCTGTACAATTCAGTGTGGGGCAGTTTAATTATACAATTATACACAATTAAAGCTTGAGAAAACATACTTCATGTTGTTTACAAAGGGCATGAAATATGTCCCTTATGAAAAATTCAATGTAGTAGATACCTTATTGGAGTTTACTTGAGGAAATTAAATTTGGCCATGCACTTTCAGGACAACCAAAGAAGTGTACAGGAGAACGTGTTTAAGAAAAAAAGTAAATATATGCCCCCCTTACATCCTACATTTTATTTTATTTATTTATTTATTTGCAGTTGGTTTACCAGGATAGTCCATTGGGCCAAATGAACCCATTTTCAATGGAGTCCTGGGGAGAAAAGCTCCAAATAAGGTTACAGTAGGATTACATCCATATTACAATAATTACAAGAATTTTACAAATATAATATACAATATGTGGTAGAGAGAGTACTGTTCACATTATTTAAGTTAAAACAACTTTTAGGAGAGAAAAACTGGTGGTAAAATTTTAGATGATACAGTCTAGAGAAGGTAAAAGCATCAATTTAGAAAAGTAGAAACAATTGCAAACAGAGCTGACAATGTAGTGAACAAAAGATTTTTGTTGTTATCTAAAAGTACCCTGCTGGGAAGGTGAAATTTAAATGCAGAAGAAAGAGATGGACAGAGGTCAGGTTTGAAAATGAGCTTATGAGCAAGAGTAAGTTGAGAATAGATAAGTTGGTTAGGAAGTTCATGAGGAATGAGAGAGAGAGAGTTTTTTTAGTGGAGGGTAAAGGTAGTGATTTTGTCCGTATAGCATGCCTAGTTTTTGATGTGTTTTTTTTATGTTGAGTTGAATGTCATAGTTGAATTTAAGGTGACTGTCTATTTGAACACATATGTTAGTTACATATGAGAGGTTGGTCACAGAGGAAATGTATAAGTTACAAGAGAAGAGTATGAAAGGAAAGAGAAGATACAATTTAAGTAGGGAGGGAAAACAAATTATTAAACAAAATATGTTATGAGGCTGGCATTCAAGTTATGAAATCGGATAAGGGGGGGCGTAGTACTAGTAGAAGCAAAGGATTACAACAACAAAATATTTGAAATACTACATAATGATAGTAAGTATATGGTATCTTCTCTCAATGAAGTAAACATCGGACATAGAAGGATTGATTTATATCTACAGGAGTTACTTTTGGACAACAGGATAGATATGAATTTGTACAATTTTTTGAGAGTAGAACATCCAGCACTTGCCACCATATTAGGGATCCCAAAGATCCATAAAAGTATTGAAGATCCCCCTTATAGGCCCATTATTTCCGGTAGTAGGTCTAAGACATTCCCATATGGGAAAGTAATAGATGGATGGTTAAAACCAATATATGACAGAGTGCACCATATAGTGAAAGACTCATGGGATGTTTTGGGAAGGTTGAAACTGGAAATTTGGAAGGAAAGGTTAGTGTTTGTAACCAGTGATGTGGTGGATTTGTTTTCCTGCATCCCAAAGGAAGAAGGACTAGAAAGGTTTAGTAACAGTATTCAGAAGTACATGAACTTTGAGTGGGAAAAGACTAGTTTAATTTGTGAGTTTACATCTATTGTACTGGATTTCAATTACATCTGGTTCGAGGGTATATCTTCTTTTTCTTTTGGCTGTTCCCATTAGGGGTTGCCACAGCAGATCATCTGTTTCTATTTCTTCCTGTCCGCTGCATCTTGCTCTGACACACCAACCACCTGCATGTACTCTCTCACCACATCCATAAACCTTATCTTAGGCCTTCCTCTTTTCCTGTTACCTGGCAGCTTCATCCTTAGCATCCTTTTCCCAATATACCCAGCATCCCTCCTCAACACATGTCCAAACCAACGCAATCTTGCCTCTCTGGCTTTGTCTCCAAACCATCCAACCTGGGCTGACCCTCTAATATGCTTATTACTAATCCTGTCTACCCTCGTCACTCACAGTGCAAATCTTAACATCTTTAAGTCTACCATGTCCAGCTCTGACTCCTGCCTTTTTATCAGTGCCACTGTCTCCAACCCATATAACATAATTGGTCTCACTACCCTCTTGTAGACCTTCCCTTTCACTTCACTCTTACTGGTACTCTTCTGTCACAAATCACTCCTGGCACTCTTCTCCACCCACTCCATCCTGCCTGTACTCTCTTCTTCACCTCTCTTCCACACTCACCATTACTCTGAACTGTTGATCCCAAGTATTTAAACTCATTCACCTTCACCACCTCTACTCACTGCATCCTCACCATTCCTCTATCCTCCCTCTCATTCACACACATATATTCTGTCTTAGTCCTGCTGACCTTCATTCCTCTCCTCTCTAGAGCATATATCCACCTTTCCAGGGTGAATACTATAGACAAAAAAGTGGGGTAGCTATGGGGGTGGCATGCACCCCCATATATGCAAATATGGTGTTACTAGACTGGGAAAGTGAATATATTTTAGATAGTCAATATGCTAGTAAGTGTATATGCCACACTAGGTTTTTGGATGATATTTTTATTTTATGGGATGGTACAACAAGTGAAGTAGATGCATTTGTGAAGTATTTGAATGACATCAGTAGTTATTTAAAATTCACCCATAGTAGTAGCACGACAGGGATAGTATACTTAGATACCTTTATATCGAACGGGACAGCAGGATTCAAATCCAGAATATATGGAAAACAAACCTTTAGCAACTCATATTTAGAATATACTCGTTGTCACCCAGCAAGTCAAAAAAAGAGCATCATTAAGGGTCAGTGCATAAGAGCTGCGAGAATGACATCTGATTTTAATGAAATGAAGAAAGAGTTAGAATATATAGGAACATTATTTGGGGAAAGAGGTTACCCCAGATATTTAATTGATGATGTCACTCAATATGCACTGAGAAAATGGGGGAAAAATACAAACCACTTATTGGTATTGGGTTGGAGAAAAATGGGGGAAAACATGAGAATGAGAAGGAAAATTCATACCATCGGGCTTGTGTAGGGGAGTGCAGTCCATATGTGAGGAGATAAAGAAAACAATGAGACAAAACTGGAATATTCTAAGAAGCGATGACTTGCTTTACTGTAAAGTGGGTACGGGACCTATGCATGTTTACAAATAGATATATATAAATAGGTTTGAGAGGGGGAAAAGCAGAATAAAGGGTGACACTGGAGACGGGCACCAAAAAATGTGGGCAGTGTCAGCAGTGTAAGGAGATTATAGAAGAGAAAATAATTACATTAGGGGATGTCAACCACACTAGAGTAAGGTTTAAGAAAGGGAGTTGTTTATCCCAACATGTCATATACTTGGCCAAGTGTATGGCATGTCCGAGTTATTATGTGGGCAAAACGGACAGACAATTGAGGAACAGGATATATTATCATACCTACTGTATAAGGAAAAATGATAAAAACAATGCTTTGTGTAGACACATACTTAAATATGATGCAAGCCATGTGTCTAAGTTTGGGATTTTAGAACAGGTAAAGGTGGATTTAAGGGGAGGAAATGTTAAGGGCAAATTAGCTGAAAAAGAGGTCAAATGGCAACTCAGGTTAAATGCAACCAGAGAACCTGGGTTGAATGACTATATTCCCACTAAACCAATCTTGGATGCAAGGATATGAATGACATGTAGTAGTAGGGTATATGTATGCACAAAATAAAGTTAGAAACAAGTGAACAGAAAAGAAAAAAAGAAAGCTGGTACAATAACAAAGGAGGCAATATGTCAGGATACAATGTTTAAATAACAAAAGTGCAATACTGAGTGCTGAAGATGTATATATTTTTAACATAACACATATGAGCATTTTTATATGTTATACTTTTTTTTTGTACAAATGTGTTCTTATACTTTATAATGAATGTGCGATACTGTGTTCTAAAGAAGCACATACTTTTTACCACAGAGTAATTTAACACATTTATATGTTATATAATGTGATTTTATACCTAAATGTGATATACATAAGCACATGTGATTGTTTTATAGGTATACTTAGAAACTGTATGGCAACAGGGTGTAATACAAAACTGTGCAGGTTGAAAGAGCAGAATCAATGAATATGCATAAGGTTATGTTTTATTCATGATTAGGTTAATTGATTGAGTATTCCCACTGGATCTTGATTTTTTCAAAAATGTATTAAATAGGGGGAGCAACACACATTTCACTGTTCTGATGAAGTCTGCAGTCAGCAGATGAAAGCACTTAACCTGTGTGTAAAATAGTTTTAACCCTCAGTGGTTAGTTTTTATTTGTTTTCTATTAAAAGTGATTTTTTGAAAGTAAGCATTTGCAGTGAGCTATGGTCCTTTTTAATATATATTTGTTATATATTTTTAGTTATTTGGTCGTATATATGCTTACAACTTGGTATTTATGGATATGCAGCAAGTTTATTAGGTTTGGGTCTTGCATTGTTCTGTAGGCTAGGCATAAGTTTCCCCTAAGAAGTCTGTGTGATACAGAATACACTGACAGGGACTTTAGTTGGTCTGTGTAAGGCACATGCCCCTTGATCTTGTTTGTTAGAAACCTCTGAGGTCTCTCTAATTGCTGCAGGTGCTTAGTACAGTACATGCTAAATGGGGCATTTTATTCACTTATGGGCTGGATAAGTGCCGAATATTGGGGGGGGGGGGGTTATAACTTCTTTTTCTCTCAAGGTGATGACTTTGCTAATAATGTGTGCTATGTAGAAAGCTTTCCTTACTACAGTAGACACATGGTGGGCAAAATTAATGTCGTAGTCAACTTATGATCCCGGGTCTCTTACCACTTCATGGGTACTTAGGGTATTGTTGTTGATCTGAAAGTGTGAAAGGCATTGTTTGTGCTGAAGGGAATGATAATGCATTTCTTTGCATTCAGTTTGAAACCATGAGTAATACACCAGTTGTTCATCTGCATGAAACCCTCCTGGAGTATACTGACATCACTTGGGGATTCAGTGATTGGACCTAGTTTGCAATCGTCTGCAAACTTGGTCAGCCACAACCCCTTAGTTTTGACCCAAACTTCTGAGAAGTATATACCAAACAGTAGGAGGCCCAGCACTGACCCCTGTGGCACCCCACTGGTAATGGGTTAGCTGGTTCATGTGGAGTCACCCTCTTTGATAGCATGTGTCCAGTTTGTGAGCCAGTTGGCAACCCATCTAACAACGAAGGGGATTACATTCAGTTTGCTAAGTTTATCAATAATGCCTGAATGTGGGATTGTGTTGAAAGCCTTTGCCAGGTCGAGGTATGGTGTGTGTACAGATTTTCCCTTGTCAATTGCCTTGGTCACATTTTCAAAGAAATCCACCCACAGGCAGAATCTACCTTTCACGAAGTTGAACTGGGTAGGATCTAGGATTTGGAGGTCACCTTTGTCTTTATTTATAAGATCCATAATGATACATTCCATGGCTTTACAGATGAAGCTGGTCAGGCTTATGGGTCTGCAATTTCCTGGGTTTGTTGCTAGGTCACCTTTGTGGAGCAGAATAACTGTTGCTGTTCTTTATTCCGCAGAAACAAAGCCTGTGGTTAGGCTATGACTGAAAAGGGTACTTAATGGTGATGCTAGCTCATGTTTTAGCCTGTTTAGAAGACAGCCTGGGATGTCATCTTGTCCCATAGAGGCTGTGTTTTTTGCCTTGGGCAAGGCTTTGAGAGCCTGCTCTTCAGATATGCAGGGTGGGGGGTTTGGGGGCAGGTTTGTGATAAGTTAGGAGGGGATAGGGGAATGAAATTTTCGCCAACGTTATCCACTAGCAGGTTTGTTATCTCTGTGGGGTTAGCTTGTGAGATAGCATTGGCCACTAGTTCTGCACATGCTTGGGTCCTACCCTTTAGGTTACACACGTAGCTGTAAAAGGCCTTATGGTTATCCTTTGCTGTACTTGCTAAGTTTCTCTCAAAGTTGCCCTTGCAGGATTTGACAAGTTGTCTTATTTGCCTGTTGAGGCTGAGGAGGGTGCTTTTCCATTGTTAGGGCCTTGCCTTTGTTTTCTTGAACACCAACTTTTTGCATTTATTGTAAAGTTTGTTGATATTGGATGTCCACCATGGCAGGTTGTTTTTACTTGGGGCTCTGGCTTTGATTCTTTCTGGTATGGCCAAGATTATACACTTATGCAAATGATTGTTCAGGGCTTTAGTGTAAGCTTCGGCATAGTTACCACTTAATGCTTGGGGCGGGGCTTGGAATGCATTTATACCTTCACCTAAGAGGATATAGTTTGCCTTGGTGTAGTTTTATAGTCTGATTTCACCCTTTGTGAGTTCTGGTGTTAGTGCCAGCTCAAAGGTGACTGATTTGTGGTCAGTTTAACTAATGAGGGTCTGACAGTTGCGGCAGTGCATATGTTTGACATGTTGGTGAGGACCAGATCCAGAATGTTTGTTCCCTTTGTCAGGGTATGGACAATTTGCTCCAGGGCATTTGAATTAACAGAGTCAAGGAACTTTGCCCTAGCAAGTTAGGGCTAGCGTAGGTTTCACAGTTGATTGTGGGATAAATTTAATTCTCCATAACCAGTGTGTTCGGTAAAATTTGGATTGTCTCCAGTTTGGTCAAGTAGGCTTTGTGGTCATGATCCATGGAAGAGAATCTATAACTGATTGTAACTTGAATGTGGATCTTATCCACCATAACCTGGACCTGGAGTAACTCCATGGAATTGTCCAGTCTAACTAGACGGGAGATGAATTTATATCTAATATAGATTGAAACACGACCTCTTTTGGTTTTCACAGGTTCATTTTGCGGTCTAAAGGTGTGGAAGGTATTGCAGCCTTGCATGGCTGGGGTACTCTCTGAGGCCTTGAACCAAGTTTCTGTGACTGCACAAGCATCTATATCTTCTAGTGACAGAAATGCTTCCAGGGAGTGCAGCTTTTTGTTTAAGCTCCTAACATTTAGAAGCATGACCCTTATTTTGTTCTGACTGGTTAATTTCCCATTGGTACTCTTGTTTTTGACACCTTGCATAAAAAGGCACTATGGGGGGAGGCAAGAGGCTTTGCCAGCTGTCAAAAGCCTAGAAGTGCCAGGTGCAAACCATCTCTGGCAAAGCAGTGAGGTTTGTCAACCACAGCTTCCCAGGCAGACAGGAACGAAATCCTCTTTGAATGACACCCAAAACTGAGCCAATTATTGAAATCAATCATTTTTTGTTTATACTGTGGCATCATTCTAGGTGAGGATAGTTTGCTGCTCAAGGCTAGGGACATACCTATCTGGGATAGATACTCAGAGAGCTCAACCATATCTGTCTTCATATAGTCCAGTGGGGTATGTCTCAGGTCATTCACACCAGCATGAACTATGACAGAGTCATAAAGGTACTTGTTGCTGAGAGACCTGAGTGCATGCGTGTTCTGATTAATCCTGGCATGGACAGGCAGCTGACTGTGACTTTATCCTTGTCCAATCTGGTGAGTGGGACATCCATGTGTCTCACTACTTAGTCTCCAATGATAAGAAAATTTGGTTTATGAGTGTTATGCCCTACTGGCTTGGTGGGTGAGACACTGGTGTTGCAATGTGTCATGGGTGCTGTAGGGACTGTGTTGGTTGTAGCACTCTCTTGTTTTGGAGGTCTCTGGTATTTCCGTAAGTTTTTTGAGAGAACCTCTGCATATGTGTTTGATGCATACTATGTGTATGTGTAGTGGTAATATCAGCATATGTAGTGGTGGGTGAATTGACAACCCTCTCCGTGTTACTGTTTTGAGTGACAGAGAGCACGGATTCTAGATTCTTCGTGTAAATACATCTCTCACACTCTGTATTAGTAGAGGGTTGTCTGTGTACATGAGACAATTGCTACACTGCCTCAAGAGACCCAAGTCAACAAGGTTGGCAGTAGAATCAAGGGTAGTCCAACTGTCCATAGTACTAGGTTGAAGACTGTTGTCACTATGGGTGGCTAGTCACAACTGATCATGGAGGAGGTCAGTGGATGGATATTTCTGCCTGGGTTTTAGGGAAAATTTGTTGAATTTAACTGCCTGGCTTTGGCACACAACTGTGCAGCAGTGTGTGGTGATGTGTGATGTGCACACAAACAGAAACCTGCTCAAATGCAGGGCTTAAATACCAGAAGCTAAACACTTGAAAAAAACTTTAAAATGATTAATAAGGACCAATGATGATACTTATTCCAAGCCCTAGACTGGCCTCCTTTTACCAGACAGGTCCCAATCAGCACAATTCTCTCATAAAAGTGCAGATAGTCCCCTTCCAATCCAAGATGACCTGGAAAACATGCTCAGAACAAACAAACCACTACAACCAGTTCTAGAAGCAGAACGTCTTTATCTAGACTATGTTACAGCTACTAGCTACCCTAGTTTCAATGAGAAACATTAGATAATAATTAAAACAGCAGAAAAATAGCAGTGAGGCACTAAAAAATGTTTAAAACAACAGAAAATCAGCAAGGAGGCTCTAAAGAATGTTTTAAACAGTTAACAGATCAGTTATTTAATTATTGCTAAGTGGGAAAACCAGAACAATCAGAACAGATAGCTTAAAAACCAGCAAATAATTAATAAACAGTGAAACTAACAAAAAAAAGCTTTGTAAACAGCAAAAATAGTAATAACATTTGATTTAACAGGCACAGTAAAGCAGACAATTGCAGTGCAACAGTGTAGTTTAGTAAACAGTAAATAAGTGTAGTATAAAAGTAGGTAGCAGGTGAGATGACCCACCCCTTCCAACCACTAATCAAGGAGCCTCAATACTCACCACTGGCAAAAATGGCGGGCGTTCACTGAGAGGATAATAGGTACACAAACAGTATTCCCAGATGCAGCTTTCTGCAACTAGTGCAATTTCCCATAAGAGCACATAGAGACCACATTTAGTTTGGGTCTGGTTTGTCCATTTTCCTCCAGATCCCCAATATGACTCCCCACTGGCACAGCTATATAGTTGAGATCTCAGGTGAGTGACCAAGCCAAGACCTTTAGCACCCTCTCTGTCCAACCAGTGCTTCATGTCAATGCCCAAGTAGCTGACACACATACTCTTTGAGGTTTGATTTACACACACACACACACACACACACACACACACACACACACACACACACACACACACACACACACACACCTGGGAAAGGCTGGCACAGGTTTACTAGCTATGCTCCCTTCTGCCCAGACTGTAAGATAGATTTCACTGTCACTAGTCATTCCTTAAGGCCCATAACAAAGGGTGTCCAATCTTACTGTGTAATATTAATATTAATATTAATAGAAATGGTGGTTTGACCCAAGATTAAGGCTATTAGGAGTGGCCCACACAGTGTCACCAAATAAATATGCAAGTACTCTCAAAACTTAAATATCTCTACACAGATCATCCACAATGAAAGGTTTGAATATATTTAATAATAAATAATAAAAGAACAAGACAATACTAAATATATATTTGCAGTGGCATCAGAGTTCAAAACCACAGGGAATATTTCATATAACATTGCAGTACAGGCCCACACAAACAAAGAAAATCATCTAAACTAAGCTTTACTATATTTATGAGTGAATCTAAGAGAACTATACTATTCCCTAGTGACTTACTATTAGAGCAAGGCAGATGTGGTGAATGGTTCTTGTTGCCAGGTCCAGGACAGAATGCAGAATACTCTGTCTCACTAACAGACTTCTCCAAATAACATCTAAAATATTATTGCTGGGATAGCTTCCAGAATGACATCATTTCTGTTCAACTGACTTCTAGTTCCCAGGCCAAACTCCCCATTGCTGGCAGCTGGTAGCATTTAGCATCTACCTGTAAAAATACTCATACAAGGGCTTTTGTTCAGAACGTTGGCAGATACTGGACATCATAAAACAATTACATTCCTTCATGCTGCCAAAGTAGCAATTAGTTCACCCTAAAGACAGTACAGAAAGCTTCATAGTACAGACTTTGCTTCTCTAGCTGCATTTATGGTGTAGCCTATAAAGTCATTTAATTTCAGACATTTCTCTAAAGTTTGCTGGACTGAGGTTAACCTCCTGTATTCCAGTTTCCACTATTAAAGTATATACATTTAAACAGTTACAATAGTGCACGTACATTTCTGTTCTCTTCCAGTGGGGCACACTGTAGATGCATTTTAAACACATCACTTTACAAATACCTTTTCAACACAGACATCTGTATAAAGCAGTTGGATATACACATGACATAAAGTTCTAATACATTTGTAATGCAAGCATCTTACAGAAATTGGTTTGATACTCACAAATGACATATAATTATTTAAAAAAATTCCAGCTAGCTGTGCTGGCAGTACCTTCTTTCATCACAGCAGGCAATAAAAAGTGCAGTAAGTAGTATAAATAAGCAAAACAACAGCCAACTTATGTTTGTTTGGAAGCTCAGAAGCCTCTAGTCGTCTGGTATCTCAGCAGAGTTGTGACTGGTAGCCCATCTCAGTTCAGTTTGATACAAACAATCAGAAACCTGCTGAAATGCAGGGCGTAAATACCAGAAGCTAAAAAGGACCAATGAGGATGTTTATTTCAAGCCCTGTTTTTGACAAAGTGCTCATCAAGAAGCAGGATTTGCAAGTTAGTGAAAACATTGACTGCAATGCAAATATAAAAGTGGGATTTATTTATTTATTTTTTTTATAAGTTCTGAATGGCATCAGCTACTGATGAGATAAGAACATCCCGACCCCCGACAAGTTTCCTGGACCAGATTCTCCGACAAACAGACTGAAACTTGTTACCATCATCAATAACAAATTGCTAACATCACACTGTAATCTAAGTGAACTACTGAATATAGAAAAGACCAGTTTTGGGTTAAGTTAGCACTGTGGTAATTTACCCATGCATGAATATCCTGACACTGTGCTGATGAAATGTATCCTTGTATTAAGATGAAGGAAGTACAGTCAATGAATAATAAAGATAATTTACATCCTGTTTACTCTGAATGGACACCATAAATCACTCACTCACTCATTCCCACTGTGACTTTCATCAAATCTTGTTTTTCTGTGGGTTACAAATGCAGGAAAAGGCACACTGTAAAATAAATAATATCAAGTGTTATCATTTAGATCTGCTTAAATGCATTCTGTCTTTCAGATCTCTGTTCCTAGATGACTGTAATTATATATGATGGTTTTTGCTAAATTCACCAATGAAATGGAATACTGGCCTAGAGCAAAAAAAAAAACTTATTAATGATTAATGCATACTAAAACACTAAAAGGATGTGCAGGGTTATTGAATAAATAAATATGTATTAGATGTACTTTCTCTTGGATCACATTGCCAGCATCCTTTTAAACGTTAATATAATTGTGGTGGAGATGCATTATTATAGTTTGGCTTTGACGCATAACTGGTGCTTGATTTCAGTTTTCTTTTGAAGATGGCAAGGATGGGATGGGGTGAGATGGGGGAATCTCTCCACAAGAAATTGTCAGTCACATTAAGTAATTTAAACTGCGCTGGTGTTAATACAGACAAGGAATAGAAATACTGAAACAAAAAAGATGTACATGGTTAACTGGTTAAAACTGGCAGAAAATCTTTTAGTGGAGTGACCATTTTATTTGCATTCTTTCATTACAAATCAAAATGTAGGAGAATAACTTGGATGGTTTCTACAGAGTTCCTAATTACATTTCTGAACAAATAAGCATTGCTGCTTGATTTATACAGTGATTTTTTTTTTACGTCTTTGAAGAATATTCCCTAAGCCTTAGGTTTGCTAATAATTATTGCCTGAGGACCATCAAAACACACTTAAGAAAATAGTAGTAGGATATCAGGTCCCCAAAGACAGTGCAGCCTGAAAAGACGTCATTGCAGGACTGAAGGGCATACAGCTATGGTGGGGGGTGAGAATGGACATGCGTATGAATAAGACAGTACTGCAATATCTTTCCATAGAAGAAAGGTAGGACATTTGCCAGGCTGACATCTCTGCCCACTGCAGTTTTCAAGAGGAACAGTTATACTCTTATATAAGGTAATATCACAAAAATGTTTTCTGTCCTTCTTTACTATTCCCCTTATCACATTCCAGCTCAAAAACTGTGGTTAGAATATGTTTTGGGGATGGAAGTTTGTTCTAATTTGTTAATGAGATATTGAAAATGTCAAATGTTGTTTTACTGTGGAAGAAGGCTTCTCCCTCCACACCATCCTTGCCTAACTGTCGGTCACACATCCTCTCATAATAAAATACTGTTTAAGATAATGTTCAAATCTTGCTAGATTTTCCACTGTGTGATTCCTTAAAACCTCTTGTATTAGAGATAACATGGGATATTTGCTCTTAAGGATATTAGGTATTTCAGCTATATGGCAGTTCATAACTCCATTGACTTTTTCCTTTTTAATTCTGTTATGGACAAATTCAGGCCAATAAAACCAAACTCCAGTAGCTGTGAACATAAACATTTCAGCCTTCTCATGAGTAAATCAACACAGCATAAGTGAACTGTTTTACTAAACTTTAGAAACACAGGTTGTCATACCCAGCTGATGTCCATAACCATTCGGGTGTCTGCAAAATATCCCAACTAACAAACTAAAACAATGAGTAACAAGATCACATACACAAACCAATCAGTAAAAATTAAAAGAAAAATCTAGCCAAGCTAGATTTTCCACTGTGTGATTCTTTAATGTGGCTTGTATTACAGGTAACGTGGGATATATGCAAATGAACCCTTAAGGATATCAGGTGTTTCAGCTATATGGCAGTTCTGAATGCACATTACTTTTTCCTTTTAAGTCTGTTATGGAAGCCAAAAGAAGGCTGAAACAAGCATGTCTACAGCTAGTGGGGTTTGGATTTACTGGCATGAATTTATACATAACAGACTTAAAAAGGAAAAAGTCATGGGAATTCAGAATTGCCATACAGCTGAAACACCTGATATCCTTAATATCACCCTAATGTTCAAATATAAAGTCCATTCCTGAAATTCAGTTCATTACCACTCATTAGTACTCCTTATTCCACCAGGCAGTAAATATGATGAGGTCACATTTTATCTGACCATCTGTTGCCACTCTGGCACTGGGCAATGCACTGCCTAATGCTCACTGGCTAACATTTGGTGCTTCCTATAAATGGTTTCATATGTGAGAGGTGCAAGTATATAATAAAAATGTTTGATTCTTCCTTTAGGTGATTCCATATTTGAGAAGTGCAAGTATCTAATAAGTTTAAAGGCTGACCTCTCTTTAGAGACTAAACCCAGCATTCTGTCAAGTTTGAAACACACCTAACACAACCATGCCTACCATGTAGTAGACAAATAAAGCTTGTTACATTGAGGTACTTAGAATAGAAAGTTCCTGCCTAAATGAAAAATTCTTCATAGATGAAGGTTTGGTATACAGGACACTCAACATCACAACAAAAGACAGACACCATACATAGACACTACAGAAAATACATCTACAAAAATATGTCACTCAGGTGGCAGGCTAAAGCCCTTAGGTTAGCAAAGCCCATACAGTACATCCAATAACATCTTGATCATAGGTTACTCCATAGTCAGACACACACAGATGCACCACTCAGAGTGACGGTTATTTGTTTCTTAGGTTCTATGATCTGAAATGTTACTAGGGCCCTCAAACTCTGTCACTCTAAGTACATACATGACATAGTTCTTGAGCATGTCAAAATTAATGACTTGGGATATGCCTCCTTGGATCATATGAAGGGGGACATGATGGCACTCCCATCATATACATCTGAAACTGGTGTGAAACTAGCATTGAGCAGTATCCTACCATCACCAGAAATGATGCCACAATACAAACAAAAGATAACTGAATTCAATTATTGACTTGGCTATTGGTGTCATTTTAGGGGGATCTTTGCTAAAAAAAAAAAAAATCTGCTTTTACTGTATTTGTGTTTCTTCCTACTTTATTTTGCTTTTGCGTCATCTTAAAAGTACTCAATTGTATTTATTACTGCTTGGTGTAACTCATTCTAAGCCTTTTGGTTTAAGCACTTGGGCTTCAGACCAGTTGTTTTACATTAGGAAGGTTTGTGGTCTGCACTGTGGTGGCAGGACAGGTAGCTTACATCCTTCTAAGTTGGGAACTGCTGATTGAGGGCTCAGTGTCTGTTATTCTAAAAGTGTATTAATTCTGTTTTAAGCACTTGGGCTTCAGGCCAGTTATTTTACATTAAAAGGGTTCGTGGTCTGTACTCTTGTGGGAGGAGAGGCTGGACTCTGCCCTTCTAGCTGGGAATTTCTGGTTAAAGACTTATAGTGCCTGCATATCTAAACTGCTTCTTACTGAAATTGGTACACCTTGTTTGCTGTAGCATAGACTAGATCCAGGCCTGCTGAATCTAGCTTTTGTATAACCTCAGCACTAATCCAGGCATTATTTAAAGTATTCAATTGTATTTATTACTGCTTGGTAGTAACTTGATTAAAGTGTAGCTATCATTCTAAGTCTTTTGGATTAAGCACTTGGGCTTCAGACCAGTTGTTTTACATTAGGAAGGTTTGTGGCCTGCACTGTGGTGGCAGGACAGGTAGCTTACATCCTCTAAGTTGGGAACTGCTAATTGAGGGCACAGTGTCTGTTATTCTAAAAGTGTATTAATTCTGGTTTAAGCACTTGGGCTTCATGCCAGTTGTTTTACATTAAGAAGGTTTGTGGTCTGCACTGTAGTGGCAGAACAGGTAGCTTACATCCTTCTAAGTTGGGAACTGCTGATTGAGGGCTCAGTGTCTGTTATTCTAAAAGTATGTAATTCTGGTTAAGCACTTGGGGGGCAGGCCAGTTATTTTACATTAAAAAGGGTTCGTAGTCTGCACTCTTAGCTAATCCAGGCATTCTTTTTAAAGTATTCAATTGTATTTATTACTTCTTTTCTTTTTTGGAAGCACTTGGGCTTCAGACCAGTTGTTTTACATTAGGAAGGTTTGTGGCCTGCACTGTGGTGGCAGGACAGATAGCTTACATCCTTCTAAGTTGTGAACTGCTGATTGAGGGCTCAGTGTCTGTTATTCTAAAAGTGTATTAGTTCTGGTTTAAGCACTTGGGCTTCCGGCAAGTTATTTTACATTAAGAAGGTTTGTGGTCTGCACTCTTGTGGGAGGAAAGGCTGGACTCTGCCCTTCTGAGCTGGGAATTTCTAGTTAAAGGCTTATAGTGCCTCCATATTTGAACTGTTTCTTACTGAAATTGGTACACCTTGTTTGCTGTAGCATAGACTAGATCCAGGCCTGCTGAATCTAGCTTTATTTGTATGCTGCTTGTTTGTTTGCTTGTTATTTCCCTGAAATGCTAATTCCACCTAAAACGAGGCTTTTCAGCGCTTCTGTGGATCCCTAGTGATATCTGCATTGCTTACTGTACTTATTTCCTTGTTTCACTTGAAAGAAAGTTACTGTTTGTGGTTTTTGCATTTAAGTTACCTGAAACACATTGCATTTAAGTTACCTGGCACTTGCTCACTAAAGCAATTATATAAGTCAGCACTAAAATATTAAAAGCACTACACCCTCACTAACTCCCCTTGAGTACCTTGTTCCCCACTGGCCCTTTTTTTTCAATTATAAAGGAATTCCCAATACTATTCTAGCATGTCCAAAGGTCAGTTGTCAATCTCCTCTCCAGTCCAGCTGGTGAATCTCAGAATCTTGAGGCAGTGTTACAACTGCCTCATGTACACAGACAACCCTCTCCTCCTCCCAACAAATTCCAACACATGTGAGAGATGCAACCATATAGCCATACTGGAGGCTAAGCTCTCTCAACTCAGTACTGGTGAAACCAGTCAGGAGGAGAAGGAAACCACACTCACTACAATTCCAATCTCACATAGACCTACCATGACAGCAAACCAAACACATAAACACACAAAACATACTCGGAGGCTCTAAATAAAAATCTGCCTAAGCAGCAGAGACCTCCAAAGCAGACACCCAAGCAACCACTACCCCAAAACAAAACTCATGCAACACATAGCTCACAAAGCCAGTGTGCTGAACAGTCACAGCCCTTAAGGCTAAACAACACACCTGATACACTTGTAATAGGTGACTCTATCATCAGGCACACTGACGTCCCGCTCACCAGGCTGAACAAGGAGAAGGTCACGGTGAGCTGCCTGTCAGATGCTAGGATCCGCCACATAACACAAACACTCAGGTCACTCCAAGGTAAGTACAAATATGACTCAGTCATTGTCCATGCTGGTGTGAATGACCTGAGACGTACCTCCCTGGACTACATGAAAAGAGACATAGAGGAGCTCTCTGAGCATGTAGCCCAGGCTGGTATGACCCTGACCTTGAGTAGCATCTTACCCTCACCAAGAATGATGCCACAATATGAAGACAAGATGATCAATTTCAACAACTGGCTTAAGTATTGGTGTCATTCAAAGGGGATCCAATGCCTGTCAGCCTGGGATGACATGCTCGACAAGCCACGATGCTTCGCTAGGGACGGCTTGCACCTGTCACCCTGAGCTTTTGGATATTGGCAAAGGCTCTTGCTACCCCATAGTGCCTTTTTTAGGCAAGGCTCAAAAGACAAACCCACCTCCATAGGTATCACAAGGGATAAGAAACTAAGAGTAATGCTACTCAATGCCAGAAGTCTAAACCTCAAGATGCACGCACTCGAAACTCTCCTTAGCATGGAGAACATCGATATCTGAGCAGTAACAGAAACCTGGTTCAAGGCTCCCGAGAGCACCCCAGCACTACCAGGTTATACCTCATACCATGCTTTTCAGCCCCAAAACTTGGACCATACTACAAAAGGAGGGGGAGTATCAATATTCGTCAAAGATACCCACACCTCCAGGTTGGTGGCACAGCATGAAGCATCAGAGACTATCCATGTGCAACTAACAGTGGGTAAAATTGCCTTCCAGTTTATAGCCTGCTACAGACCACCCTCCCAAACCCAGGAACCCCACTCGGCCTTCCTGAGAACACTGGAAAATATGAAGGTCTCTCCAAACACCATTATATTGGGCGACTTCAACTACCCAAACTCCAACACCCTAACCCAAAGGTTCCTAGAATTTATAAACTCAAATGCTATGGAACAACTTGTTACCACTCCCACAAGAGGGGAAAACATACTGGACCTGATCATCACCAACATGGGGACTCTATGCTCCAGACCAGAAGTGTATCCCTCACTGGTAAGATCAGACCATAAACTAATCTCACTGGATATTCACATCCCGACTCCACCCCCTGCCCTGAAAACCACAGTGAAAAACTTCTCTAAAGCAAATTTCACACTCCTCAAAACCAAGGTGGAATACTTCAAAGCCCACGGGCCTGTGACAAAAATATGGCCCAGACCGCAGAATCCTTTATAAACGCATTCTATGAACACCTTCAGGAATGCATGGATCATGCAATCCCAAATAAAACCAAGACCCAATCCTCCAAAGGCAGGCGTCCTGTCTGGTGGACCCCAGCCATAAACAAACTATACAATAGAAGGAGGAAGCTACTACATGATAGAGCAAAATCCCAAAAAGGGAAGGCATCTCTGATCAGTATTAGAAAAAAACTACAGGCACTCATAAAATCGTCTAAGGCCAGCTTGAGAGAAAAATTGCACAGGACACTAAGAATAATAACAAGGCTTTCTTTAGTTATGTTAGGAACCTGGGTGGGAATTCCCAGATATGCTCAGAATTAGTCCAAAATGACAAAAAATACACTGAACCCACAGACATTGCCAACATTCTAGCTGACAGGTTCAGCGCAAACTTCTCCCCCCTCCCCACCAAAAGGGCAAATATCTATCCCAGCAGAGTGCTGCCCCTGACATCTCAGATGCTCAGGTAAGAGCTGCCCTCTCCAAAGCAAAAAACACAGCATCAATGGGACCAGACGGTGTCCCGGGCTGCGTCCTACATGAACTCCAAGAAGAGCTAAACCCAAACATAAAACTACTGTTCAATCTCAGCCTTACTACAGGATATGTACCCAAAGAGTGGTGTACAGCAACAGTGGTCCCTCTCCACAAAGGTGGTGCCTCAACGGATCCTGAAAATTATCACCCCATAAGCCTGACTAGCTTGGTCTGCAAAGCTATGAAAAGGATCATCATGGACCTCATAATTAAAGATATTGGGGACCTACAGACACTGGATCCTATCCAGTTCAGCTTTGTTAAGGGCAGATCCTGCCTCTTAAACCTGGTTGATTTCTTTGAAACAGTCACCAAGGCCATTGACGAGGGGAAGGTGGTCCACACAGCCTACCTGGACCTCGCAAAAGCCTTCGATACAATACCCCACTTGGGCATTATAGATAAGCTCACCAGCTTAAATATAAACCCCTATGTCACTAGATGGGTTGCAAACTGGCTCAAGGACAGAACCCACATGGTTAGAATTGCTGGAGCCATGTCAGACTCCAAACCAGTTACAAGTGGCGTCCCCCAAGGCTCAGTCCTGGGACCTCTCTTGTTCGGTATATATTTCTCGGAGGTACAGGCCAACATGGAAGGACTGTGGCTGACCAAGTTCGCAGATGACTGCAAACTGGGCACCATAATCGACTCTCCAGCTGACACAAGCATCCTCCACAAGGGCCTCATAGAAACAGACAACTGGTGTCAGAGCCATGGCCTCAAGCTAAACGCCAAAAAGTGTACAGTCATCCCCTTTGGCAAAAACAAAGTGCCCACAAATTACCACATAGGTGGTAATCCATTAAGTACAGAAGAAGTAATTAGGGACCTGGGGACCCAAGTTGATAGCAATCTCTCATTTGACAACCACGTGGCCAAAGTGGTTAGAAAAACATTTTATATAGCCCACCTAATCATGAAGGGATTCACATCTAGATCAGGGGGAGGTCATCGTGCCTCTTTACTCATCCCTCTTCAGGCCCATAATTGAGTACAATGCCCCTTTTGGGATGTACCTTACCAGACACCTGCAGCAACTGGAAAGACCCCAAAAGTACCTCACCAAGAGGATCATAGGGCTCAAACAGATGCCATATGCTGCGCGGTTAAAGAAACTCCAGCTCTACTCAGTGGCATACTGCCTGCTCAGAGGTGATCTGTGCCTGACGTATAAGGCCATGTCCAACCCGGAATTAATGGACATGCTGCACCTCAGAAAATCCAAATCCCATCGAGCTACGCACTCGAGAGACTTGAACCTCAGCACTGAAATAAATAGGACATGCTGGAGGGACAGATTCATAACCCAGAGGCTCCCTTCACTCTGGAATAAAATCCCAGTCCAGGTTAGGCAGAGTCCCTGCTTGACTCTCTTCAAGAGGAATCTTGATGAGTGGATGGGAGAGCGTAGGTTTACCCCAGGTATCACTTCTGTGTCACTGTTAGATAGAGGCACAGTATACTAACCTCGAAAAAGGGCACAGCAAAATTAATTTAAAATGGATGGCAAAAGCCAAACACACTCTGGCTAGGCTTATAAATGCCCTAGGGTAGATAGCCTAGTATGAACCTATGAACCTATGGTATGCATATCTCTTCTAATGGCTTTCATATATTGGACAGGACCTTTCTTTCCGCCAAGTGCAAGATCAGAATCCTCAAAATAATCTGATAATCTTTCAAAATCAAAACTAAATAAAGGTAGTACTGCTCAATGCTAGAAGCTTATTCAATAAGTTGGACTCCTTACAGGCATTCAGAACTCTTAAAAATATCAATATCTATGTAGTTACTAAAAAAAATATTTTCAGTATAAATCCACAAAGTGCAGAAGGAGTAAATCCGGAGTTGATCAAAGCTGGTTTTATTAAAACAAAATGTCCAGAAACATGCCAAGAACACACAATTAAATCATGAGCACCTATTATGATCCACAAAGCGTTTTCGTCTTATACTATAGACTTCATCAGATGAATAACAGTTCTGTTAATGAACCATTTATATACTGTTTTTAATTACATAATCAAGCAATCAACCTATAATAGGACTAACCATTAAATTAATTAAAATGTTTAAAAACTCTCTCTCTCTAAGGAAATCATGCATAGAAAAGGGACTTCACTTTAATAATAAAAAAATATAAAAAAATATAAAACACATTACTTTAAAAATACCATATTCTTGGTTTACCAATTTGTAAGCATTTCTACTGTTTAAAAACGAATATATTTTATTAAATAAGTTAATTCAGTTAATACCATGTATAAAATTCACCCCTAAACCTAACGCCGTATCTACAAGGCAATTGCTACCATCTAGTGGCCATTCTGAATAGTATCTATTCCTATTCATAATTTAGCAGACCTTAGTTTTAGTAAAGGTTTAATAGTAATAAAATCATTTAAACCAGGAGGGTGGTCTGCTTGGAGGGTTACCTGCCACCATAATTCTCTAAACTCAATCCTGTCTTCCCAAGGACCACCCCTAATATTGGTTTTGATCTGTTCTAAAATCATAAAACCATAACTAGCTCCTATACAGTTTTTAGAATGCTTAAAAAGTGCATTGGTTTCTTTTTTTGTTGAAATATCGTACATGTGTTCATATATCCTTCTTTTAAGCATTCTTTCGGTCTTTCCAACATAGAATCGGGCCAAAATCTCAAGCTTATTGGGCAACTCACCGAACTGATAGATTTGCTAACCCCCCTCAGCCAATCACTGATGGGGATTTACGGAAATTTGGCTCATCGTCATTTTCCAGGAAGTGGAAGAAATCCTTTTCAAAACGAGGACCAGAGGGAGCTTATTGGCGTTCCAGAGGATGTCGGTGACCCCAGAGAGACGAGCAGTCCAACTTTTAAACAGGATAACACCCCTACAGTATTTCAAGTGGGTGCGAATGGATTTAATAACTGCAGAGACATGAACCCTGAAAAGGGCACGAACAAACGTGACGTTAGAGCCAAAACAAAAGGTACTGTCAATAATTTCCCTCCTACGTGGACTATGGACATTAAAGACTGGCTTAATGTGAAATATTCTTTTAAAATAAATGCTGACCAAGGCAAAACTATCACCGGTGGGGATTCCTATAAGACTAAATTGGACAATCTTGATAAAATGATGGTTAAATATAGAACATACATTATTGAAAATGATTATTTAAATGAATGTATTCAAAGGGAAATAGTACCGAAAGGGCTTCGGTTGTATAAATTTCCCAATAATGTATCTTGTGATTCTGAATTATATAATGAATTGATCAAACTATTTAATAAATGTGGTCTTGATATGCTTAGACTAATGATAAGGGACAATACTAGATGTCAAGAAGCACTTCATAAGGAAATTAATGAATTAGATCAGCAGATTAAGGAAGATTTGCTATTTACCATTGAGGAAGAAAAAAACAATTATTTTAAGATGAGAGATGAAATTGATAAAAAAATGTAGTGACCTGATTAATAGGAAAATGAACAAATTAGAAAGGGACATTAAGGACTATAAAAACAAAACAAGTTACCCTAAACCCTGACATAGCAATTTTAATAGATTTAATGAAGATGTACCTAGGGTTGAAAATGAGAAAAATGATATTTCACCCCATGATGAATTATATAACTATGATAGGGACTGCCCCCCCTTCGTAGATCAGAGAGATTGATGAACAGAAACAACATATGCAAAGTAAATTTTCAGAGGAACAGGGGGAGAATGGGGAGAGGAAGGGGGAGATTCTAAAGAATCACCACCCGGACCACCTCCCTGGTGACAACTGAGATATAATAGTGGAAGGAAATAAGTATACTTTTAACAATTTCACCATATATAATTTTAGTGATGTAGTAATTAAAGAAGAACATTTTTTATTACTTTCCAAAGGTTTTACATTTATTCCTTTTAAAAAAGGAAATGTTACTAGGAGTTTATTAGATATTAAACTTTTTTTGAGGAAAGTTAATTTAAACATTTTGTTTTCCAATAATCAAGACAAAGGAGGGTTAGATCTAAAAAAGAAAAGTTTTTTTAACCCTCCAATACATCCCCAACTGAAAAATTTGGAAAAGGTCCTGGAAATGGAAATAAGAAAAGAATATAATAAGATGGGTTTTAGGGACAACTTGAGTAAGGAAGAAAAACAAATATTGTATGAGATAAAAGAAAATCAAAACCTTAGGGTTATGAAACCAGATAAAGGGGGTGGAGTAGTATTCATGGACAACATACTATATGAAAGTAAAATGCATACCCTTTTATGGGATGATAACAGATACATCAATATCTCCCTTAATGAGATTAACATTGCATATAATAAGATAGATATTAGTATTAATGAAATGTTTTATGAGGGATTAATTGACCATAGAACCTACATATATTTAAAAGTAGAAAAAACAAAAATACCAACAATATTTGGTATACCTAAAATTCACAAATGTGAAAGAGACCCCCCATTTAGACCAATTGTGTCAGCGGAAGGGTCTAAGACATACCCTTTGGCAAAATATGCAGACAATAAACTTAAGAAAATTTGGACATCTAGAAAAACAGTATTAAGGGATTCCTGGGACCTGTTAAGAGAGGTCTCAGATGAATTAAGCCATGAAAATCTTTTGTTTGTCACTAAAGATATTATCGACTTATTTTCATCAATACCACATAAAGAAGGGATGAAAATGTTAGAGGAGATTATATATGAAGATAATTCCCTAACACAAAATGAAAAATTAGTATGTAATTGGTTAATGGATTTGATTTTGAAGAATAATTTTTTATATTTTAATGGGGAATTTTATCAACAAACACAGGGGGTAGCCATGGGAGCCGCCTGTGCCCCCACTTATGCAAACTTGGTTCTTATCAAATGGGAAGAGAAATATATATTTAATTCAGTTTTTAAAAATTGTTGGACACTATACCGTAGGTTCCTTGATGACATAGCAATTTTTTGGACAGCTGGAATAGACAAGTTGAATGATTTTATGGTTTATATTAATAATTCAACTAATTTTTTAAAATTTACACATAAAATTTCAGAACACAACTTAATTTATTTAGATATAGAAATTTATAAAAAAGGAATACACTTTGAAAGTAGAATATTCAGGAAACCCACATTCTGCAACTCCTTCTTACACTATGAAAGTGCCCATCCAAGACACTGTAAAAAAAACATAGTTAAAGGACAATTTGTGAGGGGTAGCAGAATGATTAGTTGCAACAATGATTTTATTATAGAATGTGATTTATTACTAAAGATGTTTTTAGAAAGAGGGTATCCGTTTGATTATGTAACTCAAATAAGAAAAGAAGTGGAAGAAGGGAGATTAAGTAAATTTCAACCCATCATAAACAAAAAAAGAGAAGCCTTATGATTTTAATAAAGAAAGAGATGGTGAAAACTATGGACAAACCTTAATTTTAGAATATAATGGTATTAATAAATATATCAAAAAGATTTTCCTGAAAGAGTGGCAAGCCTTTGTGGCCATTTCTGATTTAGATAACCTAAGGACGATTCCACAAAAAATTACCTATAAGAATTCAATCAGCATGAAAGGTATATTAGAAAACAAATGGGGAAGAACAACCAATAAAGGAAGAAAAGGCACCTTTAAATGTGGTCGATGCAAACAATGTTCATATATTCTTAACACAGAAAGGCATTATTTGGAATGTAGGGGAAGATGGATTTATAGTAAAGAACACTACAATTGTGACACCAGGGGAATAATATATTTAGCTGTGTGTAAAAAATGCGGTTCTTTCTATGTTGGAAAGACCGAAAGAATGCTTAAAAGAAGGATATATGAACACATGTACGATATTTCAACAAAAAAAGAAACCAATGCACTTTTTAAGCATTCTAAAAACTGTATAGGAGCTAGTTATGGTTTTATGATTTTAGAACAGATCAAAACCAATATTAGGGGTGGTCCTTGGGAAGACAGGATTGAGTTTAGAGAATTATGGTGGCAGGTAACCCTCCAAGCAGACCACCCTCCTGGTTTAAATGATTTTATTACTATTAAACCTTTACTAAAACTAAGGTCTGCTAAATTATGAATAGGAATAGATACTATTCAGAATGGCCACTAGATGGTAGCAATTGCCTTGTAGATATGGCGTTAGGTTTAGGGTGAATTTTATACATGATATTAACTGAGTTAACTTATTTAATAAAAGATATTTGTTTTTAAACAGTAGAAATGCTTACAAATTGGTAAACCAAGAATATGGTATTTTTAAAGTGTTTAATGTGTTTTATATTTTTTTATTATTAAAGTGAAGTCCCTTTTTTTATGCATGATTTCCTTAGAGAGAGAGAGTTTTTAAACCTTTTAATTCATTTAATGGTTAGTCCTATTATAGGTTGATTGCTTGATTATGTAATTAAAAACAGTATATAAATGGTTCATTAACAGAACTGTTATTCATCTGATGAAGTCTATAGTATAAGACGAAAACGCTTTGTGGATCATAATAGGCGTTCATGATTTAATTGTGTGTTCTTGGTGTGTTTCTGGACATTTATTTTAATAAAACCAGCTTTGATCAACTCCGGATTTACTCCTTCTGCACTTTGTGGATTTATTAGTTGATTTTGTGCAGAGTTCACAGTATATTTTACATTATATATTTTCAGAATAGTGATAGTACTTCCACAATTCAGGGTTTTAGTGTCTACTATTATTCACACCCAATGTAGAAAAACAATGTTTTATTGGAAAGGGATGTCGTTATTCCTAAAAAGCCATCTTGCATCCAGACTCTTTCGCCAGGATGACCTTTGAACTTTTCCATACCTTTTCATGGTAAATAGATCCCCATAACATCTCATAGCAAACTACCATACCCCTTTCATGTCACCTGCTGCCTGTAAGGCATATCTAAATAAAATGACATTCCTTTCTATTGAGCCTATCACTGTTCTCTTGGGAAATTTCATGTATCCCACCATTAACGGGGAAACCTACATCACCTCAAGTAAATATGCACATAGATGTTTAGGCTTCATTAATGCTAGCACCCTAGACCAGCTGTTTAAAGTCTCATCTAGGGGTTGAAAAACATTGAACCTGTTTCTCACCAATATTGCCTCCCTATGCACAGCACCTAATGTTACCACATCACTGATCCACCATTCAATAATATTCATTTTAAGGGTTAAATGTGACTTACCACAAAATCCCTCTGTCTTTAGGGAGTATTCTAAGGCAAACCTAATCCAGCTAACTGATGCTATGAAGAAATTTAGGTATCATCCTCGCCTTGATGACCTCATCTCACATGCTGCCTTATTTGTGAATATTTTCTATGACTACCTAAAAGTACACAGTGAGGCATCTGTCTCCATAAATTATAAATACATTGCAAATTCAGGAATTAATGCCCATGGTGGAATCCTAGTATAAAATTATATAATTAGTGGAAGAAACTGATAGCCTGTAAAAGCATACTTAATACCGCATAATCTAGAATTGAAGTAAAAAATACCAATAAAGAACTGAGAAACAAAACAAAATCCTCCTAAAGTAAGCATGAACTGAGAATTTCTATCTCTGCTAAGGACAACTACAAAGCCTTCTACAGATATGTCAGAAAACTTAGAGGTAATGCTCAGCAATGCTAAGAGCTAATATACAATAGCAACACTTATCTATCCCTTGAGGTCATAGCCAACATACTAACAAACAAAAATAATTATATAAACATTTTTTACCTTTGAGGCGTGTTTGGCCGGTATAAATTTTTTATTCATGATTTGGCTGCTAGATATACCAACCTTTAGTCACCAGGTGGATTTGTTTGTTTGCTTAAATTCAGGTCTAACTTTACTCCCCTATCTCACCCCTAATATTCCCCAATTTATTAGCACATCCATAATGCCCTCTCTGATTAACTACAATAAAGTCTTGAATGCTCTCTCCAAAGCCAAAATTGCATGCTCCATGGCTTCTGACAGAGACATAGCTGGCTCCATCTGTGCCCTGGAATGGTATCACAAACTAGCACCCTACCCCCTCAGCTCTTCAAGTGAAGCTACAACCCTTCTTCCACAACACAGTTTATTAAAAAAAGAGAATCTTTTTTTAAAACTGTAGCAAACAATTGCTATAGTTCATGCCCTGCCTGCACAGAGCACTAAGCCACTCATGTATTAGGAAAAAAATCTCCATTTAAATTGTAGCAAACAGTTGTTACAGTTTATACCCTGTCTGCATGGAGCACTATGGCACTCATGTTTTAGTTAAAAAAAAAAAAAAAAAACCCCACTTCTTCTGTTAAACTGTAGCAAACTGCTTGCTACAAATGAAAGTAACAGTTGCTACAATTTAGACCACACAGAGAGTGCTGCAACATTCAAGTTTGATCACAAATGCTATTCCAGCTTCTTAAAGCTGGTATTGGATTAAAGAGTGATCAGGATGATCAAAGGAAAATTGTACCCACACAACATTTTGCACACAGAGCCATTGTCACTCTCACCCTAGCTATGCTTCTGGGTCCTGATAAGGTGACCAGCTGCCTTCTTGTCATCCCTAGACACTGTCTGCTAGACTTGCTACTAAGCCTATTCAACCTCAGCCTCTCCACTGTATTCATGACAGAGGAATGGAGAACTGTGGTAATCATCCTGCTCCACAAAAGGCATCCACTACCGAGCCAGGAAACTATAGACTATAATTCTCACCAGCCTTCTTTGGAAAGCAATGGAATACATCATCATGAAACTTATTAACAAGGACATAGGCAACATACAAGCCATGGATCCAAGCCAGTTTGGGTCTGTTAAAGGCAGATCTTGCCTCCCGAACTTGCTGGGTTTCTTTGAAATTTTCAGTGATACATTAGACACAAGCAGATTGGTTCATGCTGCCTCCCTAGACCTGGTCAGGATATCTGATACCAATCCACATCCTGGCATTGCTGATAAGCTAATCAAACTCAACGTTAACCCCTGTGTTACCTGCTAAATAGCAAATTGGCTAAATGACAGAACCTGCTGTATAAGGGTGGGAAGCACTCTCTGTTAAGAAAGATTAGTTACCAGTAGTGTCCGCTGGAGATTAGTCTGAAGAACACTTTTCTTTGGCATTTACTTCTCTGAGGTCAAGGCTGACATCAAGGGTCTGTACCTGACCAAGTCTGAAGATGACTGCAAGCTCAGAGCTATCATTAATTCCCCATCTGACTTCCGGATTCTTCAGGAGGGACTTATGTGCACCAGTAAGCGGTGTCCAGATCATGGCCTAAATCTGAATGCCAAGAAATGCAGCATTGTGTCCTTTGACAAAACTGGGGACCCATGGACCCAACACCTAGGCGACACTCCTTTGAAAGCCGAGTCAGCCATTAGGGACTTGTAATTTCAGTGAAAACAAAATATTCTTTAATCACCATGTACCCAGTCATGTTAGAAAATCCTTTTACCTAGCCATGCTAATCACCCATGGTATTTCTTCCAGATCTAAGGAGGTTATCATGCTTTTCAAGTCCTCTCTCATCAGGCCGATGACAGAGTCTAATGGCCCCTTTGGTTTGCACTTGTCTAAGCACATGACCCAGATTTAGAGATCACAGAGTTTCCTCACTAAAGACCACAGTTTGCTCACTAAGATAATTCAGGGCATGTCTTCCTTGAGTTATCTGGACTGCCTCTCTTTTCTGTTTCCCTTAAACTGTTGAGAGGTGACCTTTGTCTAGACTACAGTGTCTCAAAGAATCCAGTCCTATGTGGCTTTCTGCGCATCCACAAAACTAATAAAATCTAAACACCTGCTTAATATATCTTAGCTTTCACTGAAATATAATAAATAGGACCTGCTGGTCAGACATATATATCTCAGCGCCATATTTTATGGAATAGACTTCCTTTGGGTGTAAAGTAAATTAGCTCCCTGACACTGTTTAAGTATAACCTGAACAAGTGGATGGCAATCATAAATACATGCCAGGTATGGCTCCTTAAACCCTCAATGAAAGAGGTCAAAACTAGGTATAAATTAGTCATATTGATGGGTATCTACGATTTGGGATATTGTCACTAGGGCTACTAACTGGATCAAAATCCTAGTGTTAACCTATGAACTTATAAGTATTTTTTTCTTTTACAATTCTTTTTCTGCATTTCCTACTTTCTCAAATACCTAGGGATTTTGTTGGACTCCATCCCAAATTTCCATCTTTATGTGGACTATACACAAAACAATCAATTCTCCTGTTCGGGGCTAATAGGATCTCCCACTTTCTGTTATTATCAGGGACAAGAATTTTAGTGTTGTCATTTCAGCAGATCTTATCGCAATCCAGAACTACAGACTCTATTAACAGTAATTTTGGGTGAACAGTATAAGTGCATTATATGTTTAGTGGCCAGGAAGCATGCTAGAAACATATAGCTGCAAGTTGGGACCAACAGGGATGCTGACATGGGCTAACAGAGTATGCAGCTCTTTACACTGCCCTGACAGCTAATTGAGTAGTGATCACTGAGTTAAAAACTGTCACATAACTTTATCACTTGGATTTAGGAATGAAAACCTTCCATTCCATTTGTTCACTGCAGTTTCCCATCAAATAATTAGACAAAGACAGGAAATGACACAGTGCTTCAATATAATCCTTGAACCAGAACTCAAATAAATTGCTAGATCATCTGAAAGCATCCTCACAGCAAAATATTCCTGCAACAAAACGTTTGTGTCAGGCAAATGAAAACTGAGCAATGAGAAAAGAAACTAACAATTAGTAGCAGGCTAGTTATGCACTCAGGTGGACTTACCCTGCCCCCCATCTTTTGTTTTCTTTTAAACGGTTCGGTTTATACACATTGTCCAGTGTATTGTTTCCTGTTAAAGTTCCTTTCAGAGATAATACAGCTTTGCTTCCATCAAGATGTTGCAAATACTGCCTTGCTGTGCATAGTACTGGGATGAAGAACATGTCTAATTGTAGCAGAACAGCCGGGAACCTCTCTGAAATATCTGCATGCATCACTGAAGCAGACTGAACTGTTTGAAGTTGCTCTGTGAGAGAAATGAAGCTGATTTTAAAAAGGGTAATCAATACTTTGAAAAAAAAGTCCTAATGTGTAAAAAAAACACCATTCATGTTCAAATGCCCTAGGGAGATCCAGCTACAAATCTCCCAAATATATTTTTTATATCTATATCAAAGAATCTTGGGACTGTCAGCATACACTGACCTGTTTCAAAGCGATTATTTTATTTGTATTTATTTTTTATTTTACATTTGTTGACCGGGCTAGTCTAACTGGATATATGTCCATTTTCAGTAGAGGCCCGGGGAGATAGGCTCCGAGGAAACAAACAAAATCACATATACAAAAGTTAATGTATACAATGAACATTGCAGGTGCAGTATGGAGAATAATCAAACAGGTCATTCGTTCATAACATAGTGCAAAATATACAGATACAATTAGTACAATACAAAATGTAGTTACAATACATCATAAAGAAAAAGATGGCAGCAGAAGTATACAATATATTAGTATACAAGTAGTCATAAAGAAAAAGTAGGAGCTGAAATTATACAATATATTAGTAAAAGTAGTCTCCTTAATGAGATTCTGAAGATGTAAGTAATAGTATAGAAGGACAAGGTAAGTTGTTATTAAGAAAAGGAACTTGATTACTGAGAAGAGGAGGGTAGGTTGAACCAAGTAAGAAGAGCTAGTTGATCAGTCAGGTTTAGTACAGGGGCACAACCAGTGTGTTCTGAGGAAAAGTTTCAATTTGGTGATACAGAGGGAAGAGAGGAAAGTTCGTTAGGAAGGTTTAAGTACAGAATCTTTGAAAATTTTAATTTTGTTTCAAAACTACTGGAGAAAAGAAAGTCAGCAAGCAAGGAATGAGTGAAGTCACAATGTTGGCAGCAAAGTTTTCAAAACTAATGCTTATAGATTCCTATGATAGGAAAAAATGTAAAATTGTCAGACAATGAGAAACAAAGGAAGGAGTGTATAGAAAATCCTGGGCAGGGTTTTGTTTTAAAGTTAAGGAAGACAGGCTGTTGGACCGCCATTAACTAATAAGCTGTTCCAAAGCTATTATGAGGAGAGACTTAGGGATTCTCAGTGACCACTGAGTTAAGTACAGAACCTTGTAACTCTAGAGGAATTAAGAAAACAGTGTCAGAGGTAAAATGTCCTGTGAACATCATGTCATTGCAGCTCCGATGAAAATGTCAGGGAAATAGGTTCATAGATCATAGATTAGTACTAAGCTAACTTGCCCTTGTGAGCCATTTTAAGCCTAGTCAATTATCCGTTGTAAGACTCAAGCCCTGCACCTTGTGCTTGCAAGGCAAACACCTTAACCATTTGGCCACCCTCCCAACCCTTTAATGACAATTAAATCAGCACAAACATGGTCAACTAATCTACAAAATGACTTTAAAGGTTAACTTCATAGGTTCATATTGCTAACCAGAAGGCTTCAAAAAAGTGAAAAAAAAAAAAGAAAGAAAACAACATATAGATAACCATGTAGAGACTTAACTCCTAGGTACGGATGATTTCCTACAGGAAACTCCAATGCAACAGTCTGCAAAATTGATGAGCCATACATTACCAAGGGGACTATCAGGATGGCAAATGAAACTGATACCATGGACTTACAAATATCTAAATCCAAATTCTCAGCTATCTCCACCCCAGAAAAGGAAATTATTTCCAAATGACCGAAAACTACCAGACAACTGGAAGACCAAAAGGGCATAAGTAAACCAAAAGTGGAACATTTTCTCGGCTGGAAGACTTCAAAACGGTGCTACAACCATTACAATCAGTGATTCAACAACTTTCAGACCAACTGCAAAGTTCTGGTAACTCGAACTGTATAGTGGACAGATTCATTAAAACAAAAGCTAAAACATTATAAAACGGAATAAAAATCAATCAGATATTAGAAACATCACAATCTAATACTAAAACCATTCAGGAACTGCAATAAAAAATTCTAGACCTAGATGCAAGAAGCAGAAGAAGCAACATACCTGAAAAATATGAACAGCCAAAACTAACTGAAGTTTTAACCAAATTACTGGCTGCCTCCTAGAAAACCAGTCTGAATCCAACCAGATCAATATTGCGAGAGCTCATCATGCAGTAAGAACACCATGGTCACAAGACAAACTGAGACAGGCATACATGAGAGTCTTAAATTACCAAGATGCCTTTAAAATCTTATTGTCTGCAAAACTGCAAAAGGCACTAACATGGAACAGGAACAAAATTACTTTTGCCTGGGAACTGCCATACTAAATCAAACAGGACTGACAGAGACGGACTAAAAAAACTCCAGCTATACTCTGTCACATATCGTCTACTCAGAGGCAATCTCTGCTTAACATACAAGGCCATGTCAAACCCAGAGCTGTTGGACATGCTCCACTTAAAGAAATCCCAATCCATCAGAGCCACATGCTCCAGGGACCTAAACCTTGTCATCACAATGAACAAAACATGCTGGAGGGATAGGTTCCTGACCCAGAGACTCCCCATATTCTGGAATAGACTGCCCATACATGTCAAGCAGAGCGTCTCCTTGGCCCTCTTCAAAAGGAACCTTGATGACTGTATGGGAGATAAGAAATTTACCCCGGGAATCACGTCAGTTGTCCTGCTAGACAGGGGTCCAGGGAAGTAAATATTGTGGGAAGAAATAGCCAGGGAATTGTTATGGCTAGGCTTGTACAGGCCCTAGGGGCGATAGCCTAGTACCAACCTATGAACCTATGAACCTATAAGACTGTCACCATTTTGTGTGTTTTTGATTGTGAGGAGGATCAAGTTTCATATGAGATACCCTTCTACTTTGGTATTACAGGAGAAGGGAAATAAATACTCTGTGGAGTCACTTAAAGATGCAATACAAGCCTTCATAAATGTTTTCAACAAGATACCTGAATGAAGTTTGACTGGTGAACTATGATAAAAAGACCACAAACCAAATACTAATGGACATACTGGTAATGATGTAAACCAAACTGTGTTAACCAAAGAATTGTATGTTTGGGACAAAATAATATATGTAATGTGTTTTGTATTTCAATGTTATCTGCACTGGTTTTACACTCTTAATGATTGTGTGGTCGCTGGGGTTCTGTCTATATATGACAGTGTTTTTACAGTGCACTTTCTTTCATTTTTCATATTGGGATCCCTGTGAAAATACTCTCTTGTATCGGAGCTATTCTTTTTATGTGAATGTTAGCATTAAGTTAAATGAATGAAGTCTGCCTGTTAATAGCATTATTTAATATCCGCATACTGAATATCAGTGGAATTGAACTACTGTAAGTTTGGGATAAAATAATATATGTAATGTGTTTTGTATTTTGATACTATCTGCGCTGGTTTTACACTTTAATTGACTGTATTGGTCGCTGGGGCTCTGTTTATATATAAAAGTGTTTCTACAATGCACACTCTTCTATTATTTATAGGGGGGGGGGTCTATGTGAAAGTGCTCTTAAGTACTGCAGCTTTTTTTTTCTAAATGTTAACATTAAGTTGATCTTAAAGGAAGTCTGTCTATTATCAACACTATCTGAAGACAACATACCGGATATCACATCAGTGGATTTATTTATTTAACATTTGTTTATCGGGAAAGTCTACCTTGGAACAAGCCAATTTTCAGTGGAGACCTGGGGAGAAATGCACCAGATGCATGTCTTTGTAAACACTAATTTCCAAGATTTGCGAACTAAATAATTGTACCTTTGTGACAAATTACGGGTATAATTGCATTTGTGCTTTGTACTGGAGTTTTGTCTGTGCTGACATAATCTTTATTAATGGTCAAAAAGTCTCTTGGCTCCTATATATACTCGTCAGAGTTTATGCAGTACACTTTCTGCCATCTTACCATATTGTAGCACCTACACAGTATTCTCATATCTCAGAGCTATTTTCTATGAGAATGAAAGCATTAAAGCAAGTCTTCGCTTTCAGATTGCATATGTCTTTATAATTTATAAAATACCGTTACTGATTTCATCATTTAGATAAAGAAAAAGAAAACCAACAAGTTAAATGTTATCTGTTCTACTGAAGTGATTTGTGTATTTGTTTATAGTCAACCTGTTTGAATATAAATATTTGTTCAATAAGTACCCCTGTTGCTTTTTCTGTATATACAAACACTTCATAAGGGGGCAATGTGACTTGTTTTCACAGAGGTTTTGAGGTAGTCATGCTACTTTTGGTCTACTTAAAAATGTTTTTTATATTGAATTTCAGGGTAAATATGTTAGAAAATGAAGAAGACATATGGATGCAAGAATATAATGTTATTTACTTGTATGCTGCTTTAAACACTGTTAGTTTATTCTCTTCCTGGCTCAACTGGCATATGGTTAGGCACAGGGTGGTAGCAGGAAGAGCAGAGTGTAATGTGTCATTTTTCTTATATTTAAACTTATGGGATAAAAATGGTTCTTTATGGTCTCTTAAAACACTATTTACCACCCATTGGTACAGTTTGAATGGGAGTGTTAATGTGGCCAATTGATTCATGGAATGTAAATAGTATACAAAAGAAACAGAAAAGAAACTTATTTTTTCACTTAACATTTAAATCAAAGGCTGAAATAAGTTCTCATATGATGGCAGGTCAAAGTACTCAAGCTCATAAATTAATAGTTAGCAACCAAAGCAAACACTCTTATGCACAGTTTTGGAAAACTAATATGTTTGGCCACATATTTCAATAATTTCAACTAGACACCTCTACATGTTAAGCTGAGTAAACAAAGAGAAGTTTTATTACTAAAGTCTTGGTTTTTCTTTCATTTTTATCTCTGAGACTATACTGTTATGTACTTTTGTTATTGTATTAACTGAACTCATGTTAGGGCACTTGTCTCTTGGTGTACATAGTTGTTATGTTATTTTCTTTGTTCTGTTAATTCTTCAGTGTGTTATAAACAAAGCATTCTGTATGTATTTATGCTCATCACATGTTGAAGAAGTTTTTTGATATTTCTTCATGGAAATCCAAATAAAGATCTTGCGAAAAAATAGAAGATAGCATGAATGAATCTAGGCCATCTTGTTGTTTCAGATCACCTTTATTTTATTGTTTTATGTTTTATTTACATTAATGTCTGTTAACTATGGCAATGGACTGAAACGTGAGGACTCATTTAGCAGGAGTAACTAATCTAGCAATAAAAAAAAGAAATCTTATCACACAATAAAAAAAAAGATTTCAGTATATTCACAGAGACAAAGAGGCATGCAGTCATAATAACAGTATTTGACTGTATGCACAAGATTGTGAGGCTAGTAATGCACAGAGGTAATATTAAGAGAAAGTTCTGATACAGTAAAAGAGAATATTAGGAGAGACAGGGGAGGGATTAAGTAATAGGAGAAAAAGCAAAGTAGTTTTATAACTGCTTGAAACCACATAAAATCTTCATGAAAAAGTGTAACAGTGCCATTATTTTTGGTCTAATACTGAAAAGCATGCTCTTTCCTTTTGTTTTTTTATGAGGCCTACAGAGAGGTGGTGATGAGCAGATTTTGATCTCAGACAGTAAACCAACGTTAGCTCTTTCTCTTTCAGGTAAGAATTCAAGAGTATCTCAAAACTGCTTTAGATCAGTGGAAATAGTGACTGAAGAGGATAAAACCTTCCAGGTATTTGGGTCCTGGATTGTAAAGCATGATCTCTCTTCCTTAGTGTATTGTAGCATTTTGTAATAAGAATACAAAAACAGGGAGGTGAGACAGGAGACGTAATGCTACCAGCTCCATCAGCTTTACCTTCAGACTGTGCAACAGTGTACAGAAAAACAGTTCTCAAGACATATACAGGCCAGTGAATAAGGCTTACGGACAAATATTTAAAGGCATATACACATATATAATATTCTCCTTTATTCAAAAGGAAAATACTATCTGATATTGTTAATCCTTGTTCATTCCTTATGTATGGGTATTGGTTCCGACCTCGGAACCGAGCCGGCCATCTTCCAAGCTCGCATCAGCCACAAACTCTTGAGCTAAAACTCTTACCCAGAATTCCCCTCTCCCTGTTACCTCAGATTTCATTTGCCGCATCGCCATTCGGTTGTGTCAAGCTACTTCTCTTGAGCTAAGTACAATATTTGTTGTCATTCTAGTCTAAAACAACTTTCTCTCTCAGAAAATTTTCTATATTGTTTTCTCTTACCTTATCGCATTTAGCGACTAGCTTTTCTTAAATTTTTTTTCCAATCCTTTTACCGTGACGTATTTTCTTCTATACCATCGTTGGTAGACCCCTTTTCTTCATTACCTTCGGGTATTTCTTGTACCATTGCTGGTATTCTTTCTGTTTCATTCTTTTCTATCATGGATAAAAAAGGTAGTCTAGGTTTTAAGAGATGTTCAGATTGTGGACATAAATTACCTACTTCAGATGCACATTCTCTGTGTGTCTAATGTTTGGGTGTGCCTCATTTATCAGTTGATCCGCCCTGTGCAATTTGTAAGAACTTCTCTAACAGGACGTTTGTTGAGAAGAAAAATAAATTGTCACTGAAGGGACTACTGAAATCTCCCTTTTCAGAGGCTATTTCAGGGTCGGAGGCCTCAACCCTCCTAGATCCCATAAGAAAAAAATGATGATCTTTCAAAGGCCAAATCTCTTTCTTTGTCCCCGGCTGGGGACTCCCATCAACTGAGACCCAAGAAGGCTAAGCTTTCTACTTTGGATCTGACTCTTTCAGCTCCAGCACTTTTGGTGCCTAGACCCTCGGCACCGAGGCCATTGGTGCCATCTGTGACCGGCACTGAGGCCATCGGCGCCATCTGTGACTTCGGCACTGACTAGCATGCCCCTTACCATATTGGTACCAAGGGGCTCCTCGGTTCAGACCTCTTTACCGGCACCGACTATCCTGTCAGCGCAGGCGGTAACCACATCAACTCCGATACCTTACCCGGAACCGACAACTCAGTTATTGACACCGATTTTTTTGGTCCCAACTTCGGCACCGACATCCACTTCGCCACCGACCATACTGTTGGTGCAGACCATGACTTTGGCACCGATGACTTCCTCGGTGCAGACACCTAAAGCACAGTCCTTTATAGCACCGTTGTTTTCAGTGCAGACTGGTGATGTGGGCATCAAGCTTGTCCCATCTGTGGATAGACCTTACTCCCACTCAGCCATGTCTGTGAAATCCACTAGAAGCCTCTCTGAACACGATGTGTTGCATCTTGTGGATCAAGTGCTTTTGGCCAGAGGTATCCCACCCCCCAGGACCTATCCTTCCTTGGGAGGTGATCATCCTTTGCCAAAGACCCCTATTTATTCTCCTCCTTCATTGCCTTTGTAGCCCTTTGATATAGCACAGTCTTCCCCTCTATGGTTCCCTTCATGGACCTCACTAAGGAACCGCAGTTGCCTTCATGGCAGGAGAGTTTTGCTATGACTCAGGATGTCAGCTGTGGCATACGTAATTTGGTGTTTCACAGCCATAAAGGGACTCTGAGTCAGCAGGCTGAGCCACTTAGGGGAGGGGTGACCCCTGTCCAGGACACTCACCCCTCTTCAGGTGGACTGGCCTTCCAACTAATGGAGAAGGCTTTGGCATCTGCTGGCAATACTGTGCTGTCAATCTTCCCGCCCTCCTCTGGCCTGCTATATACACAAGTCGCTCCTAACGGACACTGGGCGCAAGGGCCTCAGGATGTACTCCTACAGGAAACCCCTTTTGCGTTGTCTTCCCCAGCTTCTCCCTCTGAGGAAGTTCATAGCAAAAGCTCGTGCAAGAGGAAGCACATGGACTCCACAGAGGAGTCCCTTACTGAAGACACAGACTTTGATGATAGGGAAGGATCCCCTTGCTCACCCTCTGAGATATCCTTTGGTGATATCCTCGAAATCCTTAAACAGAGAGGTGACTGGCAGCCCTCTAACCCGACCTCTGAAGAGTCTGTGTTCCTGCAGGCCTTTCTCGCCCAGCCCCTTACCTCCTGGGTTACTCCACCTGCTGATGAACTGGTCTGGCTCATCGTGCAGCATGCGTGGAAGGTTCCTGACACCATTGAGGCCATTCCCCGGAGGCCAGATACATTTTTGTTCCATCCTGCTACTGACCCCCATTGGTCCAAAGGTTTTCCTGTAGATGTTCTGGTGGTGGTGGCCGCAACCAAGAAGGACCTGGCAGAAGAAGAAAGCCAGATTGTCCATCCACCCAACAAAGAGTCATGGGCTCTGGACAGATTAGGGAAGCATACTTTTGCATCAGCGACCTTTGCAATCAGGTCCCTGAATTATATGGCACACCATCAGACTTCAAAGGGATTTAGTATCTGAGCTCTCTGAAAGTTTGGCTGGTGCTGTGTATGATGAGGTCCAGGACAAAGTGGCCTCTCAGCTGGCTACCATTGAATCGATATCAAACTCCTCCATGCGCCTGATATCTCACGCATCAGAAGGAGCAACTAGAGTGGTGGTTCAGGCGTTGTTTTGAGATGGCATGCCTGGATGAGCCTATGTAATTTCTCAGAACCCTTCAAGGCTTCCTTTCTCAATGTTCCCATTGAAGCCTCTTCACTGTTTGGACCCAAAGTTAAAAGTACACTGGCCAGATGTGAACCAGCCGGTAAGACCCTTTCTGCCGTAGGTGTCCGTTATTCTTCCCCTCAACGTGCTTTCTCCAGAAACCAGAAGAGTGGAAAGATATAGTACAAAAAGTCTCAGGGCCCTTTCCGTGACACACAGGCTGAGTTCTCCCCTAGAGGCAGAGGGGGAAACTGTCAGGGAAGACGCCCTTTTCAGGGCAGAGGAGGTCCGCGTAACCAGGGTTCTATGGATTCTTTTCTTGGTCAATCCTATCAGTGCTCCTGAAGAGCGGCCCAAATCCTTTCCTCTGGAGGTGGTTGGGGTCATTTCTCCTTGTACCCTTCTGCCTGGCTAACCATCACCACTGACTCTTTGGTACAAAGGATAACAACCAGAGGTTACCATATCCCCTTCGATCTTTGTCCTGCCCCCCCAACAAACTTACCCGATGTTCCACCCAGTCAAAGGGAAGAAGCAGCACTAGAGATAGCAAAACTGCTAAGAAAAAGAATCATCCAAATAGTCCCTCCAGACCAGATAGATTACGGATTCTACTCAAGACTATTTTGATGCCAAAGAAAACCAGGGACTGGAGACCAGTTTTGGATCTCAGTGTATTGAACAAGTTTGTGAGAGTACAAAAATTCCAGATGGTCACAATACAGTCTATTCCCCCGCTTTTGGAAAAAGATGATTGGATGTTCTCGATAGATCTTCAAGATGCGTACTACCACATAAAAGTGGACAGGCCATCAAGACGATTTCTGCACTTCCGTGCGGGAGCCAGTCACTACCCATTCAGAGTACTGCCCTTATGACTCTCTGCAGCCCCCAGAGTGTTCACAAAGTGCATGGCAGTTGTCACAGCTCACTTGCGACTACAAGGATTCCAGGTGTTTCCATACCTAGACAACTGGCTCATCTCCGCCCCCACCAGACATCTATTGGAAGAAGCCCTGGCATACTCTCTCCTCATTTCAAAATGGCTAGGCATAACCATAAACTGGCAAAAATCCAATCTCACCCCATCTCAGTCCACAGAATTCATAGGGGTCATACTGGATACAAAGAATTGCAGAGCATCCATTCCGGAGCACAGAATTTTAAGGATAAAGCAATAACTGATCCCAATCCTTTCAAGGGAGAAATCCACAGCTCACTCTGTCCTACAGCTGTTGGGTTCCATGGCAGCCTCTATCACCATTGTCCCCCTGGCCAGGTTTCACATGAGACTTCTACAATGGCTACTGCTCACGCAGTGGTATCCTTTTCAGCATCCTCTTTCAGCCAGGATTCAAGTAACCCACAGGTGCAAACAGGATTTAAATTGGTGGATGGCCCACAACCCGTCACAATCCCACAGCAGCCCAAGGCTACAGTGACCACAGACGCCTCCCTGATGGGGTGGGGGAGGCTATGTCAGAGTCAGACAGTCCAAGGCACTTGGTTCGAATTGGAGGCCCAACTGTATATAAATGTTCTGGAGCTGAGGCCGATGCTTCTGGCGTTGCAAGCATTCCATCCCCTGCTGCCATCTGGGACTATTGTGATTCAATCAGACAATATGGCGGTGGTCTGGTACATCAACAAACAGGGCAGAACCAAATCTTACTCCCTTTGTCGAGAGGCCATGAGGATATGGCAATGGGCGATGGCTAACAACTGTTTTCTTCTAGCAACGCACATTCCCGGGAGTTCCAGCGTGATAGCAGACAGACTCAGCAGGTGCATTCTACAACCTCATGAGTGGTCCCTGAATCCCTTGATAGTGGCAGAGATCTTCCACCGCTTGGGCCGTCCTTGCTGTGACCTCTTTGCATCCCCGACCAAATACAAATGCAGCATCAACTTCACCCTGATTCCCCCTCTGGGACAGTCATCCAGGGACGCTCTACTCCACGATTGGCCCTTGGGTCTTCTTTATGCTTTTCCACCTCTTTTCCTCATTTCCCACTTTCTGAAGAAAGCCCGTCGGTTGAAGAGCAAGGTGATCCTCATAGCAACATATTGGCCTTGTCAGATTTGGTTCCCCTTCCTTTGGCCTCACCTACTAGATCAACCATGGATTCTCCATCCAACCCCGGGGTTGATCTCCCATCCGCAGAATCTGATTCATTCCAACTTGGACAGCCTGAAGCTCACAGCTTGGCTCCTCCAATTCCCTTGATTGCCAGGCAGAATGATCTTTCTTTACCAGTACGGGACATTCTTATTGCATCTCATAAGTCTTCCACTAGAATAACTTACCTAAGCAAGTGGAAAAGATTTGCCTGTTGGTTGAAAGAAAAGCAAGTAGATCCTTTTTCAGCACCAGTGTCGATAGTTCTAGAGTATCTAGCCAATTTATTTCAATCGGGTCTATTGGCCACTACTATTAGATTTCATTTGGCTGCAATATCTAATTTCCATGAGGGTGTCCAAGACTCCTCTCTTATGTCTCACAAATTATGCAAGACCTTCATAAAAGGTGTAAATCATCTGAAGCCCCCTTTTAGAGAACCTATTCAACCATGGGACCTGTCATTAGTTCTACAAGCTCTGACAATGCCTCCTTTCGAACCAGCTTCTTCATGTGACCTCAGATATTTGTCATGGAAAACCTTGTTTTTAGTCACCATTACTTCTGCCATATGTATCTCTGAGCTTCAAGCCTTATGCATCAAGAGTCCATATTTGATTTTTCATAGAGATAGAGTGTCTTTGAGAACTAATCCTTCCTTTCTGCCAAAAGTGATTTCTGAAATGTCCATTAATCAAACCATTGAATTGCCAGTTTTCTTCCCCAATTATTCAAACAAAGGAGAGTATTGCCTACATACCCTAGATATTCACAGGCAAATTTGCTTCTACTTGAATAGAACTAAGGCCTCTAGTAAATCAGACCAGTTATTTTTGGCTTATTCTGGAGCTAGATTAGGATATGCTGTTGCTAAGGTCACATTGGCTAGATGGTTGAAAGACCTTGTGACCTTCATTTATACACAACGTAATATTCCATTACCGACTACCATCAAGGCTCATTCGACAAGGCCAGTGGCAACTTCTGCTGCCTTCCATGCCAGTGTTTCTTTACATGACATCTGTGCAGCTGCAACTTGGGCTACGCCTCATACCTTCATCAATCATTACAAATTGGATTTGGCCTCCAGGGGAAGAGCATCTTTTGGTTCTATGGTGCTCAAGAATGTCCTTCCATGAGAGCCTCCCAGGAATAGAGGTAGCTGGGGACTCTGTCCCATACGTAAGGAATGAACGAGGATTAACAATATCAGATAAAGAAGTTATGTCTTACCATAATGTTCCATCTGGATTGTTGATCCTCGTTCAGTCATTATGACCCTCCCTCCTTCCCCCTACTGTGGCTTCTATTGGATCTCACCATCCATTTTTTTTAGGTCATTTGACCAGAGGTAGCTTCTACCTTCCTTTGACTTGCAAACTCAATCTGAGGTAACAGGGAGAGGGGAATTCTGAGTAAGAGTTTTAGCTCGAGAGTTTGTGGCTGATGCGAGCTTGGAAGACGGCCAGCTCGGTTCCGAGGTTGGAACCGATACCCATACGTAATGACTGAACGAAGATCAACAATACAGACGGAACGTTATGGTAAGACATGACTTCTTTCTTCTTTTGAGACAGCTAGATAATATCATACAAAAACAAGTAATATGTAATATATCTAACGCAGAGACTGTATATGAATATATATATATATATATATATATATATATATATATATATATATATATATATATATATATATATACACATACATATATATATATATATATATATATATATATATATATATATATATATATATATATATATACATATATAGTTTCATTTAGTATGTTGATATGGAGAAGCTTGATTGCTTTAGTGCATGAGATTGATGCTAATATATTGATCTACTGAGGTTTTCGGTTTTGTGTATTTCTTTGGTTTAGAATTTAGTATATTCACTTATACATCTGTGTTTTAGCAGTATAAATGAGTGGTTTGGTTAGAGATCAGTTATACTGCTTTGTTTTTTGTAATGTAAGTGAATGTTTCCTTTATATTAATTTACACTGAATTTGGTTTCTGTGCAAGACTTAACAAAATGAGTTACGATATTTTGCTTTTTTCCACTACTTCGCAATCTTCATATTGGTATATTAAAATGAAAAGAAGGATACAGGGTAGCTTGCCCCTAGAAAAAAAATCACTGCTGCATTTTTTTCTTTGCTTTTTATTATTTTCAATGTTTTTTTTTTTTTGCTATTTGATGTACAGCGTATCTCTATAGTGCAAAGCCGAATGAGTGTATTTCGACTTGTCAATATAAACCTATTTATGTTTATATCTAACTATGTAGCTAGATATAGATCTATATTACGTATTTATGAATAATATTGTCTAGTAACCAAAAAAAAATCTTTCAACTAAGAGTATTTTTTTATTTTGGTGTATATACCATATAATAAGTTACATTAGTGTGTGTGTGTGTGTGTGTGTGTGTGTGTGTGTGTGTGTGTGTGTGTGTGTGTGTGTGTGTGTGTGTGTGATTATCATTTAAACATGTTTATAAGTTGAAAATGTTATGCCAATAAACTGACCTTATAAACAGATTTTATTTATACATGGATCATAAACTAAAGGAAGAGATTATTTAAAAAAAAAAATGGCCCTAGTAATATATTTCATCTAAACAGTGTTTCTCTCAGGCATGTATATACACCTCATAAAAGCATAACAGTGATAATATCACTCTGATCCTGTATCATTAACTGCCCTTTGCATTCAAACATAGACTGCCCCCAAAAGGATACCAGCAGGATACCAGTAGCTGCTTTTGGTGATCACCTATCTGATCAAGAAGACAGTGAAAGAAATAATGTCCATAACAATGCCTTTCAAGTTATGCTGCTCTCACATACAAATGTACTGTCCACCGCTCTAGAAAACCATAGGAATTATTACTTTACTCTGATCATGAACACTAAAGTGCTCTTTGCTTTCAAACATAAACTGTTTGAAAATATAATTTCTGCTGTTGCTTCAATGTATTTCAATTCAACATATTATGTTGCTTTCAGACACATATACACTGTCCCTACCCCATAGCAGTGACTGCTTCATGCTGGTCATGTACAAGTAAACCATCCTTTGCATTTGAAAAAATTATTTTACGTATGTGCTGCTTCTATGCTGTACTGGAATTTGCTGGACTTAAAGTTTTTTTAAGACACAAAGTCTTGCTGGCTGTTTACTGCTGAAATCAAAGTCTAGTTATCACAGTCTGTTGCCACCAGAAACTTACAGAATATACACCGATGCAGCACCTGGCTTTAAGAGCAGTAACCAATAAATAGCTTTTTATAACAAACCACATGTACTCTTCTGTCAGTTTGTAGCATATATTTACAAAGTTTTTCTTCATTGCAGATACGAATGATGATGACTTTCTATTTTCGAGTTCCCGCGAAACCTAAGTTTCTACATAATAACTTTCACATAGCTGAATTAATGCAGTTATATACAGTTCTAGTCACGCACATAGATATTGTTTTTTCCTCTTGGTATCTTTTTTGGTCTTCTGTAGGAAATCACGTAATGTCTGTTTATAGACTTTCCTATTGTCCTTTTGTGATTTACTTGTAAGCACTTTAGCTTATGTGAGGATGCATGCAGTCAGAAGCCTGAAAGGAAACATCTGTTACTTGCTTTCCAAAATTGCTTTTTTTAGGCTTTTTTCTGATGCTGGAAGAAGAGAAGCCTGTCTGTTATACATATAGTATGAATGCCCATTTTACATTGCTAAACTCTACACATATATTCAAGCAAACTTTTTATTCTATGCTTTATCTTTCAGCATATTTACAACATAATTACTCTAACAGTTACCTCTCTTTTACTTTTATAGGAAACACATTAAGAAACAAAACATTTAGACTTTTTTTTTATACAAGTCAAAATGCAATTTTACATACTTAATACAATGATATTAAGTATTACTACCAAAACTGAATGTATCTAACAACTTTTTCTTTTACAGACCATTCTGTGAAAATATTTCATTAGTTATGAGCTGTGTCTGCTTTAGTTTTATTTTTTAACTTGATTAATTTTTTTTTTTGCAATCACAGAATTTAATTTATGACTAAGAACTCTTTCATTAACTCTTTGCAACTGTTGAATTATTAATCATTTTATATCAAACGATTATTGATAGACTAATATCTATAAGAGACAAGAACTATGTGCTACTACAAGCATTTATACACTGTTGAAAATATACAGTTTCAATGTCATTTTACCCATAACATTGTGGTTATATTTCAGAACTGCCCATAAACTTTAATTGACAGTGAAGTATACACTGAAAAATGCTGTTTACATATTAGTCCATTAGCTGTATGAATACAATATTTTAATATAATTTTTTTCTCTAGCTGGGGTAACCAATACTGGTACAGATAAAATGATGATTCAAAAACTAATACTAAGACTCCAACTTAAAACCAGTGATAATATTACAACTTGACAAATTATGTATTTACACTGACTGTTTGCTATTCATGCATTTCAATCTAGTAGGTACCCTGGACCAATTTTTTGAACATGATTTTTCACATATTTGTTGCTAGCCATTAATTTCATTTGTACTGAATTCTTCTGTATTTGTACATGCAAAGACTGTAAAGTACATTTAGTCTAATTTGCAAATTTAGTAACATTAACATCAAGCAAAATCTTGGAAAATGTTTATGTCTCTTTAGAAGTATTTAGTGGAATTACCACCAAAGACAACTGCATACCCAACAATTAGAAACATTCATGCTTTTTGCATACCAACATTGTCTTGCCAAAAACATATTAAAAATAGTGACCAGTCTTGCTAATTTTTCACATATTTTTACTCTCTCTGTCTCTTGTATAGCTTTAATAAAACAATTTTAAGAAAACTCTTGTATAGCTTTACAGTTTAACAGGTTGTAAATACAATTTAATACTAAACAATACAATAATAACTATAATACAATAATAACTATCATGATAGCTATTAGCAACTTGCAAAATATCTTATCCTGTCAGGTTTAATCCAGTATTTCTAATGCACTAATACCCATTTCCCCCTCCCCTAAAAGAGTACTGTCAAGAAGGAATGAGATATTATTTCTTTCTGTAGCTTTATTTTAGACCCTTTTGCAATACATACTCACACCGTCAGTGTAAAACTGAGAAAGTACCCCTCCCCCTGTAGTATTGCACTATTGTTTATCTGCTTTATTAGGTTAACAAACTATGGACCTTTGTCTGATTTCATCATTTTTTTTATAAAGCTTTTGCTGTTTACTACTACTAGTAGGTATTTATACCCTCCTGCATAATTGATTTGAACTGTATATATATTATGGCCCATTCGCTGGCTATATTTGATATAACTCAAGTTTTCTACTTTCAACATTTACTTGCAAACAGATTATCAGTAACATGTATGCACAATTGTGATGTTTTATTACAATTACCAAATAGTGTTGCATGTGAACATTATAACAATTATGTTTTAATAACAATAATGCTTTAGAAAAACTCAAGCCACTTGTCTGGCAATCAGTCTTCTTTTTTACTTTATCTGCCCAACATTTCCTGTAACTATTCATCCAGTCTGGGAAGGTCTGAGCTCACATTTTAAATTATGTAGACCATAGTTAATTTTTTATCATTTTTCTTTAAATCATTTGTTAATACACTTGCAGTTTGATATTAGACTGTAGTTGTAAAACATTTAGAAATATAATAAGTATTTGTGATTTGCATAACTATGCATTTATACTACATAAATAGACATTATTCTACAATTAGCTTACACGGATTTCAGTATTTTTTATGTATTTGACTGCCCTGCCATTAATTTTACAAAAACTGTTTGACTACTACCATCTGTGATTTTATTTATTTTTAAAATTCAGAACTTTAACTGTTTGGTGTAGTGTTACTATACAATTATAAAAAAATTGTAAAAAACAAATAGATATTAGCTTAACTAACACATTTATATTTACATTATTTATATTTACTGTTTTCTGCCTGTTATTCTTGTGCATTGTAACAGATGTACTTTAGATGAAAAGAAAATACTTGCATGTCAGTCTTGTGACTTTAAATCTTTACTGTTATTAACTATTTTTATTTGATTTTAATGCACTAGAACTGCTTTGTGTACCTTTTGACTATGCTATGAGAATGGCAGTTATTTGCTCAACTCCACTGTAGTACTGATAAATGTCTTGCTTTAACTGAATGGACGTTTTAAACATTAAACAGAATGATTTTTCCAGACATCAGATTCTACCATCCTACCATGTATGCTTAACCATTTTCAAAACACAAACATATTATAAAATATATCTTTTTTTACATATTAGCTGTAGTTTCCTGCTCTTCTGCAATGTTTTCTTAAGCTCAGCTACTTTATTTTCTTTATCCTGTAACTGCTGTTGAAGAGTTTCCTATAATGTTGTGTGGTCTAAAACTCCTATGCACTTTTGAAAAGATGTATGTATAACTTGTCTACGCTTCCTGAACTCATTGTGTCTGTCTTTTAGAAGTTTATTACATTCTTTTGTAACAAAATGTACTACAGGTCCTGTCAGTAACTGATTTGACTGTTGTTGCAACTCTGAAATAAACCTTTTATATCTGGTGACAGAATATAACTGTCTAACATCTGAATATAATGTCAGCATATTAACATTTCCTGGTTCTTTACCATTAAAATTGTCTGTACAGTCTAACTTTTGAATAATGGCATGCACTGTATTTTTATGACATTGTATACACAATAAACATGTTTATACCATACATGATTTTGTTTCAGATACCAGACAAATATTGTAATCCATTTGCATAATGCCTTACTATCAACTTGCCCTAATAAGGTTTTACATTTTGCTAATATGCTGCATATACACCATTTCATTCTGTTTTTATTATTACCTCTATGGCATTCATACTGTAAGTAACACAGAACATTTTTCTTACCAGTCAACAGAGAGACAGATGGTCAAACTGCTTTACTGTAGATGATTGAAAAGTCTCTATAGTCACTTGAGAAGTTGGTACAACAAAACTGGCAGTTTCAGTCTTGCAACTTTGTCTTGTACCTTTTCTGGAAAATTTATGGCACTGCTCACCTTCCTGCACTGCAGTCTCACTCCAGATTCAGACGTCTGAGAAACTGTATTGCTACAAACTGTAGAAAACTGTTGTACTTCACATAAATGTTAGTTACTGTGCTTTTACAGGAATGACCTTATACAAGGCATTACCCACTCCCCCTGTGTTCTGATCAGGCTAGGAACATTGGGGTCACCAAGGAAACATTTATTTTACGTATGTGCTGCTTCTATGCTGTGCTGAAATTTGCTGGACTGGACTTAAAGTCTTCTTAAGACACAAAGTCTTGCTGGCTGTTTACTGCTGAAATCAAAGTCTAGTTATCACAGTCTGTTGCCCACAGAAACTTGCAGAATATACACTGATGCAGCCCCTGGCTTTAAGAGCAGTAACCGATAAATAGCTTTTTATAACAAACCACACATACTCTTCTGTCAGTTTGTAGCATATATTTAAAAAGTTTTTCTTCATTACAGATATGAATGATGATGACTTTCCATTTTCCAGTTACCTCGAAACCTAAGTTTCTACATAATACCTTTCACATAGCTGAATTAATGCAGTTATATACAGTTCTAGTCATGCACATAGATATTGTTTTTTCCTCTTGGTATCTTTTTTGGTCTTCTGTGGGAAATCATGTAATGTCTGTTTATAGACTTTCCTATTGTCCTTTTGTGATTTACTTGTATGCACTTTTGCTAATGTGAGGATGCATGCAATCAGAACCTGAAAGGAAACATCTGTTACTTGCTTTCCAAAATTGCTTTCTTAGGCTTTTTTCTGATGCTGTGAAGAAGAGAAGCCTGTCCGTTATGCATATAGTATGAATGCCCATTTTACATTGCTAAACTCTACACATATATTCAAACAAACATTTTATTCTATGATTTATCTTTCAGCATATTTACAACAGAATTACTCTAACAGCATTCACTCATAGACTTCATACAGAAAAAAATACAAATGTCTGATTTTAGTGATACCTCCATGATAGTGACGAAAGTGAAAGAAATGAAGGCCACAGTAACATTTTTCAATTTGCTGGTGTCATTTAGAGTTTCATACCTGCACCATAATTTTTTTATAAGAAGTGAAAAAAGAAAATGGAAGTGGTTAACTCATACAGCAGCAGGACATGGAGTGGCTAGCCAAATACTATGTGAAAGAAAAGGGTTAAATGGGGTATTACCTTTTTTTGTGTTATCTATTCAGTGATTAATTTTGTGGTTATCAGCACCCACTGTACCCTAATATAAGTTGTGATTAGGATAAAGTTGGTAACTGCAGAATGAATGAATGAATGAATGAAACTATCTTTTGACAGTGTGAAACTCAAATCACCACCTTGTTTTTAACACACTGACTTATACACATAAATGCATTGTAGTGGGATTTTGGTCTCATAATTTCCTATCAGCTTACTTGTAAGGCTGACTTAATCATGGGTATATATGGCACATACACCAATGAAACTTCTTACAATTGTATGACATGGCTTAACAAAGTGTATTTTTGCAAATAGTCAAATTGACATAAGAATGAATTAGCAATATGGCTAAGCTAAATCACTTTATAACAAAATATAAAAATGAATGATATAAATCTTCCACTTCAGAGTCTTTTTGTTAGATTAATTAAAAATAAATAAATAATAAAAGACTTTTCCATAGTAACCATATTATTAATCCAGGCTCAATCCGTTTCTTAGTAACTTCAGTGTCTTCCATTCCATGCAACTCTCTTTCAGTTCTACCTCTCAGCACTTCTGGAACATACCTTGAAACATGTACAACTGGTAAAATTGCAGTATACATCGAATTATGATGAACTTATACCCAAGTTTTATATATATATATATATATATATATATATATATATATATATATATATATATATATACACATACACATACATACATACACACACATATATGTGCTTGTGACGTCCCTTCTCTGGGCCAGTGATCAAGGAGCCTCAATCCTTACCACTGACACCAGAGGGGAATATTCACTGAGAAAAAAATAGACACATACAGTATTTTCAGATGCAGATCTCTGCACCAAGTACAGTTTTCCTGAAGAGCACACAGAGAATGCACACTCCAGTCCTGGGGTTAGGCTCTCTCTCTAGGCCTCAAATAAGACTTTCCACTGACGCAGCTAAGAGTTAAGTGCTCAGCTGGGTGTTCCAAGCCAAGTCCTCTCTGATCCTCTCTGTGAAATCAGTGCTGTCAGTATACCTGTGTAGAGTTGCTGACATACACACACTCTTTAAGATTTGATTTTCACACACACACACACACACACACACACACACACACACACACACACACACACACACACACACACACACACACACCTGGGAAAGGCTTGGATAGCTTACTCACTATGTGACTTCAACCCAGACTATAATCTAGATACACTGCCATCAGAACACCCACAAAGCCAGCTTCTCTAAGGGTCTTAACAGGGTACCCAATTGCTCTTAGTAAAATTAATACTTATACAAATGGTATTAATCAAGCAACATGACGTTCAGGAGCATGGAGGTACAGTACCACTGCATAAATGCAATTACTCTCAAAGGTTAAATATTTTTTAAAAGACCAGACACAATGAAAGGTACAGCTATATTTAATAATAAATAATAAAAATAAATAAAACATGAAAAAACTGAATGTCTATTTACAATAAACATCAGAGTTTTCAATCACAGGAAACATAAAAAAACAACATAATGGAAAGACTCAGATAGATACAGAAAAAACAACATTTAGCTAATCTTACTATGTTTTCCCAATTGACTGAAGAATTACTATTCCTTGGTTACTTACTAAAGCAAGGCAAGATGAAGTTAGATGAGTGTCCCTTGTCAGGTCTAATAACAAAGTGCATCTTTCACCTCTCCCACTGGTATTCAAATACGATCTCAGTATTGGCTACAGAATGATACCACATCTGGTCATCTGACTCTATGGTTCCCACAGTACCCCCCCCCCCCACTAGCAACTAATCCAGGATTTGGCACAGATGTGTCACAATACACACACATAACTTTGCTAAGGCTTAATACAGCATCTGGAATCTTTAAAAGAATTCCACCCTTCCTGCAGTAAGTATTTTCACAGACATTGCATCTGTTGCTGCATTCAGACCTGTGAGATAGAATCTTTATGGCCTAAACCAAGTAATTTAATTTCAGGCTATTTTTCTTAAGGTTAGCTGGGCTGAGCTTAACCCCTTACCTTCCAGTATCATCTGTTAAAATACATATATTTCAGCAGTTACAACAACACAGCCTGATACATGTATATTTTTTTCTGTCCAGTAGGACCCACTGTTTATACACTTTTGACACAAGCAGCTTTACAAATACATTTTTAACACAAGCATCTATACAAATCAGTCTGATATTCAAATGACATATAATTCTTTACAAAACTCCAGCTAGTTATGCTGGCATATGTTACACATGCACTGCCCTGCTCTCTCTGGCACAGTTGGCACTACCTCACATCATCACATGGCCTATGTTATAATAATGAAAGATCAATACCTCGAATATTAGAACATCAAGATGAAATACACGAAATATGAAAATCATGAATGATGACAATGTTGTACCAAACATCATTGAATAGCATAACATCAGCGGTAAGCAGTGTAGAATACATGGGTTGTGCATCTGTGTTACACGTTGGTGTATTTTGCACTACTTTCCTTCGATATTATGTGTTTCAATGCTATCAATATGTGTGTGTTACACAAGCACACAGTTTGTTGTATGCCTCCTTTGCCATGTTGCTATGTCAGCTGCATCTAGGTATGTTCTTATGATTCTTAAACCCACCTACCAAGCTCTTCATGATTTGGATTCTGTCCATGTAAAAGGGCTACCATGCCCACGTATCTCTGCATGAAATCTCAGGTCAGCTTGGATGAATGCATGCCATTCCAATGGCACACTTTGAAATATCAGGAAGGGCAAGTTTTAGTTACCTTTCCCTATTCATTTGGACTCAGCTGCTATGCCTGCTTAGAATATCCAAGATAGAGTCCCTGTATGTGATCATGTTCATAAGATGGTCTCCTGTAACTCTGGGAGGGGAGGTACATCATCTTTAGTAGTTTTTAAATTTTAAGAACTTAATTATTAAATACATTCTTGGTTTCATGCTGTGTTCATGGTTTTGTTGTTTTGGGGCATTTGGAGCTGTCTTTTTTTCCCTACTTTTATATAAAATGCCTAGGATTAGGCTTTACAATTGCTTTAAACATCTAGTAAACAGTCCAGACAAGTAAATAAATATTCATTCTCTGTAGTCACAGAAGTAAATGCCATACTTAACACACATATCATAAATTCTTTTCAGCAAAACCAAGCTTCACCCAATCAAAGAACAAAGTATATTTGAAACTGCTGTTTTGTATACAGGGAACTGAATCCTGTTTTTTTAAATCTTCTGTTTACAAATAAGGAATTTCTGATCCAGCTACAATAACGTATGACCAGAAAACATAAGTAACATGCACAGAGAAGTCCTTAACTTGCTCTCCTTCAAATTAGGTGCTTTGAACATTTGAACAGTCATTATATTATACTCTGTCCTTGTGTCTGTCTTGAGCTTCACACTTTTATTATTTATTTTGGGCTTCTCTGTCCAGATTGCTGGTTTATCCACTTGTTTATATTTTCTGTGTCATATTCTTGCAGACTACATTTGCAAAACGTACTGTTCTCACAAATCATTTTCATGGCCTTGTTCCACCTTATGCATTATTTTCAGTGAAGTTCTTCTTCAAATGATTTTCACACTAGGACATTTTTGATTTTGCCACTGCCTTTATGTAACTGACTAAATGCAAAAGGATTTCTTTTACTAGATTTATACCACAGCCTTATACAGAATTTATCAAGATCATATTTTTTACAGGTTTTCATGGCATTAGAGCATCTCTTTTGTTCTCATATTTCCATTTCCTTGTCTTCATTTTCATATACAACTTTATAAACTTTTGATTTTTCAGTTAAATCTTAAGAGAAATTTTGTAATTTCACTCCCATTACATACATTATTGTTTTATTCAGTGTTAAATCTGCTTCTCAAAGTAATCTGCCATTCATTCTATCACTTAGAACACATCATGTGATTCTGTGTCCTACCAATGAATCATGAAACATACCAAAGTCATAGTCTTTTGGCTCAATTCTTTAATTGAGATACATAAGCATCAATTCCTTCCATGGAAATCTAAGGGGTCTATATTATGAAAGTGAAAATCCCTAAGCGCGAATATCTAAACGTCAACCACGAACTGCGAAAATCCCGAACGCACTAAATCGCGAAAAAAAAAATATCGACCTGCAATAGTTGGCGAACCCCACCACCTGCTACATACTACCTACCTAACTATGCACTATCCTTAACCCTTCCCTAACCCTAAGGTCCGTAACTACCTCACACTTCCCCTACACACATACTCCCAAACAAAATAAAACACATATATACATTTAAAAAAAACCCTACCTCCAACATTATACTAAACCCAACATACACAACTAACTATGCACTATCCTTAACCCCTCCCTAACCCTAAGGTCCGTAACTACCGCACACTTCCCAACACACATACACCCAAACAAAATAAATAAAGCACATACATACACTTAAAAAAACCCTACCTCTAACACTATACTAAACCCCACATACACAACTAACTATGCACTATCCTTAAACCCTCCCTAACCCTAAGGTCCGTAACTACCTCACACTTGCCTACACACATACACCCAAACAAAATAAATAAAACACATATACATACATTTAAAAAACACCTACTTCTAACACTACACTAACTCTTACATACATTACCCATCTATGCACTTACCTTAACCCAAATCCTAACACTAAATTCCTATCTATCGCACACTTACCTTACGGAGCTATACCGCAGATGGGCCAACAAAAACAAATCGACATTTTGAACTTTGCGGTTTTGAACTTTCGCGGTATACGTTCTTCGCGCAACACAGGTCAACGTCTTCGTATTCGCCTAAAGGAATCTTCGCTCTCGTAACAGGAATCCAAATCTAAGTCCTTGTGAATAATAAATGGTACATATATGGTAGATTTTTTCTTGGATCACATTAACTCTGAAAATTCTCTTTCACCACTGCTGTCTGTCTGTTAATCTCTCCCTTTCTCTCTGTCCCTCTCAGACATAAAACTTCTGTCTCTCTCTCTCTCTCTCTCTCTCTCTCTCTCTTTCTGCCTTTTCCTCCCATACTTATATGTATACACTTTCAGTGTTTTCCCCTGTAACATGCAGAAATATAGTACAATGTACTTCTTCAGGCTTCTTGGATATCAACTGACATTCATGAATACACTGAATTTGTGGATACCCAGTTCCCAGTTTCCAGTTTCCTGACAAGTTTCCCTGCAGAGAGGGAGGGGTCTGTGGTGGCTGTATTTGCATTTTTGCTTCTCAAATAACAGTAAAATAAAGCCATCTTGCTTCTGTAGCTTCAGTTCAGATTTATCTTTTGAAGCCATGAACAGTTTGAAGATGAATTAATAAAATAATGGAGGTGAGCACAAGGCAATATACTGCTACTAGATCCTTATATTTACTATTTAAGCTACAGGGAACCAGACTACATGGCAGTACATACTGGCACTGTAAGCAGTGCTAAAAGTTATAATCTTAAAAAATCTGCTATATGCTGCACTATAGCTTAGTGGTATATCTCAATAAGATGAATGATGAAACTATGATGATTAATTGTATAGTAAATATTTTTAATTTAATTTTATCAGCAGCAAGTTTCTAACAAGTACTTTACCTGTGGGTGTTCTAGACGTGTTCTGTATGAATCACCTTGCTTGTTCTCATATTGGGCAAGGAGTTTTTAGTTAGCAAAGTAATTTGTTCCATCTTAGAAGGTAAGTTTCATGTGTATGTATTGCTAACATTTCTTTTTGCCAAGTACTTTTAGATAGCAACTGTAAATACAGGTAAATAATATGTTTACTATTAGTCCCTTTATTATTAACACCTTGCACTATGGTTTGTTGGAGCTCCACTGTAAAAGGACCGTGTTTGTGGGGCTCATTCGGCAATTACAGTGTGATAAAGCTAAAAAAAAAAATAAAACCAGTAAAATGTATGTTGTGTTTTTGTACATAGACACTGACACTGCAGCCATAATGAAAACATGAACTAAATGGGCATAACCTGTGATACGGAAAGTAAACTAAAGTAACTAAAATGATAGGTTTTGGCACCAAGCCCTTCAGAGCTTTCAACTCAACTGAGAGAGCCCTGAAAGGACATTGCTAGGAAAAACAAAAAATAAACATCCACACCCTGTCATAAAATCTCACCAAAAAACAAGGGCAGTAGAGGGAGGCAGCAGTTACTGCAGCAGTGATCATTTGAACATCTGCTGTTACGGTAAATTTACTTTTAAGACTGTACTACTTTCTTCATAATGATCACAATTACAGTAGCCAAAGCTATAAGCATATATTAGTATAGCTTAGAAAAACTAGGATGTGGAAGGGGAAGAGTCAAGGAGCCCCTAGAAAGTGGTCCTAGCAAAGCCTGACCTAGACCTTGAGAAGGAATCTAGCTTTCAGTGCTTAGTAAACGTATCCACAGAGGACCAATTTGCTGCTTCTATAATACTTCTGGAATCCAACCTTTTCCAAAAAAGTATACATGAAGGCAAGGCCCTGGTAGAATGTGCCTTGATCTTACTTGGAATAGTTTTGTCATAGTGGGAATAACAAAAGGTAATAGCTCAAGTCAACCATTTGGAAATATTCTGCTTTGACATAAGTTGTTCCTTCCTTCTACTTTCACAAGAAATTAACAACTGATCGGATGTTTTAAAAGATATTGTTCTTGAGTTGTCTGTGGATATCCAAGGTATGAAGTACCCTTTCTCTCTCATTTTGGGGTTCATGGAAGAACACAGGGAGATTGATAATTTGCTTAAAGTAAACTCAGACACCACTTCAGGCATAAAAGAAGTTCTAGTTGTCACAGAAACCCTGTCTGTGTATAAAATGAGATACGGTTGACCCACCATAAGTGCTTGCAATTCAAATACATATTGAATATGTACTGCAGAGGTCAGAGGAACCAGTAAAATTGTTTTTTTATTAAGAACCTCAAGTCAACCAGTTGACCTGGATTTCTAACACGAAATTATAATCCCAGGGAAGATTCACCAGTTTTCTTGGAGGACTGCTATGCAATACCCCATTCAAAAACATTTTGACATGGGAATTCCTTGAAAGAGGATGTTCCAATGGCAGGCAAATTAACCTTAATAAAAAAGTAAGACAGATCATAGGAATGTAGCTCACACAAATTTTGTAAAACCAGAGAAACACTAGCCTTAATTGGGTGCTGGTTATGTTGTTGGCACTAACTAGAAAACCATTTCCATTTGGTAATATATGAGTTCCTAGTAGCAGGCTTTCTTGCTTCCATTAGTACCTGTTGTATATCCTCCGTAAACAGATGCCTAAACAGTATTAAGATCTTATCATCTAGGCAGTCAGGTCAGCTGAAGTTGTTTGGGGTCAGGATGTATTAAACATCCCTGTTCTTTTGTGAGTAGATCCTGTCTTTGAGGAAGCTTGTGGTAGTTGCCCCTGGCCATTTTCAAAGGAAGGGAGAATCACTCTTCCCTGGGCCAGAAGGCAGTCACCAAAATGATCTTGGGGGGATTCCTTCTGAATCTTCAGAAGTACCTTGGATATCAGTGGAAAGACTGGAAATGCATATGGGAACAATTCTGGCCAAGGAAAAGGAAAGACATCTGTCTCACAGGCTTTCTTGCATGAAGTTCTGGAACAGAATTTTGCCAGCTGATTTGTTCAGAGAGGAGGCAAAACTGTCTACTTGAAGAACTCCCCACAGATGGATCAAATCCTGAAAGACCCCCCCATGATCACGTTTCCATTCGTGAAGGTCTCTCTTTGAACTGCTCAGCTTGTTTGCCTCTCAGTTTTGCTGTGACAATATATAGGAAACCTGTTGAGTGAGATTGTGCTGTAAAGCTATATTCCGTACTAACATGGCTAGCCTGCACTGGGGGTGAGACCTGGTTGCCTCTTACCTGTTTATGTACCATATCACTGTGGTATTGTCCTAAACAACATAAAGTGGTCCTGGGCACTAAAGATGATTCAGAGAGTTGAGTGCCTTGATAAGGGCAAGCATATATTTTATATTTATGTGCTTGTGTCTGTCTTTGTTATCCCGTATACCTTACACTTTTATTCCTCTCAGCACTGCTCCCCAGGCAAAGTCTGTGTCATCTGTGGTGACTGGTTGCTTTGGAGCAGGATGGGAGAGTGGGGGGGGACTTGGATTCAGGGATTTTTTGATGTCTTCACCAACTAATTTCTCTTCTCACAAATCCCAAAAATGGAATCTAAAAAGATAATGGGTGTTAGTGATGGGACCATAGATACTTCAGATACCACTGTATCTTTGTCTTGTGGAGCCTTGCCAGAGGTATCATGAGAATCAAAGGTACCATGAGACCCAGAATCCTGAGGTATTCCCTTCCTGAACTGAAAACCCCTGGAACAGATCTAAATATAGATCTACTTCTTCCTTTGCAAGAAAAGCTGATTGTACGGAAGTGTCCAGCAGATATCCTAGGAACACAATTCTGTGTGACTGAGTCAAACAAGACTTTTGAATGATCTCTTAGAATCCCAGATTGCATAGGAGACCTCTCAGCTAAGTCAGTGGTTCCTGACACCGATAAAGACTATTTAGAGATAAGCAAGTCATCTTAATATCGAAAAAGGTAGGTACCCTGTAGCCTGAAATGGGCTAGACGCATTCTGATCAGACTTGGACCAGTGGATAGCCCAAAGGCAAAGAACTGGTAAAGTTTTTGAGACTCATAAAACTTTAAAAAAGTCAGAGAAGTCTGGATGAATAGGAATGTGACAATACGCATTTTTTTTAATTCTAAGGTTACTAAAAGACTCAAATGAAGAAGACGTTGTAAGAGGCTGTGAAGTGAAAGCATTTTGAATGTGGGCAGTATCACAAAATGATTTAGGGAAAGAAAGGTTCAGAACTGGTCTCCAAGAATTTTCTTTTTTTCTTTGGCACCAGAAACATTCTTGAATAAAAATCTCTTCACAACTAGGAAGGAGAAACTACTTCTATTATCCCCTGAGAAAGCATGTGCTGTAGGACAAGAGGGAGCAATGCTGGTAGCACTAGGGGGATGGGAGGAGGTTGTAGGAATTCCATTTGTAATGGGAGGAGGTTCTAGGAATTCCATTTGTAACAGCTCATAGTATTTTCTGAGTGAGTGAGTGAGAAACTTCAGTGTTCTCTCACTCAAAACACTGGCAAATTCCTCAAATAGTGTCAGAGAAAGGGAATCCTTGACATGGAGATTAAGATAACATGTTCTCCTCTGAGTCTGAATCAGATTTCTGAGGAGAAAAAAAATATTTCTGCCCCATCCTATTTCTCTCCAGATTCAATTTCTTGAAAATCTTCAGAAAAATAGGTATCCCTTTTTCTCTTAGTAGCAGCCATCTGATAAGAAGGATCACTAGCCTGTACAAGATGCTGTAAAGGAGTTAATAAATTACTTCTGTCCAGTGAAATTGAAGCAGGAGAAGATATATGTTTAATTATCGGTTCTTTTTGACAAATGAAATGAATTATCATGGAATGATAAACATGGACATTGGCAACCTACAGATACTGGACCCATCCAAATTTTGCTTTGTTAAGGGAAGGTCATGTCTACTTAACCTAGTAGTAACCTAGAGAATGGACAATGGTAAAACAGTGCATACTGTGTATCTTGTCCAAGCCAAGGCATTTGATACTGTACCCCACTCAGGCACTGTTGACAAGCTCTCTTCACTAGGCATAAATCCCCACATAACTCACTGGATTGCTGGCTGGCTCACAGACAGAACCTAAGAGGTTAGGATCAGTGAGACCACTCCACCAAGAAATCAGGCACAAGTGGAGTACTGCAGGGTTCCATGCTGGGCCTGTTCCTGTTTGGCATCTACTTCTTGGAAGCCAAGGATAATGTTCAAAGCATCTGGCTCACCAAGTTCGCAGATGACTGTAAGTTAGAAACTATTATAGATTCCCCCAAGGCACCAACATCTTGTAAGAGGGTTTAACACAGACAAATGACTGGTGCCAAAGGCATGGCCCAAAACTCAATGCCAAAAAATGCATTATAATGTTCTTTGGGAAACTATCAACCTAAGTTAATTACTTTGTTGATAAAACTCCCATAAGAGTTGACCCAGTAGTAAGGGATATGGGAACATATGTAAACAGCAATGTAGTCTTAAACCAGTATGTAGTTAAGATACTAAGAAAATCATTGTAGGTCACCCAACTTATAGATAACAGTATGGCCTTCAGGACCAAGGAAGTTATAGTACCACTCTACTCAGCCCTTATCAGACCTATCATTGAATACAATGCCTCCTATGGCATGTACTTAACCAGATACTTGCAATGGCTGGAACACCCACAAAGGCTTCTCATCAGAAGAAATCATTGCATGAATAGCCTGCCCTACACTGATCACGCAAAGACTCTGTCACTGTCTTCAGTCACATACAGGCTGCGGACAGGAGATTGTTGCCTGTCTTACAGGGCTTCCTTATATCCCGCACTGATGGATCTGTTCCACGTGTGCAAAACAAACAGTACCAGAAACACTAGATCCCAAGATGTGAACTTTGCTTGTGACATAAACAAAATGTACTGAAGAGACAGATATGTGACCCAAAGGATCCCCACACTATGGAATAGGCTCCCCATCCATGTAAAACAGAGCTCATTTCTGCCTCTTCATACAAAATCTTGACAAATGGATGGGAATTATAAAATGTATCCCCAGTCTGGCCCCCATGACCCTTACGGAAGAAGCTGCCAATATGAAAAGTATTACCCTAACACCCCACCTACATATCAGAGAAAGTGGGTAGCCTCTGGTCCATACTGGCTGTATGGGCAACACCAGGGATATCATGGAAAAAATGAGTGGTTTGAGGAACCAGCTTCTCTGGCCAAATCAAAGTCACCCACCTGTGGCTGAGGCAAATTGCTAGCCTGCTGTGGTGGAAATGCTGTTTAATTAACTTTTTCTTTTCATGGCTGGAAGAAGGACCAAATGTGGGACCAGTAGTTTGTTCCATGGTGAAGCCGAAAATGGTGCCTCATTCCCAGGGAAACTAAGCAGCACAAGTTGATAATGTTTCAAAAGTAGTATAAAGTCACTTTTCCCAATATAAACACAGTAAAAAGCACGCTAATGTACATTAACAACCCAAAAAAGTAATTTAAAAACAGTTTCCTCACAGGTAAAAAAAAAAACGTTTTTAGAATGCTTACATCATGTTTTAAACTGTTAAACTCAAAAGTGCACTCCCATGTAAAAGTGGCTTGACAGTCAATAAAAACACATATTCCTAGCTTGAAACATACTTTCCCAAACAGGAAAGTAAAATGAAACTTTAAAATTAATATGTGGACATTTTTTCCCTAAAGGTGACTTATCTGCCCAGCAGTCGATCAACACAAGCCAATTGTCAATCCTTGAAAGCCCACAGAGGAGCACTCTCTTCAGTGGCAGGAGAGCTCTGAAGGGCTTGGCACTATATTTTAGTCAGCTCAGCTTAAAAAAGAATAAAGAAGGATTTGGAAATAAATGAGGATAAGAAGCAGGATTGATTGATGAAAATGTTAGCCTTAAGGTTGCAAGTGAAAACTGGGCACCTCCCTAGTATGTGATGGAATAATCAGTAAAAGAATTAAAGGATAGACAATAAAAAAAAACAACAGTAATATTAGGAAATCAGTCTTCTTGGAATAATCTTAACTAGTTCTTACTAATGTGCATGGGAGTAGAGCAAGAACTGCAATAAGAGAGTAAGGACTGCAATAAGAGAGTAAAGACTGCAATAAGAAATGGTGACTGCAACGGAAATTGGTTCACAGTCACTGAATCAGAAATTGGAAAAATGACTAGGACAGAAATATGTGACCAAAGGATGGTAAATTACTGAAAATTCAATGAGAAGGAATATAGAGGAATTCTAACAAATAGCAATAGAGAGAGGTATGTGATGTATTAAAGGAAGAGTGAGCTAGGGGATAAGGATGAGTGTGAAGATAAACAAATGTAATAAATAATACAGCCAGCACAGCAAAACAATGCACACCTACAGTAAAGCAATGTGTACCTACAGTAAAGCAATGCATACCTACACTAAAGCCATGTACATCTACACTAAAGCAATGTGCACCTACAGTAAAACAATGTGCACCTACATTAAAACAATGTGCACCTGCAGTAAAGCAATGTGCACCTGCAGTAAACCAATGCATACTACAGTAAAGCCATGTGTACCTACACTAAAGCCATGTATATCTACACTAAAGCAATGTATACCTACAGTAAAACAATGCACACCTACACTAAAGCAATGTGTACCTACAGTAAAGCAATGCATACCTACAGTAAAGCCATGTGTACCTACACTAAAGCCATGTATATCTACACTAAAGCAATGTGCACCTACAGTAAAACAATGTGAACCTACAGTAAAACAATGTGCACCTGCAGTAAAGCAATGCATACCTACAGTAAAGCCATGTGTACCTACACTAAAGCTTTGTATATCTACACTAAAGCAATGTGCACCTACAGTAAAATAATGCACACCTACACTAAAGCAATGTGTACCTACAGTAAAGCAATGCATACCTACAGTAAAGCCATGTGTACCTACACTAAAGCCATGTATGTCTACACTAAAGCAATGTGCACCTACAGTAAAACAATGTATACCTACACTAATGTAATGTGTACCTACAGTAAAGCAATGCATACCTACAGTAAAGCCATGAGTACCTACACTAAAGCCATGTATATCTGGGATCTGTACAGATTCCCGATGGCACTTTCTGCCGAAGCAGAAATCACCGAACATACATAACCGAAAGTGCTGTTCACCGAAGCAGCACTTTCGGTTATGTATGCTGGTTGTGCTGGTCGCACTACAGTGCAGTTAAGGGAGAATTCCCTTTTCCCCACTGTAGTGCGACCTCTGAGTGAGAATATAAAAGTAAGGGGGTGTGGGGGGCACAGGGGGGCTTGCCCCCCTGCATAAAAGAAGATTTATTGTTTTTTGTTTTTTTTTTTGAACAGACTTTAACAAAAATGCTTTTTCGGTGAAAGCGCTTTCGTTAAAGTGCATTCAGTTATTGTGGATTTGGACTATTGAACTTTCGTTCAATAGTCCTAGATCCGTATATCTACACTAAAGCAATGTGCACCTACAGTAAAACAATGCATACCTACAGTAAAGCCATGTTTACCACAATAAAACAATGTGCACTTACAGTAAAGCAATGTATACCTCTAGTAAAGCATTGTGCACCTCTAGAAAAGCAAGGCATACCTACAGTAAAGTAATGTGTACGTACACTAAAGCAATGTATACCACAGTAAAGCAATGTGCACCCACAGTAAAGCAATGCATGCCTACAGTAAAGCAATGCATACCTACACTAAAGCAATGTGTACCTACACTAAAGCAATGTGTACCTATAAAATGCATACCTTCAGTAAAGCAGTGCATACCTACAGTAAAACAATGTATTCTTACAGTAAAGCAATGTGCACCTCCAGTAAATCAATGCATATGTATAGTAAAGCAATGTATATTGACACTAAACCAATGTTTACCAAGATTAAAACAATGCATACCTACCCTAAAGCAATGCATACATACCTACAGTAAAACAATGCACACCTACAGTAAAGCAATGCATACCTATAGTAAAGCAATGTATACCTACACTAAAGCAATGTGTACCTACAGTAAAGCAATGTGCACCTACATAAAGCAATGTATGCCTAAAATAAAACAATGCATACCTAAAGTAAGGCAATGCATATCTACCCTAAAGCAATGCATACCTACCTACACTAAAGCAATGTGTACCTACAAAATGCATACCAATGTATACCTACAGTAAAGCAATGCATACTAACAGTAAAGCAATGTAAACCTACTCTAAAACAATGCATAACTTCAGTAAAGCAATGTGTACTTACAGTAAAGCAATGTGCACCTCCAGTAAATCAATGCATATGTATAGTAAAGCAATGTATACCTACACTAAATCAATGTATATCTCCACTAAAGCAATGTGTACCTACAGTAAAACAATGTATACCTACAGTAAAGCAATGTGTACCTACAGTAAAGCAATGTATGCCTAAAATAAAGCAATGCATACCTAAAGTAAGGCAATGCATATCTACCCTAAAGCAATGCATACCTACCTACACTAAAGCAATGTGTACCTACGAAATGCATACCAATGTATACCTACAGTAAAGCAATGCATACTAACAGTAAAGCAATATAAACCTACTCTAAAACAATGCATAACTTCAGTAAAGCAATGTGTACCTACAGTAAAGAAATGTGCACCTCCAGCAAATCAATGCATATGTATAGTAAAGCAATGTATACCTACACTAAAGCAATGTATATCTACACTAAACAATGTTTACCTAGATTAAAACAATGCATACCTACCCTAAAGCAATGCATACATACCTACAGTAAAGCAATGTTTACCTACAAAATGCATACTTACAGTAAAGCTATGCATACCTACAGTAAAACAATGTATACCTACAGTAAAGCAATGTGTACCTACAGTAAAGCAACATATACCTACACTGAAACCATGCATACTTTCAGTAAAGCAATGTGTACCTATGGTAAAGCAATGTGTACCTACAGTAAAACAATGTATACCTACAGTAAAGCAATGTGTACCTACAGTAAAGGAATGTATGCCTACAGTAAAGCAATGCATACCTAAAGTAATGCATATCTACACTAAAGCACTGCATACATACCTACAATAAAGCAATGGATACCTGCAGTAAAGCAATGTGTACCTACAGTAAAGCAATGTGTACCTACAAAATGCATGTCTAAAGTAAAGCTATGCATACCTACAGTAAAGCAACATATACCTACACTAAAGCAATGCATACCTTCAGTAAAGCAATGTGTACCTAGAGTAAAGCAATGTGCACCTCCAGTAAAGCAATGTGCACCTCCAGTAAAGCAATGTGGAGCTACACTAAAGCAATGTATATCTACACTAAAGCAATGTGTACCTACAGTAATGCAATGTGTACCTACAGTAAAGTAATGCATGCCTACAGTAAAGCAATGCATACCTACAGTTAAGCAATGTATTCCTACACTAAAGCAATGTATACCTACACTAAAGCAATGTGTACCTACAGTAAAGCAATGTGTACCACAGTAAAGCAATGTGTACCCACAGTAAAGGAATGTGCATCTACAGTAAAGCAACTCATACCTACAGTAAAGCAATGCATACCTACAGTTAAGCAATGTATACCTACACTAAAGCAAAGTGTTCCTACAGTAAAGCAATGTGTATCTATAGTAAAGCAATGCATACCTACAATAAAGCAATGTAGACATACCTACAGTAAAGCAATGTATACCTACAGTAAAGCAATGTGTATCTACAGTAAAGCAATGCATACCTACACTAAAGCAATGCATACATACCTACAGTAAAGCAATGTATACCTAAACTAAAGCAATGTGTACCTACAGTAAAGCAATGTGTATATACAGTAAAGCAATGCATACGTACACTAAAGCAATGTGTACATACCTACAGTAAAGCAATGTATACCTAAACTAAAGCAATGTGTACCTACAGTAAAGCAATGTGTATATATAGTAAAGCAATGCATACGTACACTAAAGCAATGTGTACCTACAGTAAAGAAATGCACACCTAAACTAAAACAATAGATACATACCTACAATAAAGCAATGCATACCTACAGTAAAGCAATGCATACCTTCAGTTAAGCAATGTGTACCTACAGTAAAGCAATGCATACCTACTCTAAAACAATGCATACCTTCAGTAAAGCAATGTGTACCTACAGTAAAGCAATGTATACCTACAGTAAAGCAATGCATACTTACAGCAAAGCAATGTGTATCTACAGTACTGCAATGTGTACCTACAGTAAAGCAATGCGTACCTACACTAAAGCAATGTGCACCTACAGTAAAGCAATGCATACCTACACTAAAACAATAGATACATACCTACAATAAAGCAATGCATACCTACAGTAAAGCAATGTATACCTACAGTAAAGCAATGCATACCTTCAGTTAAGCAATGTGTACCTACAGTAAAGCAATGCATACCTACTCTAAAACAATGCATACCTTCAGTAAAGCAATGTGTACCTACAGTAAAGCAATGTATACCTACAGTAAAGCAATGCGTACCTACACTAAAGCAATGTGTACCTACAGTAAAGCAATGCGTACCTACACTAAAGCAATGTGTATCTACACTAAAATAATGTGTGCCTACACTAAAACAATGCATACCTACAGTAAAGCAATGTTTACTAAGCAATTTATACCTACACTTGAACAATGCATATCTACAGTAAAACAATGCATACCTACACTAAAACAATGCACACCTGCAGTAAAATAATATATACCTACAATAAAGCAATGTACACCTACAGAAAAGCAATGCATACCTACAGTAAAGCAATGTATTCCACACTAAAACAATGTATAACTACAATAAAGCAATGTGTACCTATAAAATAGAACCACCTCTTATTTTTTTTTTTGTTTGACTGACTCAGTACCTCTTCTACCTGTATATCCACCCATTCATTCTTTAGGGCTGAGAGCTGGGTATTCCCTGACATCCATTCCCTAATGGCTAGAGTCTGGTGGAAGGGACCATGCCTGCCTGCTGGTCTTGCAGCAGGGATACCCTACTCTTTCCTAGTGAAGTGTTCCCCTCCCTCATGACAGCTCACTAAGCTTCACTGCATGCTGCCACAAAGACAGTGCCCCCCTCATACTCACTCACCTGTGTATTTATGCACAATGGCAGCATATGCACCTAGGCACATGCTTCATGGCTGAAACACCTAGTGCTCCCAGTAGGTGTCATCCAAGTACTCAGTCAGAATCCCCCCTCCCACACAAACACATAAAGGGAAGGGGAGGCTGGCAAGGGATGCTCAGTCCCCTCCCTCCCTGGCCAGTTCTGTCAGGTAACCAGTTATAAGCTGGTTTGGTTATGTGGTGATATTTATCCTAACTCAGGGTGTCTACTGCACACCCACACATTCCATAAGCCTAAAGTATCACCATTCTCTGTTCCCCTCAGACTTGTAAAATAGTGTACACTTCATAAAATTCTGATATAAAACAGCAACTCATTTTAACTTCTCCTCATAAAATGCAATTATCACTTGCTTTGCTTCCAGGTAGAGACAGATATTTACCATGTAGGATTTAGTTAAACGATGCCTTTTCTAATTTTATATGGATTTCACTCTGTTAATCTAAATCCGGTTCCCTTCAATGGACTGATGGCTGTCAATTTCAATTTTTATGTGTATTTCATGTTTCCATTCACACTCATTTCTGCTTCATAACCGAAGTCCAAGAGTGTCTTTTTTCTCATGATGGTTACCTAAGGTATCTTTATTTTTTCCCCTTAGGTGAAACTTGAAATTGCGCCATTGGATTAATGTTTAGCCCAGTTAATAAGCTAACTAATTAACTAACTAAATACTTACTTTTATTGCTTTTTTCAAAATCACCATTAGATGTAAATGGTAGACTGTGTTTAAATTATAATAGGTTTCAAATGTTAAGGCTTATTAGAGATAATAAAAATGTTGTAGATCTGAACAGGGAAGAAATGGGATGCTGGGATTTCATCTTACAATAAACAGCTTCATAAAAGACTGGTAAATGGAGTTGTAGCATACAAAATCTATAAACAGATCACAGCAATAAACTGAAAGGAAAGAAGGAAGATGTGAAATCTGTAATGTATGGGGTCTAGTTTAGTTGACTGACTTTCTAGAATGTCAAAATTCATTTGGTTGAGGCCATATGATTTACATTTTAAAAAGATGAATGGATTGTACTGAGATTAGAGTACAGTGGGGATCTTGGAATATGCCCTTTTTCCTACTGTAGTGTAATTCCGGAGTTGGTATATAATAAACAGGGGGGGTGAGGGGGTGCAGGGGGGGCTTCCCCTATTTTAATAACACTGCGTTGTCTTCTTGCTTTTTGACTTTTTAAAATGTCCATCACAGGGCACAGACCATGTGAATTTCAATATTTTAAAAAGTCTATCAATTAAACTAGATCCAACGTATGTGACAAAACACAATGAAAACATTTGCAAACAGAAAATTATTCTAGTAAGTGTGGCATGTACAGAATATTATACTGACACGCTAGAAAGAAAAGGAATACTAACAGAGATAATAAGCATTACTCACCATGAAAAAAGAGACATTTATTCAAATATTAAACAACAAAAATCTAGCAAATGTTCTGTGATTATTAAACAAGAAATCTGATATGGGAATATTTCCCTGTATATTGCTTTACAGTGAAGGACGTTCGAGTACACTTAGAATAACTAAAGAGATTAGAAATAGGAAAACTTCTGAGAAATGTTCATGTTTATCTTCTTTTCTTAAAGAATGGCAAACCTTCCTTGGTAAAGAGGCTGAAGAAAATGTTCACAAAAAACAAAGAAGATGACAGCAAACATGCTAGATAAAGATAAGGAAATGAAAAATATTATTAATACTTCTTTAGAAAGCAGCTAGAAGAAGGTGAAAGGCAGACTTAGATTTCAAACCAAGATAAAAATGTACACAAAAATGGGAGAGTGGCATCACTGTAGGACAGACTTTAGAAATTCAAGTAGAAACAGAAATTAAGGCAAAACTTTTGAAACAGCACAGTGTAAGTACTTGTGTCACTTATTGACCCCAAGATACCCCCAGAAATTAATTGAGAAAACAAGGAGTAAGTTGTTGCAAGTTTGTGTAAAATCTAATCAAATAGCAGTTTTACAAGAGAAAGTTTTGTCAAAACAAAATATTGGAGTTAATACGGTGGTGCAAAATAAATGCATAGAAGTAGATTATAATGAAATATTAATATAAAATAACATATAAATCATACCACAAAGTGATGCAGCAGTTTCAAATATTCAAAAATTAAATTTTATGAAGGAAGAAAAAGAAAATGTAAAAGTAGCCAGTTTTCACAGTACAGCTATGTGACTAAGAAAGCAATGTGGAAAGAAACCAATGAAGCAAAGGTAACTGAGATAGCATGAATTACAGCTCAATAAAACTAATGTAACAACTGGTCAGTGCAGACAAGAACTAGAAACAGGGAAACAGATCAAGTAGTTAGTGCTTTACTTTTTGGGCACTACATTATAAGAGGTACTGAAACATTCTTCTGCAAAGAAGATAATTTACACAGAAATTGAACGGTTTATCAGGAGCATATGTATGAAATGGTACTATTAGGCTCCTGGAAATAGACAATGATATCAAATCTGTTACTGCTCATGTAGGAATTAACAACTTGAGAAAATCAAGTTATCAAATGTTTTTTGATTAAATTGTTTTTTTAAAAGAAGTATCTATCCATACATCTTTAATGTCATTCACAGAAGGAATGAATTGAACATGTTAATCTTAAAAAAACACTATTTTTTCAAATGCTTACCTAAAACAAGCTTTGAACAGTAAAAGGATGGGAGTTCATAACTCACAAAGAATTTGAAAATAAAAAGTACTGCTCAGTAAGAGATAAATGACATTTACAACTGCCTGGTAAACAACTTGTAGTCAGAAGCTTCCCTGAAGTTGCAAAAACACTTCACAGGTTATACAAATTGTGATGCCCGTGCACTCACCCAGTACTCAAGGAGCCTCAATCCTCACTACTAGCACCAGTGAGGGGCATGCGCATTGGGTAGGATAACAAGTACAAATAGTAAAGTACAATTTCCCTTAAGAACACACAGAGATCACAGTCAGTCTGGAGCTAGTTTCTCCCTTTCTCTCCAGATGCCCAATATGACTCCCCACTGGCACAGCTATAGGGTTCAGATCTCAGCCGAGTAGTCAAACCAAAACCTCCAGTACCCTCTCTGTCCAACCAGTATTTCATGCCCCTGGCCAAGTAGCTGACACACACACACTTTGAGATTTGGTTTATATACAAGCACACAGATACTCCTGGGGAAGGCTAGCACAGGTTCCCCAGCTATCCCCCCTCCTGCCAGGCTATAAGGTAGTAATCACTACCACCAACTACTCTTATCAGCTACTAATAAGGCCCTTCCCAAAGGGTGACCAATTTCACTGTGTAATATTCCTGTTATCCAAATAATAAGTGTGACCCAGGGCTAAAGCTATTGGAGTGGCTTGGATAGTATCACCAAATACATGCAATGCACTCTAAGTGCTTAAATTTCCTTTACACAAAACAGTCACAGTTGAAAGGTTTAAAAATATTTAATAATAAACAATAAAAATACAAGATAATTCTTATTACTTCAACACAATGACATTGCAGAGTTCAAAAATCACAGGAAAATGCTTTAAATAATACTGTAGAATAGTCTGATATATATATATATATATATATATATAGAGAGAGAGAGAGAGAGAGCAGCTAGACTAATCTGGCTAAATTTCTATCAAACTCTAAGAGAAATACTAAGATCTAAGATCCTACTTACAGAGCAAAGGCAGAGTGCTGGTGAGTTGATGTGTTCAGGTTCAGACAAAATCCAAAATGGTTAATTCTCTCTCTCTCTCTCTCTCTCTGAGAAAGTCTTAAATTGGTAACACAGTAGTTGTGAGTCATTTCACGTTACATCATTCTTGACACTTTTCTGGTTCCCAGCCTAACAGAAACTCAAAATTTACATTTCTTAGTAACCTGCACCTGGCCAGGAAGCCACAGCAATAAAATACATTATACATGTAAACCCATAGTAATTATCAAGACAATAAAAATAATTTCCTGGCCCAGACATCCTGTCTCTGAGCTTGAGATCAGTCATACAATGCTTGACTTATCATCTTTCGTCCAGCAGAGTGCACTGTGGTTACATTTTTGAAGCTCAGTACAACATATAGTTTAATCATAACATATAGTTCTCTTTACATTTGTAAACCAAGCCTGTGGATTATATTATTTACAAATGACATATAATTATTTACAAAATTCTATCTAGCTAGGCTGGCATCCTTCACACAAATTTTACTGAAAGGAGCAGCAGCCTAGCCCATTTTGATATAAACCTGTTAATAAAACAACATGTAGGCTAAACCATAAAACCGTCATCTACAGAAGAAAAATGGATATAATAGCAGAATCATGGTGCATAGATGAGGAATGGTTACAACAAATTGGTACCTATAATATATACAGTCATAACAGAAATGCCAATTTAGATAAAGGGGTATGTCTAAATATTTAAATAAATCTGTTTGGGTAGTGGAAGCTCAAATCATGGATAATAAAAAGAACAAGCAATGATGAAACAACAAAAACATTTAACATTTCATTGCAAATAACTGATAATAATCAGAATGTACAGACCATCATAAATTCCTGCCATGAGTTTCAATAATTAATGGAATTTTTAAATATTACTTGAATGTGGAGACCAAGTGCCAAAACAGTTACCAAAACTTAAAAAGGTGAAAGCACTTGTAAGGGCAACCTCTAAAGATAGAGCCAAAGTGTCAGCCAAATTCTTTATTAATCCACAGTAAAAGCAGTACACAAAATGATCTTCAGAAGAATTATAGTCCACACATAAAACGCCTTAACTTATTCACCACATTTTCATCCACATTTGAGCTTCATCAGATATATGCAAAACCCCTCAATTGTCATGTTCTTATATACAAAATTCAATTAAAACCAACCTATTCCAGTATCTTTTTAATAAATTAATTAATACCAATCCTGTTATTTACAAACATGCTGCTCAATTTTGTTTGACATATATATGTAAATATCTTCAAGATATGTCTAACAATACATTTTAAAATACATATAAAATATACATAAAATGTACTTAGTTTATACAAACTAAACTTTTGTTGTTGTTTGGTTTTACTGCTGTTTAAGTTGAGATTCATATTTATATTTGACCTGGGTACAACAAACGTTTGGTTTGTATAAACCTAGTACATTTTATATATATTTTATATGCATTTTAATGTATTGTTAAACATATCTTGAAGATATAAAAATCCACAAAGAAATGGTGAAGAAACCAAGGCACAGAATGTCCTAGTTTAAACACAGTCCGAGGATAAATAAAAGGTAGGTAAAATCCAAGGTAAATTTATTCACTCAGGTAAGCGCTTTCATGATACACATATCACTTCTTCAGACCTTCAAACAAACACTTCCTACTCAACTATATTTAAACAGTATTCAAACCAATCAAATCAAACCAATTAATGCCTGAAATATTTAGCACTTAAAGTAAAACCAGTCATTCTACAATATGTACAAAGTCATACTGGGAAACATTTCAAGTATAGATACGTAATAAATATTGTAACATAAAATGCATTAGTTAAAAATGAATAAGGTAAAATGATTAAAATATACATTTAATATGTTTATCTGTCTTTCATTAAAATAATTTAATTTCATTTGAACAACCTCCTATTCTTCAAAACTGGTTTTAAGGGTATTCTATCATTAAGGCCCTTTCCTTTATTAGCTCTTAATCTGATAATCCACCTAGTTTCAGAGGTCTCTGTATGGTTCCTTATATCACCACCTCTCTCATTAGGAATAATTCTCTCAATAACTGAGAACATCAAATTATGGTCATTGCCTTCAGAGGACACATGTTTGGCTAACGCATTAGTGGCAACACCATTCCTAATATTTAATAAATGTTCCCTGATTCTAAATCTTAGCTGTCTGTCAGTCTTGCCCACATAAAATGCAGAACATTTCTGACAGACAGCCAAGTAGACCACATGGTTTGTGTTACAGTTGGCTGCTACACTAAAATCATATATTCGCTTAGTGTCTGGATGTGTAAATACATTCTCATGATTTATGTATATGCATTGATTGCATCTACCACAAGGAACCGTCCCTTTTACTCCTGCCATATCTTGTCCCTTATTATGATGTGGATAGCATAACATCCTTTTCAAAGATTTCCTGTTCTTAAATATAAAACTTGGATTTTCCCCTACAACTTGTTTGATTTCTGGATTCTGTGTTAATATATTCCAGTTCTTTTTTATCACATTGGTTACTATATTCACATCGCTGGTAAAATAAGTAGAGAATCTAACAGATTCATTTTTATGTTGAACATAACCTGTTCTATCATTATTGTGCATTGAAAAATATGGCTTACCTATACTATCTCTCCATGAAGTAGATGAATCCAGGATACCTGAGGTCATACTATCAGTGTAACCCCTTTCATTAAATCTGCGTGTCAGACTAGTTACTTCTTCCTTAAATTCATCATCCCTGGCTGTTAGCCTTGAAGTCCTAAGGGTTTGCCCTTTTACTACATTCTTAAAGATATGTCCTGGATGCATACTGCTTCTATGGAGTAAAGTATTTCTGCGGCATTTCTTCCTAAACAACTTGGTGGTTATCCCATTCACATCAACCATACTAATCATTACATCAAGAAATTCTATTTCCTGTCTAGAGTATTTCATCTCAAATTTTAGAAAGTCAGTGCTGTTATTAATTTCTGTAGTGAATTCTTTTAACGTTGCATCATCACCACTCCATAACAGGAAGAGGTCATCAACAAACCATTTATAAGATTGGATCTGGGGCCATCTTTCATTAGTAAGCACATTCCTGTTTTCCCATGTGGCATTGACGAGATTGGCATAGCTATTTGCGCTTGCCGTCCCCATGACCACACCATCTTTCTGCTTATATAACTTACCATCAAAACTCAACACATTATTGGTTAAAACTAACTCCATTAATAAGCATATTAGATCTATTTTCTTTCCATCACATGTCCCTTCTTCCAGCAAATATTGTCTTAACAATTCTAATCCGGTTGTATTTGGAATACAAGTAAACAACGAGCATACATCTAGTGTCACTAATGGAAGATCTCCATCTTGTCTTTCATATGCATTATTAAACACATATAGGTCCTCCAAGAATTGCTTAGAGTCTCTTAGAATATTCCTGTTCTTATTTACTAACATTCTTAAATTCTTCTCAACATATATGGAGATAGACTCTGTAGACCAGTTACGTCCTGACACTATAGGTCTTAAAGGAGGTTGATATACATCCTTATGGATTTTCGGCAGACCATGTATGCTAGGCACTAGAGGTTCTTTTAAAGTAATCGTATAGCTCATTTGAGATGGTATTATCTAATAAACAATCATATAATATCCCATCCAATCGTGATAACATCCCCTCCATATCAGCTTGGCTGATATTTTCATATACAGAGGTATCCTGTCGCATTTCATACATCGCTGTGTCATAATACATTTTATCCATTAAAACTACAGGGCCACCTTTATCTGCTTGCTTAATGACAACATTTTTGTCAGACTGCAATTGTTTTAAAGCATTCTATTCATCCCTGCTACAATTGGAGAAAGGTTTAGTTCTGTTTTTATCATTCACATTTTCAAATATTTCATTTTCACAAATGTTAATAAAAACATCAATAACTGGATGGCTAGGTGGAAGAAATAAACTAGGTTTCTTATATACATTAACATCTTTAGACTCACCACCCTGATTTTTAAAAAGCAGTTTTAGCAAAACATTCCTACCAAACATGTGCAAATCTAAAATGGTATCAGTTACCTCAGTCCGTTGTGATGGAATAAAAGAAAGTCCCCTTTCCAATACATTTTTTTCATGTTCAGTCTGATTCCTTTAGGAAATATTTAAAACTATACTTCCTTTCTCCATGCCTTCTTGGATACGTAATAAATATTGTAACATAAAATGCATTAGTTAAAAATGAATAAAATATATATTTAATATGTTTATCTGTCTTTCATTAAAATAATTTAATTTCATTTGAACACCCTCCTATTCTTCAAAACTGGTTTCAAGGGTATTCTATCTAGAATAAAATTAAATTATTTTAATGAAAGACAGATAAACATATTAAATATATATTTTAATCATTTTATTTTTAACTAATTCATTTTATGTTACAATATTTATTACGTATCTATACTTGAAATGTTTTCCAGTATGACTTTGTACATATTGTAGAATGACTGGTTTTACTTTAAGTGCTAATTATTTCAAGCATTAATTCTTTTGATTTGATTGGTTTGAATACTGTTTAAATATAGTTGAGTAGGAAGCATTTGTTTGAAGGTCTGAAGAAGTGATATGTGTATCATGAAAGCGCTTACCTGAGTGAATAAATTTACCTTAGATTTTACCTACCTTTTATTTATCCTTGGACTGTGTTTAAACTAGGACATTCTGTGCCTTGGTCGCTTCACCATTTCTTTGTGGATTTTTATGACTTTATTGTACCTTGGTGGAGTACTTATCCTAGCTGTTTCCTGTCTAGCAATATCTTGAAGATATATATGTATATATATATATATATATATATATATGTATATATATATATATATATATGTTCAGCAAAAGTGAGCAGTGTGTTTTAAATAACAGGATTGGTTTTAATTAATTTATTAAAAAGATAGTGGGATTGGTTGGTTTTAACTGAATTTTGTATATAAGGACATGACAATTGACGGGATTTGCATACATCTGATGAAATGCAAATGTGGACAAAAACGCGGTGAATAAATTAAGGCGTTTATGTGTCGGCTATCATTCTTGTGAAGATCGTTTTTTGTACTGCTTTTACTGTGGATTAATAAAGAATTTGGCTGACACCTTGGCTCTACCTTTGGAGGTTGCCTTACAAGTGCTTTCATCTTTTTAAAATTTTAAATATTGTAAATATAAGTTGGAAAATATTTTATTAGAAATCTAAATTTGTTGACAACAAATTGAGAAGGAATTGACAGCACCTAAAGGGCAAAAAAGGTGTTTATATAATATTTTAAAGAGTCACAATACTTCAGCTATTCTTATCTGAATTTTCCATGAGACATGTAGGTTGGGCAAAGGGAATGACATGGCAACATTTAAGAGGGAGTGTACTACCAAAAAGCCAGATAGGCAGCTGACTCTGCTTAGTTTTTTACACTCAGGAAAATGGGGTGAACCCCCAAATCATTAGTCCCTAAAGTGTTCTAAGATTTATTGTTTTTTTCATGGGATTGCAATAATCACACTGGAAGATCTTTCACATGACAGATTTACTTCATTTATTACTGTGAGGTATCTGAACCCCTTAGACGTTTATTCCTATAAGACACTATTATTATACTCAACTCTGTCAAAGGAGAATGCAGTTGTTTTGCAAGATGAAATATGAGTAAATATGGGTGGTGGGATTAGTCAGGGAACATGGGCAGAATTTATGGCCCTGAAAGACAGAAAATAAACTCTTGGATATTGGATGTGGTGATAAATTGCACAGAGTTAGTAAGCAGGGCGTACCTTTCCTAAACTACACTGACGGATATTACTTTATAAGCTATCTGGTTTAGAACACCCATGAGAGTACAGAATGCATTAGATATGCAGCCTACATACCAAATGTTTTCTATCAGGATTGTGTAAGTATCACATGAGCAGTCAGCAAGGCTACCAGTGATTACAATTAAATATTTCAGTAGATGGAATGGACCTGATTTAAATATCTCAGTAGGTGGAATGGACCTGATTTACTAAACCTTTATTTGTTTTTACAACAGACCCATGTGGGATAAGTATTTGTTCAGAGGTAGTTGGTGCAAATACAGTGGATGAGAGGTTGGGGAATGTGACACAGGGAGTAAGGCATGCAAAGCTGTTTTAAGATGTGACTATTTCACATGTAGGCAGCTAATAGTCTTATTAAAACCACACTTCTGCTTCTTCTTCTTCTTTCGGCTTTTCCCGGCTAGGGGTTGCCACAGCAGATCATTTGTCCTCTCATGACTGGCAGCGGAGTTCTATGGTGTCGAGTTGCCAGCCCGGCACCCAACCTAAAACCACACTAAGGTCTTTAAATAGTGAAGAATGGCCCACTTTTGAGACCATCACAAAACTGTAGCTGTCAACACTACTGTGGTCAAACAGAATACAGCATTTGATATGGGAACCTGATAATGAAGGCAGAGTTTTTTTCAATGTGTAAAGACTACCTAATAGAACAACTTAAGAGATCATATTTCATGTGAATAATTTTGTTATTTCTAACGTAAAGCTGATGTGTACTGGTCAGCTGTCTAGCAGAGGATCATGATCATTTAGCACAGGACAGTTTAGTCAAATTTCTAACTGGCTTCTGATGGCAGTTAGTGTTAGTATCCAAGTGATATGCATGGAAGGGGGAATATATTGCTCCTCCTGTGGTAATTCAATAGATCTGGAATGATAAGGTGAACCACCCTTCGAGTTTGTCAGGAGACCAGACCTGATGGTTAGATTTAGGTGGTAATCTCCTTAGATAAAGGTCCACGTGATTTGAACAGCCTATCAACAACTCTATCTATTCCCAGTGTGTGGAGAACACTTGATATTCATTATAAAGGTGGCATGTTTCGAAAAGGGGCTAATATCTATTGTGCTTTCTTCATAGCATGCCATACTGCATACAAAGAGCTACTTCATCCAGCTTTGTGCTTGTTGTTATTTCTGGTCGGTATTGTTGAATAAAGCTCATGAAGAAAGTTCAGCTAACTATAAGCTAAAAAAAATGTAGGGACCTAATTATGTGTAATTTGGCTGGCATGTGCTGATGATTAAGAAATGGTTAAATGGGAGACAGAATAGTTAGGAAGGGCTTTTGAAATGCCATCCACAAAGCTTACAGTAAGTGGGAGGGATACATGATTTCCAAGAGAAAGGGAAGAGGTCTAGCTGCAGATGGAGACCTAATGTTTTGAAATTTAAAGACTGGAAATATGGTTCCCGCTTTTTGAACTGCAACTAGACCCCTTCTCAAAACTAGCCTTGTGCAACCAGGAAGAATGAACGCTAGGGGAAGAAAGATATGCTGGGCATCTGATGATTGCATTAGGAGTTTACAAGGTGGGTTATTATTTATTTTGACATGGTATGAATTCTTTATGCCAGCTACTATTAACTGGTTAATAGGAAAGGAGAAAGCTGTCACAACTGAATAATGTACAATACTGTTCAGCAGATTTAAATAAAAATGTGAGGGTATGTTGGGAGGATTATAGGCCTACAGTCACTCTTGTCAAGACTAACTTGTTAAAAGGCAGATACAGATGGTACCTTCCTCACATAAATGGCAACATCTCTGGTACAGCTGACCAGTAGCTGTCCCATACACTCTGTTAGAGGGGACATTGAGTGATGCTAAAGTGGTCACATTGTGCTACATGGCCAGAAAAAAAATGATAAAAAAATAAATGTATTCCTCCTAATCCTGCTATACTGCACACAGCCTATTAATATTTACCTAGCTACAAACTGCGAACAACAATGTGTCTACACTTTTTTAATATAAATAATGTATTTATTTTGTGCAATGACATTTGCTACAGTTTAAATTAAACCTATGGCAGATTTATCATGATTCTATTAAGTATTAAACTTTGTTAAATGTTTTCTTTTCCAAAATGCTTGGTTGACTATTTTATATCATGTCAGTTTCAGGGATTAGCCACTAAACAAATTGCACAGTGAGAAGGGTTGCACTTGGGTCACGAAGAATACAGTCTGGAATTTAGTGCACAGTTCCAAAAGTCCTGGCAAGACCCATGTTCCTTTATTGGATTAAACTGTTATGGGAGCCTTAGTCTTTTCCTGACAGATGTCCTGCAGAAAGGCTACCACATCACAACCACAGGAACATTTATTGGCACTTCTACTACTACAAAATAAGGTATATGACTAAATAAATAAATAAATCAATAACACATGAATGCAGATTCTTCCATTTTCTTCATAACAGTCAGTCTAGCTGATTGCTGGTAGAATGAATGATTTGGTTTTCTTTTCGCTTTAAACTGACTCTACTATAATTTTACTTCTGTTTTAATGCATCCTAGAGGTCTAAGTGCGAAGCTTTGCACTACATAGGACAGAAGATCCTACGTGAGCTACCGCGTGTGCACTGAAGCATAGTTCATTAGACAGAACTTGACACACTACAGTGCACTTTGTGACTGTGGAGATGCATATTTTATTAATTTTGTAGCAATTTATGTAGACAGTTTACTGTCAGCTTTGTATTTCATGCATATTTCTGCTACTAGGTAGAATCCAAATCTGTTTGCATATTTAATATAGTATTAACATTACATTTTTGGGCAATTTGAACAGATATTTTTACAGGCAAGATAATTTTAGGTATGAAACACACTGTTTTCCTTTGTTAGATCTAGTTCCTTTGTAATTTATAACTGTTGAGAAATGCTATCCATTGAATATTTTTAATTAATGGGGTTCCTTTCTGTTTGATTGCTGTCAATTCCATTTTATTCAATGATTGCAGAGTTTGTTTCTTCATGTTCTAAATGTAAATAATAGTCCCTGTCCAATACTGTACCCCTGTCACGCCAAACATATGTAATATTCCTTACAAATATTTTATGTTGTGACAGTGTTCTGATTGGGTGCAGAGCAGTTTGATGAAAACTTAAGTTACTCAAAAACAGGCTGTTTTTGATATATTTTTCTTTTATTGCAAAGATTATTGTAACACTTAGAAGAAGGGTTGGAGTCCCTTTTACAGTATGATATGGAAGAAATATGCTTTTTATTTTTTGCTGACCTGTGCTTTCAGTGCTCTACTCATTTTATCCTTATAACTTTGTCTTAGTGTTTTAAAATTCACCTTATTTCTTTTTTTATTTTTAACTTCAAGCTACCACATCAAGAAATGTTTCATACAGATTTCTTTAGTTTTATACAGTTACTTTCGTAATTAATGGGCTGTCTCCTCTTTGTCTTTTAAGGTTTCTTTATGCAGCTACTGACTTTTGACAGCATATACCTCACTCATATTTTTGTGAGGTTTATCCTTCACAAAACAGAGTTGTCAGCACATCAGGTTTGTAGCATTAAAAGTGAAGAGATTTTTTTTCCTGTAGCAATCTAAATGAGTTAACACATATTAAGTACAGATATTTTGAGTGGAGCATCTGATTAAAAGAATCTTTGGCCAGGAGGAAGTTTTCAAAAAATATCTGATTAGCTGAAATTAGCTCTAGGATAAGGCATATATGATAGCAGTACCTGAAATCACACTGGAGTTTTGTGTCTTAGTAACAATGGTTTTTAATGATACAGAAGGGTTGTTCAAAGGCATGTATTCTATCTCCTATGTTTTTACTGTGTGCATTGAACTACCTCATTCCGATTACGCTCTCCGACCTTTCTGTACAAAGATTTCACACCAAGCAGCTAGCCTGTAAAGGTACAGATTTCCCAGCTGCTTTGCTGCACGTAGCCATGCCAACATCTTTGATAAATCAGCTCAGCTCAATGGCAGAACAAGGATGACCTTCTGCTATGGAAACCAGCAATTACAAGGAAAGAGCTCTCATAAATTGTTTCCTAATATTGGCTGTTTCGCTCACTATTAGCTCAGCATCAGGCATAAAGTTCCTTTTCCATTTTCTCCCCCTTTCTTCTGTCACCTTGAGCCAAATCAATAAGGCCATAAGGTTCCTCAAGAGATGCTCTACAGACATATTTACTACAAATTTAGAATGTTTCTTCCCCCTCCCTCTTTTTTTTTTAATTTGAGTGATAAATTTTGAACAGTTGAGGAAATAGAATGCAGAACTTGCTGAAGCCATCAGTTTACCCTTCAGGCAGCTGCATTAGGAATAAGTTTGGGTTAGAAATGGAGGGGGAGCTGCATTTTTAATATCCCCTCTCACTGATGACCAACGGTGGGTACCTCACTTCCTAAAAAATGCTGTCTACATACAACCATTTTAAGGCTTAATGAACTACATACTGTTTAGTTTTATGTTATATACCTGTACTGCCTGGCGATTGTTTTTATTAATTTGCATACTTGTTGTTGACCAGATTGTTGCACTGCAGCAATTCTCCTGCACTTCCTGGAATAACTGCCATATGATCTTTATCATCAGCTAAGCCAATAGTCAAGTTAGGCAAGTGAAACATTGGTTTCCTGTCTCATGAGGTTAGCCTAGTCAGTAATTCCACAATCACCTGTTTACCTCTAGGTCCTGCAATAATTTTATGGGTGAGTAGATCGCAAGTTGCTATTTCTATAACTACAGCATGACTACTTAGAAATGAATGTCTTTGCCCACACTATCAGCAGAGTTGTAATCCTTCTTACATGGCTGCATTGCCAGTGTACGTGATCTGAACCCTGAATTAGCAATGGTACACCTTTGGCTATATGGACAATATTTAAGTCCATTCCAAGCAGGACTGAGTGGACAATGCAACATTTCTACATGGCTGTAAGTATGCAGTATGTGAGTTACTGGCCTTACTTCTGTGACTAGCAAACATGTGAAGTAAGGGCTGTTGTTCATCATGAAGAGAGACATCAGCGGTACCATAGGGGAATGTTACATGGGTGCCCATCTGTGACTGTCTAAATAGGAAGACAATTACCGAGGTATCAGAAGAAGTAGGAGGAATCAGCCAAACCAACATCGGATGCTTTTCTGAAATCAACTTGTCTGTGTTTCTTTTGCAAAGTTTTCACTCTACTTCCATATTTTTTTACTTTTTAGAGTGACTGAATAAAAAGCATTAGTTATTGAAAAAATGTTTTTTTATTAATTTATTTGATTCCTTTTTTTAGTTTTTAAGTAAAATATGTGTCCCTCTGTGGTTCTGTCATGTTCCTCAATAAACATAGTAAGAAGGCAATTAATTAGCTAGGTAGTGAAAAAACTACAGACGAGAAGCTCTCTGTTTTTTCCGCTGTCTCGCGAGGAACATGACAGAACCACAGAGGAAGTTTCTTTTATTTTACAAAATGTATACTAATTCACACTCACTTATTCTGTCATTTTCTCAAGTGAATAATATTTTAAAAGTGTCCCTGATTAAAAGCGGTCTTGTACTGTTGTATTTTTGGGACTTGGTGTGTGTGTGTGCGTGTGTGTGTGTGTGTGTGTGTGTGTGTGTGTGTGTGTGTGTGTGTGTGTGTGTGTGTGTGTGTGTGTGTGTGTGTGTGTGTTTAAGGATGCTTGCAGTACAGTGCATCCTGCTCTGTCCCTCTGTGGTTCTATCATCTCTTTGTGGGTGTGTCCCTCACTGATGAGAAGCTCAGAGTTTTTTTCCGCTGCTTTGCAACAGAGTGACAGAACCATAGAGGTACAGAGCCACAAAGCCAAATTAAATGAAAAACATTCTAAACAAAGTCAATTTCAATAAAAAGCAGTCTAAAAAAATGTATAATTGAAAGAAATTATGTACCATTAGGGGCATATGTTTTGTAAAGATGTACGCAATTTTTATAGTGAAATTAGGTCTTAAGTATAAAATATAAATTTCAGGTTAAACTGCCAATAGCATGAACATACCCATAACCCTTCATTAAAACTGCAGTGTAATGGTGCAGATGATATACTTTTATCAGTATTAATGAAAGGTATTAGCAAAGTCAAAAAGGATGCGACTTGCATTTCTACCCAATGAATTGTATAGTAAAATGATTGGAGACTATAGTTTTATTTCTAATGTTAAACACCATAAAAAGATACTAAGTAAGTAAGTAAAATTGATGTGAACTATATGTCATTGGCATTGTATTGCATTTTGCTGATTTGCTAAAAACATGTGTGCACCTGAAGGAAGGGCTGAAGAGTGTGCATGTTTGTGTGTGAGTGTTTGTGTGTGCTTGTGTGCATGTGTGTGTATGTGTGTGAGTAAGTGTGTGTGAGAGGGAAAGTGTCCTACAGTGAAATTTTTCAGAACGTCACGTTATCTTAGGAAAACCGCAAACTAAAATATAAAACATCTACTTTTCAGCACACATAGAACATTTTTATTATTAAAAATAAAACTGAAATATACATGCCCCATTTAGGCAAAATCCAGTAATGATTCATTTAGCAAGTTCATTGCAACAGCACAGCTGTTTCGGTGAAGATAAAATCTTAAAATGCAGCATATTTTATACAAGTTGAAAAGTATTATGCCAGAAAGTATTAGTACTTAAAAGTCACTAACATTTATATAAGAACTTCTGTGGGATTTAATTAAATGTAACAAACTAATTCCTGTTGTCTATGGGCTTGATTTCCTGAGCCACAAACAGCTGGATATATAGACAGATAGAAAGACAGACAAACAGATTTATTTACTTACCTTCATTTGTCAGCCAGACTCAGGCCACATGGGATACTGGATGAAACCGGAAGTCCTGGAGACAAAAAGGTCATGCAGTTCCAGGAGGCACATGAGCTTACATAATGGAGTCTGGTTTTCTGTTAGGGTTTGTTGACTTTACTTTTGTTCTTAAATGAGTTTCCGACTAAAGATGTTATTATAGAACTAACTTAAATGGTGAGTATAGTTAAGAAAGTTTTGGCAGCAAGGAGAAATTAAATTTCTGTTGTGCATCTGTGTATTGGGGGTGGGTAGTTTGCAGTATACCATTAAGATAGTCTGCAAGAGATTGCAGGTTAACGGTGTCATAAGTAAGGAACAAGGCACAAATGGGGTGTGCACTGTATAGATATTATCACATTCCTAGAAGTGTGTTCTGAGATACCAGCTGTAAACACGAGTATCCTTCAAGTTCCTGGAAGCGTGGTCATACCTGTACAAAGCTCCCGTGTGGCTTTTGGTGTTTATAAAATGTACAGGTGAATAGTATATTTAACTCCATTATGTAACAAAATCATTTGCATAATTTTATTTTGAAGTAAAATAGTCATTAAGTTCTATCAAAGGTTATATACTTTTGACAGAGGGAGAAAGGGTTAATCTGGATTTTAAATAGTGGTGTGTGTGTGTGTGTGTGTGTGTGTGTGTGTGTGTGTGTGTGTGTGTGTGTCTGTGTGTGTGTCTAAGGCCGCTCATAGTACAGTGCATCCTGCTATGTCCCTCTGTGACTCTGTCATGTCTTTGTGAGTGTGTGTATCTTGATGAGGAGAAGCTCAGTTTTTTTTCCGCTGTGTCGTGAGAGCATGACAGAACCACAGAGGGACAGAGCCACAAAGCCAATTTCAATAAAAAGCATTCTAATAATAATTAACCAAAATTAATTGCAACCAATTGTTGGGTTTTATCTGTGGCCCAACAATGTCCACTGCAGTATATTTGAATAGCACCTTTATGATACGTATTAGAATCAAAGGAATTTTAATGCCTGGTGAGGTGCTGTCTTCTGGCACTCAAGGCATATCATTTTTAAGTTAGCAAATTATTTCATTATTTTATTTGCCAGTAAAACATTGCCAGGATCTGTGCTTTAGTCTCGTCAATTTCTAGATATCCCCTAGCACACAGCCATATGCTAATCTCCTCACTAGATTTCTGAAAGACTTGAGCACCAACAGCTGGCATACTACTTCATGTCCATCCTTACTGTGTACAAGTCACTTTGCAACTCAAAGAATGGTAAAGAAGTAGGAGCATTTCAGTCTGCTCCTACCCCTATTAATCTAGCTATATCTTCCCCGATCTGCTTGAATTTCCATCTTCTCACTGTGATTTTTTAAAAATGTAATCAACTTACCTGAAGGTCCCCTTTTGTGATGTAGAGTGTGCTACCTCATACCCTACCAACACAGGCACTGGTTCATAGGTTCATAGGTTGGTACTATTGCAAGCCTAGCCATAACAATTCCCTGGATATTTCTTCCCACAATATTTACTTCTCCAGGCCCCTGTCTAGCAGGGCAACTGACATGATCCCCGGGGTGAATTTCCTATCTCCCATCCAATCATCAAGGTTCCTTTTGAAGAGGGCCAAAGAGGCACTCTGCTTGATATGTATGGGCAGTCTATTCCAGAGTATGAGGAGTCTCTGGGTCGGGAACCTATCCCTCCAGCATGTTTTGTTCAATGTGATGACAAGGTTTAGATCCCTGGAGCATGTGGCTCTGAGGGATTGGGATTTCTTTAAGTGGAGCATGTCCAACAGCTCAGGGTTTGACATGGCCTTGTATGTTAAGCAGAGATCGCCTCTGAGTAGACGATATGCCACAGAGTATAGCTGGAGTTTTTTTAGATGGTCAGTATATGGCATCTGCTTTAGGCCTGTGATTCTTTTAGTGAGGTATTTCTGTGGCCTTTCAAGCTGTTGCAGATGTCTTGTGAGGTACATACCAAACGGGGCATTATACTCTATAATGGGTCTAATGAGGGATGAGTACAGTGGGACAATGACCTCATTTTTTCTGGATGAAAAGCCCTTAGTTATGAGGTGTGCCACATAGAAGGATTTCCTGACTGTTGTGGCAATGTGGTTATTGAAAGTGAGACCACTGTCCACCTATGTCCCTAAGTCTCTCATCACACTTTCGATGTTTAGTGTCCTGCCATCTATGTGGTAATTCATGGGTACATGTTTTTTTCCAAAGGGGATAACTATACATTTCTTGGCATTAAGCTTGAGCCCATGGCTCTGGCACCAGGCATCTGTTTCTGTAAGGCCCTTTTGTAGAATATCCACATCATTTGGGGATTCAATAATGGCTCCCAGTTTGCAGTCATCTGCAAACTTTGTTAGCCAGAGTCCCTTAGTGTTGGCCTGTACTTCAGAGAAGTAGATGCCAAACAAGAGTGGTCCCAGGACTGAACCCTGAGGTACTCCACATGTCACTTGTTTGGAGCTGGATTTGGAGTCGGCTACTTTTACTGTCTGGGTTCTGTCAGTAAGTCAGTTAGCAACCCATCGAGTGACGTAGGGATTTATGCCCAGCTCAGTAAGTTTATCTATGATTCCAGAGTGGGGGATGGTGTCAAAGGCCTTGGCGAGGTCCAGATAGACTGTGTGGACTGCCTTACCCTCATCCACAGCTCTGGAGACTGATTCAAAGAAGTCAATCAGATTCAGGAGACAAGATCGGTCCTTCACAAACCCAAACTGGGTGGGGTCTAGTGTTTGAAGGTTGCCAATGTCTTTGTTTATAAGTTCCATGATAATGCGTTCCATGCCCTTGCAAATCAGGCTTGTCAGACAGATGGGACGGTAGTTCCCGGGATCCAAGGTGGATCCTCCCTTGTGGAGCGGGATAACTGTAGCTGTGCGTCACTCAGTGGGCACCAAAGCCTGAGGTGAGGCTATGATTAAACATGACACTTAGGTGAGGTGCCAGTTCATTTTGTAGTTCATGTAGTACACAGCCTGGGATGTCATCTGGTCCCATGGATGCTGTATTCTTAGCTTTGGAGAGTGCGGTTTCTACCTGTGTGGCTGTGATTATCAGAAATTGGCAATCTTTTGGTATTGAGATGGGCCCTTTAGGGGGTGAGAGTGGGGTGAAGTTGGCACTAAATCGATCTGCCAGGATATTGGCAATATCCTTGGGATCAGTATATTTAATGCCATTCTGTTGTAACTCAGAGCAGATCTGAGCATTGCCATTTAGATTTTTGACATAACTATAAAATGTCTTGTGGTTGTCTTTGGAATCTTTGGGAATTTTATTTTCATAACTAGCTTTTGAGGATTTTATGAGGGATCTCAGCTTCTTACTGAGGCTGGTGAGGGAGTTTTTTGCATCCTGGGATTTTCCTCTTTTTTGCAACAGTTTCTTCCTTCTGTTGTATAGTTTGTTTATAGTAGTATGCTAGTATCTGTTTATAGCAGTATGCTAGTAACTAACTCTTCTGCAAGAAATTGCAATGCAGACTGGAATTTTTTAGTGTCAGTTGCTGTCTCTGCTTTAATTTTTCTTGTTCCATTTCTTTCTTACAGCTCTTATATTTTGGCTTAATAGTAATATCATTAAGAGACCCGCGGTGGTGGTGCTGCGGCACCGTTGTGGACTCACAGTAAAACGCTGTCCGGTTCGATTCTCAGCTAGAGCGTCCTCTGCGTGGAGACATGTGTGAATGGGCGTACTTTTGTTGAAGGTTGTGCATCAGGCCTGGCAAGCTGGTACGTAAAATTCAACTGCCAATCATTAGTGGACCTGAGTTCCGCTGTGGCGACCCCTAACCGGGAAAAGCCGAAAGACACAAAGTAATATCATTAAGACTCTTTTTAAGGTTATTTTGTCTCTTAGTAAGCACTATCTTCTTTTTTATCATCTCCTCTGTGTTGCTCTCTCTGTCTCAGGGTTGGTAAATACTACCCTCTGTTTATTTCTCTTGTCTAGATTGCTGCCCCTCTGCACATGATTGATCTGCAACTTAACTTGTTTTCCTTACATGCAGGTATCTGTTGCCTATAGTTTTCCCTTATTTGACATTTCTGTTTTACATTTACAGAAATAAGTTTACAACTCTGATGAAGCAGTGTTTCTCCTTCTTTACCTTCCCTGGTGAAGTCTCTCACTGGTGGAATCCATCGTATTGTTACATTTCTTCTTCTCACATTTACTTACTGCTTAGAATTGTCCAGTTCTGTGACTTTTTTGTTTTAGCTTGACAGAAAGTTAACATTTGGCTAAAGGGGTTCTTTTTCCATACTTCATAACTTCATTTCCTTATAGTACACTCATTCAGTGCATGTTCTCTTTAGTTTTGATAGTCACCGCAGCTTCCTGCTTTACAGCATTTTCAGACTGCAGTGATACTTCAACTCCCTATTTTGCAAGATTTCTAAGTGTAGTTTTTAATACACATATCCTTTCTTCATGTTATTTCTGTTCTTTAAGCTGCTCTGTTAAAAGTGCATTCTAATTTATCTTTTTAACTATTATAGGTTTGTCATCTCTTTGCATCCTTGCTGTGCTTTGGTCTGTTTTTTTCTTTTCTTTTTTTTTTGCTCATTTTTAGCTCCACACATCTGACCATCTGCTACTCAAAGAGCCATTCCTCATCTGGGTCTGCCAAACCTGACTAGACATGTTCAGGACCAGTGAGTAGATCAAGAAATCTTGGACAGTGTCATACTACTTCCTTGGAGTATTTTCTCCAAGATCCCACCCCCTGCACCACCATGTAATAATACCCTGTGGGTGGGACATGCAATATATCACCAGCACCATTCCTGCAATGACTTCTGCAGTAGGGTACTATTGAAAAAAATAGAATAAATTAAGTTTCTGAAAATTAACAGATAAACAATGCCTACACCTGGAATCACTGCAATGCATTCTCTAATTAGTACATTTCTCTATAGTAAACATAAAGTACACTTCTTCCAAAACCTGGCTCCATAGCACAGAGGAATAAAGCCATGAATAAGCTGCATATGATCTGACTTTGATGAGTAGCTTCAGTGGTGAAGGGGGTCAGAGTGGGCAGTGAGTGAGGTGTGGGTGATGTCAGTTCTACCATGGGGGATGGACCGTAGTTAGTTTACTGAGAGGGGACAGTGATACCCATAGACTGTGTGAAAAAGTAATACATAGTGCTGCAAGCTGCAACTGGTACAGCATGCATAGAAGTATTCATGCATCCAGGACTTGCAAACCCTCTTGTGGTCACATCCACCATATGAAGGTTAGAGACTTGAGGTATAAATTCCCCGAACCCACCATGGATGATGCCCCTCACCTGATAGTCAGCTCTCACCCCTGAGAGAAACAACTGGGCCATTGGGCCATCAGCCCTCAGGAAACAATGGACTGATTATACAGTTAGAGGTGAAGAAAAATGGCTGAAGCCATCTTCAGAGAAAAAAAACACAGTTCTCCCTGAAATGAATGCCGTACTATCAATCCCTTTCTTACCTATCTGTTGTGCACCATTTTAATATGCAGAAGTCTGAATTATGGACTGAAGTCCGGGGTACACATCATAAACACAACACTGTAAGGATCTCAAACTCATGTCTCTTAAACCTCAAGCATACCTGAAACTGGCATAATTATAGATGAAGGAAGTGACTACACTACTTTTCCACTTACGTTGCCTGCATTTCTTTTTGCCTTGGGAACTGTGCTCCTTCCCTGAGTTTGATAGCCCTCATACAGCACCAGTGGTTAGTTGAGTTTGAGGCTCCTGCCGGTGTAAGTAAATGTGACAGATGTGTTACTAAGCAGGATCTGTGAAGGCCTTGGAGTCTGATAATGTAAATAATTTACTGTTATGTTTCATATTTTAGAGGAACACTCACTGTCATAGTGCATAGCAAATTTTGGGTGAATAACAAGTCTGAGGCATTAACTGTCTGAGTATGCAAACAAATACATATTGGATGAAAATAACAGTCATTTTTAATAACTGTTAAAGGTGTGTAGACCTCCCCCAGCATGTGAAAAATATGTGCACTGGAAATGGTGAAAGTGCTGGGAGGGGTACCATGACAAGTTATATACCCATGACAGATATATTACTAAATGTAGTATGTTATAGACTGTACTTATGAGGCAATATATTCAACTTCAGATGTGCATGGATGTGTCTAGACATCATTGTACTTATATTGTCTACTTCTATAGCATTGAAGGTCAGTATTATGCATTAGATGAAACATTTCACTTTCCTGGTGCTGCATATTACACTGGGGTATTAAACTGACCAATGAAAATCTTGCAGAAATGAATGGATAATCTCTCATAAAAATCTACAATCTTTATAAAGGGTACATTTTAAGTTTCATACCTTGTGACAGTTATCTGTGTGTGTAATGCTTTTCCCTTGCCCCATCTTCTGCTTGCATGCATGTATGTGTGTGTGTGTGTGTGTGTGTGTGTGTGTGTGTGTATGTGTGTATGCATGTGCTGGATATGTGGGTGGGGTAGGGTTTTTTCTCCCCCCAGGACCTGCCTGATGGCTCCCTTGCCTTCAGCCATTTGGCCCACTCATTCCACAGAGATAGAAGCCAGATACAACTAAGCTACGCAACAGCCCTTTGGCCCATTTATTCCTGTGAATGAATCCCAAATGACCCATCCATCCAGAGGCAAGAGTCAGGTGGTAGGCAGCGGGCCGCCTTGCAGGTCATGTGAGATAGCCTATCCCCTTCCTGGTGAAGCAGCACCCTCCAGTGTTTTTTTTTTTTTTTGAGCTGTGCCACTGACTGCATTCCAAGGGGAAATATGTTTCTGTATGCTGAATTCTCCTTGACATAACAGTGTGAACAGCACTTGCTTGCTATTCTGGAACTCCTGTAGCTGTAACAATTAGTGTCCCCACTGTTACCCTTGTGGCAAGCCAAAGCTGCATCCCTCTATCCAGGATAGGTGAGCTGGCAACAACTGCTCACTCTCTTCCCTTCCATTCCAGCCCCTACAGGTGCCCAAACCATTATTCAAAGTTGGGTCGTTTGCAGCACAGTCATGGCTTTTTCCCCTGTGTATTATGGAGCTGGTTAAGGGACTAGGTCTTGAGTTAGGATTCTAATTCTAGTATTACCTAGCTCTCCCTTTAGCAGGAAGCTATGTCTTATTCAATATGGTTAATATCATCTCCAACTGAGGCAAAAAGGAATATTTTACCATGGATGGAAACTTCAGTGGTAAAATTATTGTGATAAAACTAACAATATCAAACAATGCCATATTTCAGTTTTGTATCTTAAAACTCATCCACGGGAAGTACAAACACTTTAACAGGTACAGCTCAAATCAAGGGTTTTATTTCTTTTTTTGTTTTCCTTTTTTGGGGTGGGCATATATACCGACAGCCCCCAACTTAAAGGTACCACTTCTATGGTCAGTTGCAGAACATATGGGAAGGGAGAACACCCCCAAGGTAGCACACAGCACTCTTATTCAGTTGCTTTTTTCATTCTTAACATGAGAAAACAAATGATTTCAAAGGTACTGAGTAAAAGGAACACAATAGGAAGCTAGCAGTATGTGCACCCATGTTGCATACTTTAGTTTCAGTAGTAAATTCTACCTTAAAATGATAAGAATTTGTGACTATTTACAAATAATAATTTCTGATTATGTAGAAACAATTCCATTATATAAATGCATTCATATTTTGCTCAGCTTTTAGCAGAACTGTAAGAATGATGAACTGTGATCTGCCACTAAGATTTAATCTCAGAAAAGCAGCTTTATTGCTAGTTATTATGAATGACAATAAATTGTCATGCTGAATGATGTCAGAGCACTTAGTGAAACTTCTAAAGGATTTTGACTCTTGACAATTATTACAGATAGCTTGTCGTTTTGAAATGCAACAAAGGCAGTACTCAGAAAAATATCACTGACAACTCCTCACAGTATGGATACTGCAGCCATGGTACATCCATTAGCAGAGCAGCACTAAACCTGATTCTGGAGAACTGAAATTTAAGGACAGAGTTTAGAAGAGCCCTACCACTGAGTGCTGCCAGCAAACCAATGTGCTGTTTGCCAATGCATACAAGGCAGCATGACAAACTGCCTTAGAAAATTAGTAAACATGAGAATACTAACAATTTTCTTCCATTAGAAATTGTCTTGTTCCAGCAAAAAAAAAAAAAGATCAATGAAGTTAAAAGTGCATAGAAATTTCTGCATGAGAATTTACCTAGAAAAGATACAATAGTTCCAAACTCAAAAAATAAAAAAGCGAATGCAGTACCAGATCGCACAACTGTTTTATTAGTAAAACAAATAAGTGCTTTACTCCCAAGCTTAATGTACTAGGAACTTCATCAGATTTACAGTGTTTCCTGTCACAGTAGTTTAAATCACTTCAAAGTCATGACATCACGTCCTACTGCTCTTAAAGTGCAACAGTGTATATAATGCAAATCTTATGTACTAGCTTGTTTCAGCCTTATAAGTATACATTCAACAATAAATTTCATAAATCATAAAGTTAAAAATTGAAAATACAAAACTGACATACAATTTTATATATATATATATATATATATATATATATATATATATATATATATATATATATATATATAAAAACCTGAAGTTCAAGTTATTTACAACATTAAAACTAACTAAAGTACCTATACTTAAAAAGCCTTCAAATCAAGTTCTTCAAGCATTTCCATAATACACTTTTGAAATCATATTTCTCCCCTAAAATAGTTAAAATATTAACAGTTCTGACTACATAAAAGTTCCTTTGTTAGTAAATGACATCATCTTCTTAATCCTTTAGTTTAAGAAGGCTACTAATGGACACACTGTCATTTAGTCCTGGCCAGTTTAGGGTGTTTAAACATAACTGCCATGTAAGTTCTAATCTTTCCAACAAGTATGGCCAAGTGCCCTCTCTTTCAGATACTTTTAAGCATTCCAGGACTATAAATTTGAACCCGTGTCCAGGATTTCTGAAATTATGTTTAGTTAAGGAATTAAATACACACCCATCCCTTATATTTCTTAGGTGTTCACCTATCCTGTTCTTCAATTTCCGTTCCATTTGCCCATGTAAAAACATGGGCAATTTTCACATATAGCACAATAAACCACCCTTTCACTACTACAGTTAGATCTCTCCTTGATATTTATTCGGACGCCATTTATTTCTAAACTACTAGTCTCCAGAATGTAAGGGCAAAGCTTACATGCACCACGTTTAAACATTCACCCTTCCCTCTTGTTATTTTCCTTTTGTTCTAGTAGATTTTTGTATTGTAACTCCCTTCCTGTATACACAGAGAGGTTTCTCACCTAACAATTCCCTCACATGTTTTTTATTACTCGCGGTGGTGGTGCTGCAGTAGCGTTGTCGCCTCACAGTAAGATGCTGTTCGGTTCGATTCTCAGCTAAAGCGTCTTCTGCATGGAGACATGTGTGAATGGGCATACCTTCATTGAAGGTGGTGCGTCAAGCCTGGCAAGCCGGTACGTAAAAATCAACTGCCAATCATTAGCGGACCGGAGTTCCGCTGTGGCGACCCCTAACAGGGAAAAGCCGAAAGACACAAACAAACAAGTTCCAGTTTTTCATTAAAATATTTTTCATTACAACTGCATCCCTAGAAAAAGTTATTAAAAAAATGGACTGGTAAGGTGTCATTATTTGTTCAGTGTTAGTAGTAACAGTTTGTCACTCTACACTTTGATGTGTGGTTCGTTCTATGTTATTTTGTCTTCTTATTTCCACAAATTCTTCTGTATTTACATTTCCCTGTCCTGGTCTAGTTTTTACATTCAAAATGGGAAAACATTGCCCATTTTTTTTCCTTTTTGTCATAACCTCATCCATTACTTTATCTATTAGTTCCATAGGATAACCTCTTCTAATGAACATTCCTTTTGACAGGTCACATTCCTTAATAAAATTTTCCCATAATGTTACCATCTGTGCTGCTCGCACAAACTGCCCTTTTAGGACAGCTTTTTTTGTGACATGGGATGACAACTGTTAAAATGAAGAAAGCTGTTAGAATAGGTCTTCTTACGGAAAATTTCAGCTAGAAAACTACTGCTTTTCTTCTGTGATAAACATTTCTGCAGTTTTTTTTCTACCTAAGTAGTGTGGGTAGTTGTAGCATTGTCCATATTCAGGCTTGCGTTTTGGGCCAAGTTTGTTTGTAGAGGCTGTGTGTCTGAGCACATGTTCCAGGCCATCTTAGTTTAGCCAAAGCCATTCTTGCATTCCAGTGAGAGGGGGGTGTTTATAGTCATTGGCTGACTGGGTTACCTGGACTACGGCTTGGAGTAAGCACCTCATTGGTTGTTTTGAGCTTTTTTTAAAGTTGTTTCAGATTTCATCTTTCTGTTACTTAAGAAGTTAACATTTGAGTGTTTCTGCCATTTCGCACTGGGCTAATCAGAGGAAGGGCACTGAGCAAACCCTGATCTGCGATATATAACATTAAGTATCCTGTTTTTGCTTATTTCTACGAGTTATTTATAGCACTTTTATTGTCTGCTGCATACTTTTCTAGCCAGTTTCACTGTGTGTGAGGTATTAACTGGACATTTTCTACATTTGTTAAGCACCTATTTGGGTTTGTTTGTCCAGATTTCCTGCCAAGGAGTGTATCATATAACTTATTTGTTTGCAGTTAAAAGCATTCTCTAGAGTCTCCTTCGTCCTTTATCTGTTTAAAACTTTCATTTAAAGACTCACTGCTGCTTTTCTGCTGTGATAAACATTTCTGCATTTTTTTTTCTACCTTAAACTTTTCTACAGTTTATTTTCTACCTAAGTAGTGTGGGTAGTTGTAGCATTGTCCATATTCAGGCTTCCGTTTTTGGCCTAGTTATTAGTTTGTAGAGGCTGTGTGTCTGAACACATGTTCCAAGCCATCTTAGTTTATCCAAAGCCATTTTTGCATTTCAGTGAGAGGGGAGTCTTTATGGTCATTGGCTGATTGGTGTTACCTGGACTACGGCTTGGAGTAAGCACCTCATTGGTTCTTTCGAACTTTTTTTAAAGTTGTTTCAGGTTTCAGCTTTCTGTTACTTAAGAAGTTAACTTGTGAGTGCTTCTGCCATTTCACACTGAGCTAATTGGAGGAAGGGCATTGAGCAAACCCTGATCTGTGATATATAACATTAAGTATCCTGTTTTTTGCTTATTTTTATGAGTTACTTATAGCGCTTTTATTGTCTGCTGCATACGTTTCTAGCTAGTTTCACTGTGTGTGAGGTATTAACTGGAAATTTTCTGCATTTGTTAAGCACCTGTTTGGGTTTGTTTGTTCTGATTTCCTGCCAAGAAGTGTATCATATAACTTATTTGTTTGCAGTTAAAAGCATTCTCTACAGTCTCCTTGCTCCTTTATCTGTTTACAACTTTCATTTAAAGGCTCATTGTTGCTTTTCTGCTGTGATAAACATTTCTGCAGTTTTTTTTCTACCCAAGCAGTGTGGGTAGTTGTAACATTGTCCATATTCAAGCTTGTGTTTTGGGCCTAGTTGTTTGTTTGTAGAGGCTGTGTTTCTGAGCACATGTTCCAGGCCATCTTAGTTTAGCCAAAGCCATTCTTGCATTTCAGTGAGAGGGAAGTTTTTATGGTCATTGGCTGATTGGGGTTACCTGGACTACGGCTTGGAGTAAGCACCTCATTGGTTGTTTCGAGCTTTTTTTAAAGTTGTTTCAGGTTTCAACTTTCTGTTACATAAGATGTTAACCTGTGAGTGTTTCTGCCATTTCACACTGAACTAATCAGAGGAAGGCACTGAGCAAACCCTGATCTGTGATATATAACATTAAGTATCCTGTTTGTTGCTTATTTTTACGAGTTATTTATAGCACTTTTATTGTCTGCTGCATACCTTTCTAGACAGTTTCACTGTGTGTGAGGTATTAACTAGAAATTTTCTACATTTGTTAAGCACCTGTTTGGGTTTGTTTGTTCTGATTTTTGTCTCCCACCCTCCCTCCCTATTGGTATCTTGTTCTTATACTTGGTGGATTTGCAGTTGCCCTCCCCTACTGTAAATCTGATCTGGGGCACTCTTCCCAATTTAGTGTCATTACCTTATTCTACCTAATACAAGGTGAACATTTGAGAATGCCAACCCACTTTGTTCTTAACCTTGAGTTATGTTGTGCTCCTCCTTACTCCCTTTCCACTTTACAAAAAAAAAAAATTATAAGCTTATTTCCTGGCTTTCCTGTAAGTTGTCTAGTCCAGATACAGATTTGCTGTATCCAGGACTGTTTGTAAGCTTCTGAGCCCCTGCTGCTTAGCTAGAGTTAAACTATTCCTGGTGCCATAAAGTCTGCTCTTCAAATTTTCTCTTACTACTAGCCAGTTTTTTAGTTTTAGCACTCAAATCTGTTTCTTTGAGCTCAGCACTTGTTCAAAACTCATTGTAAGCACTAAATAAGCTACAAATTACTACAGCACTCAACTTTCCTCACTTGTCTAGAGGAAAACAGGTTTTAGTACTTAATAAATAACCACCTATCTAGGCATGTCTAAGGGTCAGCTCCCAGTGTTTTCTCTTGTCTACCTGATGAATCTGGGCATCTTGAGGCAATGTGGCAATTGCCTCATGTACACAGGCAATCCTCTCCTCCTACCATCCAACACTACAACCTATGAGAGATGATGCACTTATATAGCCAAACTGGAAACAAAGCTCTCTTCACCCAAGACTGGACTAGACAGTCAAGAGGAGAGGGTAAACACTTGCACCCCACCACACTCATCACATAGTCCCTCAAAACCTACACCACCAAAACACACACACATAGAAATACAAAACACACACCTACATTCACGGAGGCTCTCAATAAAAATCTGCCCATGCAACAGCAACCTCCACCCCCAACACAACCCAAATGACACATAACCCACAAACTCAGTGTGCCACTCAACCACAACCTATAAGGCATAACAATGTACCCAACACTTTAGTCATAGGTGACTCTATAGTCAGGCACACTGATGTTCCACTCACCAGGCTAAACAAGGAGAAAGTTACTGTCAGCTGCTTGTTGGGTGCCAGGATCCACCGCATAACACACACACACACACAGGTCACTCCACAACAAGTACAAATATGACTCTGTCATTGTCCATGTTGGTGTGAATGACCTGAGATGTACCTCCCTGGACTACATAAAAAGAGACATGGAGGAGCTTTCCGATCTTGTAGCCCAGTCAGGTATGACCCTAACCCTGAGTAGCATCCTGCCATCACCCAGAATGACACCACAGTACAAGGACAAAATGATTGACTTCAGCAATTGGCTAAGCTACTGGGGTCATTCTAAGGGGATTCAGTATCTGTCTGCCTCAGATGACATGATCGACAGACCATGATGCTTTGCCAGAGATAGCCTGCACCTGTCGCCCTTGGGATTCTGGATACTGCCACCCCTACAGAACCTTTTTTAGGCAAGGTTCAAATGACAAACTCACCACCATAACAGGTACAAGCAAGCAAAATCTGAGGGTAATGCTACTCAATGCTAGAAGTCAAAACCTTAAAATGCACTCACTCGAGGCACTCTTTAAAATGGAGAACATTGACATTTGTGCAGTGACGGAGACCTGGTTCAAGGCTCCAGAGAGCACCCCTGCATTACCAGGCTATAATTCATACCACACCTTTCAGCCACCTAACCTGGACCAAAATACTAAAGGCGGATGTATGTCCATATTCATTAAGAATATCCACACCTCCAGACTAGCTGCTCAGCATAATGCATCCGAGATTATCCAAGTGCAACTAACTCTGGGCAAGACCACAATCCAAATTGTAGCTTGCTACAGATCCCACACCATGCCCCAGGATTCCCACTCCTCTTTTCTTGATATACTGGAAAATATTAGGGTACAACGTAACACCCTAATAATGGGCGATTTCAACTACCCTACCATTAATTGGGAAAACTGCTCATGTACCAACTTTTTTGCTCAATGTTTTCTGGAATTCATAAATTCCAACATCCAGCCCCCACCCCCATTAGGGAAACCACCGTAAAAATTTCTCCAAAGCCAACTTCACACTTCTTAAGACAGAAGTGGCAAACTTCACGACACCCATGCAGATGGACAATAGAGGTACAACTGCTGAATCCTACACAAATGCACTTTATAAGCACTTACACGAGTGCATGGATCATGCAATCCCTAACAGAACCAAGATGCTATCCTCCAAAAAAAGGAAACCAATCTGGTGGTCTCCTGGCATAAACAAACTCTACAACAGAAGAAAGAAACTGTTGCAAAAAAGAGTAAAATCCCATGATTGGAGGAACTCCCTGGTCAGCCTCAGTAAAAAGCTGAGATCCCTCATAAAATCCTCCAAAGCTAGTTACAAAAACAAAATTGCCACTGATTCTAAAGACAACCACAAAGCATTCTATAGCTATGTCAAGAATTTCAATGGCAACACTCAGAACTGCTCTGAGTTACAGCACAATGGCAGTAAATATACAGAACCAACTGATATTGCCAACATTCTGGCAGATAGGTTCAGTGCTAACTTTAACCCCCTTTCACCCCCTAATGGGCCTATCTCTATACTGGAAGAATACAAAGTTCCTGTAATCACGGCTGCACAGGTAAAAACCACAATCACCAAAGTCAAGAACACTGCATCCATGAGACCTGACAACATCCCAGGCTGCGTTCTACATGAACTACAGAATGAACTGTTACCCCACCTAAGTACCATGTTCAATCATAGCCTCACCTCAGACTTTGTGCCCACAGAATGGTACACAGTGATGGTTATCCCACTCCACAGAAGGGGAGCCACCACAAACCCTGGGGACTACTGCCCCATTAGCCTGATGAGCCTGGTCAGCAAGGCTATGGAATGTATCATCATGGAACTTATAAACAATGACATTGGTAATCTCCAAACTCTGGACCCCACCCAGTTTGGGTTTGTAAAAGGCAGATCATGTCTCCTAAACCTGATAGACTTCTTTGAAGTGGTCACCAAAGCTGTGGATGAGGGTAAGGTGGTTCACACAGCCTATCTAGAGCTCGCCAAGGCTTTTGACACCATCCCCCACTCTGGAATTATACATAAACTCACTAAACTAGGTATAAATCCCTATGTCACAAGATTGGTTGCCAACTGGCTCACTGACAGAATGCACACTGTGAAAGTAGCACACTCCAAATCCGACTTCAGACCAGTGACAAGTGGAGTACCACAGGGTTCAGTCCTGGGTCCTCTCCTGTTTGGTGTCTACTTCTCAGAAGTACAGGCTAACACAGAAGGTCTTTGGCTAACAATGTTCACAGATGACTGCAAACTAGGAGCCATAATCAAAACTCCTAACGATGTGGACATCCTACAAAAGGGCCTCACTGAGACAGATGCCTGGTGTCAAAGCCATGGCTTCAAGCTCAATGCCAAAAAGTGCATTGTCATCCCTTTTGGTAAAAACTCTGTACCCATGAACTTCCACATAGATGGTAGTCTACTTAACACCAAAAGTGTGATAAGAGACCTTGGGAAACAGGTGGACAGTAGTCTCTCCTTTGATAATCACATCACCACAGTAGTCAGGAAATCCTTCAACATGGCACACCTCATCACAAAAGGTTTCTCATCCAGGAAAAAAGAGGTCATTGTTTCCCTCTACTCATCACTCATTAGACCCATTATTGAGTACAATGCCCCTTTTCGTATGTACCTCACAAGACATCCACAACAACTAGAAAGACCACAGAAATACCTCACAAAGATGATTACTGGCCTCAAACAGATGACCTACGCAGACCGTCTCAAAAAACTCCAGCTTTACTCCATCGCATATCGCCTACTCAGAGGTGATATCTGCCTAACATACAAAGCAATGTCAAACCCAGAGCTGTTGAACATGCTCTACTTAAAGAAATCCCAATCCCTCTGAGCTACATGCTCTAGGGACCTAAACCTTGTCACCACAATAAACAGGACATGCTGGAGGGATAGATTCCTGTCCCAGAGACTTCCCATACACTGGAGCAAACTACCTATCTATATCAAACAAAGCTCCTCATTAGCACTCTTCAAGAAAAATCTTGATGATTGGATGGGAGATAGGAAATTCACCCCAGGGATCACTTCTGTGGCTCTGCTCAACAGGGGCACAGGAAAATAATTTTCTTGGGTGACGAAAGCCAGGGTACCTTTTTGGCTAGGCTTATATAGGCCCTAGAACCAATAGCCTAGTACCTACCTATGAACCTAAGAAATCTTTTGTTCACACAGTCATTTTATAATAAAATATCCAAATGCGGGATTTTATCTTCAACAATAGTACATGTGAATTTTAAAAAGTTTGTTGTACCATTAATATATTCCACAAAAGAAGCTAACTCCTTTGGCCCTTTCCATAAAAAAAAAGATGTCATCCAGATAACGTATATATGTATTACAATTAATGAAGAATGGGGATGTTCTTAAAAATCTTTTCTCCCATTCGACCATTATTATATTTGTATATAGCCCATAGCTACCCTTTCATTTTGCAGATAATATCCCCCTTCAAATATAATAAAATGATTTCTCCATACTAAATCCAGTATTTGTTCTTACATATTAATTTTTTCCTGGGGGATATTTTTTGACTGTAAGTAATTGCAAAACCACTATATTCTAAGGTTGTGGGGTATAATGCTATATAGATTCTCTACATCTATTGTTATGAATAGAAACTGATTACTGCATTCTAATGCATCAATCTTCCTTAGGAAATCCCATGAGTCTATACAGATGTAGGTTTCTCCCGTAATATATTTAAGTTCCTTGTCCAAGAATTTTGCTAAGGGGTAAGTAATTGAACCCCTTGCATCCACAATGGGCCTCAGTGGAGGTTGATGCAAGTTTTTGTGTATCTTAGGCACCTTGAAAATGATGGCTATTGTTGGAAATTCCCCTAATAAATAGTTAAGTTCTTCTATTGTAATCAACCCATCAATAAACATATCTTCCAAGAAACCTGTAATTCTTTTGTAAGAACCATTCAGTTCATTCAGGGAACTTTTAACATAGGTTTCAGTATCTAGAATTTCTTGCATTTTATGATTATAGTCAATATTATTAATTATAACAACCCCTCCCCCTTTGTCTGGCTTCATGATTCTTACTCCTATATTATACATCAAAACTCATGTTCAAATCTTTCATCATAATTCAAATTGTCATCAAGTTTTTTTCTCCTATTTACATAACTTAATTCACGTAAATCTAGTTCACAAACCTTTTCAAACATAGCCAGCAATGTATGGACAGGGGGGTTGTATGTGCTAGAAATTCTAAGTGGGTCTCGAATCTGAATGGGAAAATTTTATTAAGGAATGTGACCTGTTAAAAGGAATGTTCATTAAAAGAGGTTACTCTATGGAACTAATAGATAAAATAATGGATGAGGTTATGACAAAAAGGAAAAACGGGCCTTTTGTTCCCATTTTGAAAGTAAAAACTAGACCAGGACAAGGAAATGTAAATATATAAGAATTGGTGGAAATTTAAAGACAAAATAACATAGAACGAACCACACATCTAAGTGTAGAGCAACAAACTGTTACTACTAACACTGAACAAATAATGACACCTTACCAGTCCAGGTTTTAAAAACTTTTTCTAGGGATGCAGTTGTAATTATTTATTTTACATTTATTTATTTTACATTTGATAATCGGGGGTGTCTGACTGACCTGAAAAGGTCCTTTTTCAGCAGAGGCCCGAGGAGAAAAGCTCCACACAGAAAAATAATTACAGATACATTTACATATTTAGACATGATCAGTATATACACAAATTCCAATAGACATGTTTTTACAGTGGTATGCAGCACATCAACAGTTACAGTGGAGAGAAAAAACAAGAAAAACATTCATTTAAAAATAAAGGTAATTAATAGCTTTGTGGTACACAGCTGAAATTTGGAACATAGGTAGGATACATTCATATTTTAATGAAAAACTGAAACTTGTTAAGTAATGAAAAACATATGAGGGAATTGTTAGGTGAGAAACCTCTCTGTGTATACAGGAAGGGAGTTACAATAAAAAAAATCTACTAGAACAAAAGGAAAATAACAAGAGAGCAGGGTGAATGTTTAAATGTGGTGCATGTAAGCTTTGCCCTTACATTCTGGAGACTAGTAGTTTAGAAATAAATGGGGTCTGAATAAATATCAAGGAGAGATCTAACTGTAGTAGTGAAAGGGTGGTTTATTGTGCTATATGTAAAAATTGTCCATGTTTTTATGTGGGCAAATGGAACAGAAGTTGAAGAACAGAATAGGTGAACACCTGAGAAATATAAGGGATGGGTGTGAATTTAACGCCCTAGCTAAACATAATTTCAGAAATCCTGGACACGGGTTCAAATTTATAGTCCTGGAATGCTTAAAAGTATCTGAAAGAGAGGGCACTTGGCCATACTTGTTGGAAAAACTAGAACTTACATGGCAGTTATGTTTAAATGCCCTAAACTGGTCAGGACTAAATGACAGTGTGACCATTAGTAGCCTTCTTAAACTAAAGGCATTAAGAAGATGATGTCATTTACTAACAAAGGAACTTTTATGTCATCAGAACTGTTAATATTTTAACTATTTTAGGGGAGAAATATGATTTCAAAAGTGTATTATGGAAATGCTTGAAGAACTTGATTTGAAGTTTTTTTTAAGTATAGGTACATTAGTTCGTTTTAATGTTGTAAATAACTTGAACTTCGGGTTATATATATGCATTTAATTTTATGTCAATTTTGTATTTTCAATTTTTAACTTTATGATTTGTGAAATTTATTGTTGAATGTATACTTATAAGGTTGAAACAAGCTAGCACATAAGATTTGCATTATATACACTGTTGCACTTTAAGAGCAGTAGGATGTGATGTCATGACTTTGAAGTGATTTAAACTACTGTGACAGAAAACACTGTAAATCTGATGAAGTTCTTAATACATTAAGCTCAGGACGAAAGCACTTATTTGTTTTACTTATAAAAACAGTTGTGCGATCTGGTACTGCATTCGCTTTTTTATTATTTTTTCTGCATGAGAATTTAGGCAGTGACAAGATAGGGATTCACAGACATAAAAGTTTACCCACACAATAGTTTGGCACACCATAAAGTGCATTTAATGTGTGCCCTGTTAGTCCCCTTTCACAGTTTACATGATAAGAGAAGACAAAGAACACATTTTAATATGTACATGTCAATAGTAATAATTTTCTTCTCAAAATTTCTACTACTGCAGAAATATGACTACAGATGTTAGCAGTTAATCAAAAAAAGGTGAACAGTGATCATCAGTCACACACTGAGCAAGCCATCTAACCAGATAGTGAAAAGGGACAGTTGTGTTTAGTGGGACTACCAAGTTAAAACACATAAATATAATTAAAAAAATGAAAAAAAATGTATTTGTATATCTGCACTAGGCAGTAAGTGAAATCATACATGGACAAATGAGGACATCCATGTGTGTGTGTATTTGGGGGTGTATGTTTTGTGTGTAGAGACACACACACACATATGTACATATACTTCGAGCTTACAAAAACACAAACATATGTATGTGTGTGTGTGTGTGTGTGTGTGTGTGTGTGTGTGTGTGTGTGTGTGTGTGTGTGTGTGTGTGTGTGTGTGTGTGTGTGTGTGTGTGTGTGTGTGTGTGTGTGTGTGTGTGTATATAAATATGTATTTCTGTGTGAGTGTATGTATGTAAATATATATATATATATATATATATATATATATATATATATATATATATATATATATATATATGTGTGTGTGTGTGTGTGTGTGTGTGTGTACACAAATCTAAATGTATATGCATATGTGGCTCCCCTGAATTTTGCAGAACATACAAAAATCACAATTAGTACTCAAACGGATAATTAACTCATGATAAATCAAGGTCAAAGTTAATATTAAACACCACCACCTAACTCTGTACCTTGAGTTATTCTACACTATAGGTACAGAAGTATATGACAAAACACTACAGAATTTGTGTGATGAATATTATGAGACAGACTACAACTTGCAATGATTAACTGATCAAGATCAAGATGTTACCTCTAACCTTCTCTGTAGTCTCACAAATAGTCTTTGTTTATAACCAGCAATGCAAAATCTTGACATTAATAGTATATATTTATTATTTTTATTTTATTTAACATTTGTTTAGCGGGAAAGTCTGACTTGGAACAAAGCCAATTTTCAGTGGTGGCCCAGGGAAAAATGTTCCAGATGCATGTCTTTGTAACGTGGGAGGAAACTGGAGCACCTGGAGGAAACTCACATGGATGCAGTGAGGACATGCAGGCTCTGCACAGAAGGCACCCCAGCTGAGAACCAAACCAGAGAACCTCTTGCTGTGAGGCAACAATACAACCGCTGCACCACTGTGCCATCCAACAGAATTGTAGTATTGAAGGTCCTTACTAATTACTCTCTCAATATAACCATCTGATATGGGGTGTACTAGGGACTGTCCACAGAAGAGAAATTTTTACTTAAGAAGTCTTTCCTAACCTTGGAATATTATTTATTTATTTATTTGAATTTGTTTACAGGGAAGTCTAAATGGGCAAAGCCATGTTTCAGTGGGGGCCTGGGAAGAAAAGTTCCATATTTCTTACACTTGAATAAGCTGAGTAAAAATATACAATAACACTCAGGACTGCATATCTTAACTGGTGACCAGCATATTACTTACACTGTGTAGTATGGACAGCATGTTACTTACACTGACTGGTGACCAGCATATTACTTACACTGTGTAGTACGGACAGCATGTTACTTCCACTGACTGGTGACCAGCACTTTACTTTCACTGACTGGTGACCAACATGTTACTTACACTGACTGGTGACTAGCATGTTACTGACTGGTGACCAGCATGTTACTTACACTGTGTAGTATGGACAGCATGTTAAGCTCAGTCATATCTACAGAACATGGTATATATGCATATAAAACTCACACAGCAATAGAAAATACAGTATTATATTACAGCATATTTACATATCCCGCTATAATATTAACACACAGACAGCAGTAAAGGCTTATGCATATTTCATCAAATCTGCTAGAGTCACAAGAAACCCATAGTCAGAACAGTATGATAGTGAATATTTAATAATATTTGATTTGACATCACAATGTAGGAAATTATTAATAAGGTTAATAAAAGAGAAGTACTGTTATACTGATAGGTATGATTTCATTGAGATTTTAAATTATAGATGAGATAAGATTTAGAATAAGGAGAGGTCTTGGTAATAAGGTTATTACAAGTACGAGACCACTTTGAGAGGTATGTCTTCAAAGATATTTTAAATTGTAAATAATATGAGATATTTATGACATCTGCTGGGATCCAGTTCCACAGTTTACCAACATATATAGATAGTTGCCATTATGATTTTTAGATTGTTGAGTGAGTACTAGCTATTGGGTTAGTGAGCAAAGCTTGGTTATTTTGCTTATTTCTTCTAGTAAATTCCAAATATCTCTTGTCTATTTTCTATACCCCTACTTGCAGTCATTTCTGTTGATAAAATCTCCATTCTCCATTCTAGTGCCGGCTTAGTTCTTAGAATATTTTCTTAAATTTCCTGAATATAATATCCATTATGGATGCTGCTGTTCTCCTTAGTGACATGCATCCAAAATCCTGCTCATTACTTACTTCTTGAACTCCCTCCTGTTTCATCATCATTCCTTTCCACTTTGACTTATAACCTTCTGCCTTAACTCAGTAGCTCTAAAATGTCTTTATAGATACGGTAATCCTAAACCACTCATTCTATGTGGAGAATCAACTTATCCCACTTAACACTGGCTCTCCTGTTCTCCTAAATAAATTACTTCAAATCTTTATTAATTATAATCCACAATGTCTCCATTGGTTGATAAAAATACCTATATATATAACTAAAGGGACTTGAGTTATTTTCATTGCTTGTGTCTTACTATCCATACCCATAATCAAGAGTTTCCAGCTTCTCAAATGATTGTGTTATCCTTTGTTTATTCTCATGGATTATATTATCCTTACTTGTGGTAATAGAATATTTTTAATCCATACACCTAAACACGTCATCTTATCATTTCCCCACGAATATTGGTATTGCTGAACCAAATATTGTTTGGGTACATTGTTTACTGTTATAGCCTTTGCTTTATATTCATTTACTTTTTATTCCCAAAAGATTTGAAACTGAATCAAAATATTCCCCAGCACTGACACATCCTTTTCTAGATTTTCTGGATTTATCAAGTACAAAATATCATCTGCAAATAAAACCAACTTCTCCTCTTTATCATATTAGTTACATCCTTCAATTCGTGAGTCCCTTATTTTCTTTGCTAATGGCCCTAAATATAAAATAAATAACAAAGGTGGAAGAGAACACCCCTGATGGCTGGATTTCCTTTGTAAAGGTTAATGGTCTTGATTCATAAAGGTAGGATAGGGTTTGCTAATTTGAGCTGTTACACTAAATTTACCATTATCTTCCAAACAGGAAACAGGAGTATAAACCCCCTTTTTAGATCTCAGTTGAATTACAAGTGATAAGTAAATTTAAAGAAATTTCAGCAAGAGATGGTAGAAATAAATTCTGAAATCTAGAAGGAATGGAAAAGCTAGGTTCGACTTACTTGCGGGGCTCCAATCAAAGGAGTAGTAAGTTCTTATGAGACAGAATATAGGATTCACAAGATTATCAGGTAGACAGGGTTACTATTCACTAGCAGGAGTGGATGGACCAGGGTGTCTTCTATTGGCAGGACTTGACTTCAGAAGGTGAGGCAAGATTTGTGTATTACAAAGAATGGCTTGACAAAGCAAAGGGAAAATCACTAGTAAGTGGCAGTACTTAACAGCTGAGAGCCTTATATATAAGAAGTAACTTTAAACATCCTCTAGAAAAGTTAGCCCTACCAACTTACTTTCTTTTAAGAGGCTTTCTAGTTTGTAGGATACCACTCATAGGTCTTTTATTGGCTGTATGTATGTACTTAGGAAAGCACATCTCAAAGGACATAGATAATATGAGATTAAAATAGTTTGAGGTGACTGGGTTACCCATCACTAAAAAACAATGTGGTTAGATAAAAGGCACATGGAAGGATTCTCAGGAGTACCAGCAGTGACATTCAAATACTATAAACTTTTACATAATTGGCAGAACTCACCAACAAGGATTCACAGCAAGGGAGGGTCCCCAGATAGCACCTGCTGGAGCTGCAGTACTCCTCAGGCTATTTATGTGTATATGGTCTAGCACTGCCCAGTAAGCAAACAAATTTGGGACAGAGTTCTATATGCAGAGATTACAAACTTTGTACTGACCATACATCATTTTGAGTTTGGGTCATCTTAGTGATTTTAACAGTTTGGGACATATTTTTCAAAGAGTAGGGATCAGATTCTGGCATATCTGTCAACCTCTTGGTGCAAGAAATCTGGACAAAGCCTAAAATAATAAGGGTACAAAGACCCAAAAATAGGAACAGATTTTAAATATTTCTCTTATAAATTTACAGTGTTGCTAAAATAATAGTATTCATGTTAGCATGCAGTTTTATGGCTACATAGTCTGAAAGTCAAATACATGTCATTATTTAGTGATTTCAATCTTCAGTGGTTTGCCAGAAAACCACAAATTTTATGAGGAACAGACCAGAAATACAAGGAAAAAATCTGGACAGTATGGATCCTAATGATATTAATGGAAATGGTTGATTATTTATGAACAGAAATTATACAACAGTTTTCAAAATTAAATATGGAAAGGACTTCAGAGATTATTAGCCCATTTTCTTCTTCTGCGTAGACAACAAATTTTAAGATTTTATTAAGAATACAATACTTTTTCCTGTCTCTTTCTTATTAGACAATCCTTTCCAATCGCTGAGGTCTTACAAAAGTTATAATTTCACAATTTCACATGTTTTGAAAGTTATATCTTTAACTCTGTTTCATCTCTTCTTCTGCAGAAATGGCAAAACATTCTTTGAAAAGTTTTATTTACAGCTAACTAAAACATGAAGTCTGTTTTCTTTCTTTTTTCTTGTATTTCAGTTTTTCAGTGATTCAGGTGGTGGAAAGAATTCTATGTTGCACGTCATGTCACTTTGTAATGCCATTATTTCAAGTCTATATACTGTAGATATTTGAAGATGGGCATTCTGCTCCCCTACCCTGCCCCCAATTCTTATCCACCCCACTACTCCTACATTTATTTAGACTCCAAACCCCTCCCTCTCTCAACCAACCAGTCATCTCCACTCTGTAACCCCTCCCCTCTCTACCTCCACCTGTTAATCACAACAACTCCATCCCCGGCCATCAAAGTCCCTATAAACATCTATTTCTACTCCATCTATACACATATACAATCTGCCCTACTTATTTTATACTGCTAATATACACTTATACTCCTCTACCATGTCTTGTCTTCTACCTCAAACCATTCTCACCCCATCTATCTGCATTCTATTCTTACTCCCTTTATACCACGCTACCTCCTACTCCTATAACCAACTCCACCCCTCCTTCATGTCCTACCCACCACTCCCAACCTCCTTCCTCATCCCACTAAAACACACTTCCACAACATAGCTGCCTCTCTAGTTCAACCCAACCCGCTCTACTACATCAGGATAACCCCCTCAATTAAATACTACAAACCTAAACTAATATCTTACTGTCCACAACTATTAAAGACCAAATCAAAAATACTACTACCCTTCCTCAACTACCACTGCTTAGCAGGGGACATACACCCAAATCCTGGACCAAACACTTCCTCTAGTTCCAATCTCTCTGTCACAAGCAATAAAACCAACCATAAATTTCTCAAATTCTTCACCATCAATGCCCAAAGTCTAAGAAATAAAGTAGCCCACTTTCATGCTTGGCTAAACTACAACCTACCCGACATTGTAGCCATCTCAGAAACCTGGCTAAAACCTCATATTTGTGACTCTGAAATCCTCCCTCCTGGATTCCCTTCACTAGAAAACGGGGTGGGGTAGCCTTAATCTACTCTAACCTGATATCCATCACTCCCTACCCCAATCCTTTCCATCCATTCAACAATGCAGAAATAGTAATAGGCCTACTAAAAATAAATAACCAGAAAAGAATTTGTATCATTGCCCTCTACATCCCCCTGGTAATAGCATCACTACTCTTGAAGAAATTCTCCTCTGGACCTCTACCAATATGAAACTAGAGACCTTTATACTTGGAGATGTAAATATCGATTGGAATAAAATCAACAACTCTAAGCACACCATATCCATTAATCTATTTAACTATACCCAACTAACAAACTCCATTACCAGACCCAACAAAACAAACCCCCAGGTACCATACTAGACTGGATGCTAGTATCCCATCCTAATAAATTCTTAAACTCTGGCATTATACTTGACCCTATAGGAGACCACTTGCCAGCTTTCATACACCGAGCTACCCACTCCTCTCCTCACCTACACCAATATATTCAGACACATAACCTCACAAACTTTAATGCCACTACTTTCTGTGACTCCCTAAAACAAACTGGAACCCCCTAAAAACTCTTCCACTAGACAAAGCTGTATAATTTTTCAACTTAAACACCCTCAACTGCCTAGCTCCACCAAGAACAAAAATAGTAAAAACCAAGACCGCCCTATGGCTAACCAAAGATACCAAAAAACGTATGCTACAAAGAGATAAATCCTGGAAAACATACCATCAAAACAAGCAGCCAGAAACATTTCTTAAATATAAACAACTCAGCAACCTCACTAAAAACAAATCATGAGTGACAAAAAGTCCTACTACATCAAACTCCAGTCTTACCAATCAAAAAACCCCAAACATTTCTGGAATTCCATTAATTATCTTCTCAACCCAGGTACCAAAAAATACCCCTGCCCTGACAACAGCAAATCTGATCCTGAAATAGCCTCTCTATTCAACTCCTTCTTCACCAACTCCATAGCAAAGCTGACCAAGACCTTCCCTAACAATAACCCTTCACCTCAGCCTATTCTATTTTTCTCACCCCCTACACCACCCTCTGCCCCCAGTCCTCTTCCAATATTTGAACTTAAACCCATCTCAACCTCCCACATAAAAAAATTACTCTCTAAATTAAAACCATGCTCCAATGCCCATGACAATATCCCATCTTCCTTCCTAAAAATAGCCGCAGATGTTATTGCTCTCCCCATTAGCATCTGCAGGAATCTTATGTGTCCAAATTATAGCGTCCTGCCTTTATTCTACCTCTCCATAAAGGCGGAAAAAACAATAGCATCTCTAACTACCACCCAATAGCTATCCTCTTCCCAATCTGAAAACTTCAGGAAAAATTCATCCACCTTCAGCTTATGCCATTCCTAGCCAATCACCAACTAATCACTCCAACCCAACACGGTTTCCGACCTGGCCATAGTACTATCACTGCCCTTCTCACTTTCTTAGACACAATAAATCTTGCCCGTGACTCTGAAAAAATAGTATCTACAGTTCTACTAGAGCTGTCGAAGGCATTCAATACCATCTCCCACACCCATCTCCTGAACCATCTTTCTAACCTTAATCTCTCCCAGAATACCTTATCCTGGTTCTCAAGCTACCTCTCTGACAGGTCTCAAGCTGTGAAATGGGGGAAAGGCATCTCAACCTTCCTTCCTTCCTACCCCCACTGGGGTACCCAGGGATCCATACTTGATCCAATGCAATTCAACATCTTTATTAATGATTTCCACAAAGCCATACCCAACACCAAAATTGTACAATATGCAGAAGATTCAACTTTAGTCTGCTGCGCCTCTAACCTCTCAGAGTTTCAAACAGTGACCCAAACTGCTTTCTCCACCACTGAAAACTGGATGCTCCAAAACCATCTCTCTCTCTAAATGCCAACAAATCCAAAATACTATTATTCTCTCCCTCAAAATCTTCCCCTCTTGATAAAAACTCATTCCAAATTATTAGCCAAAATGACTCTACTATAGAGGTTGTTCTCTTCGCTAAACTACTTGGGGTTACTATTGATGAACACCTAAAATTCAACACTCACATCCAGCAAAACATTAGGAAAACCCTTATAAAACATGGTATGCTATATAGAAACATCCACTTTCTCTCTCCTTCCATCAGACAAACTCTTGCCACTACCTATCTACTCCCCTCACTAATGTATGGAGCTCCTCTACAAACAAACGTATCTGCCTCTCTCTTCCAAATTGGAAGTCTGTTATAATAAGATTTCTAAATTTGCAACCAAAGCCAAATTCTCCTCCCATCATTGTACTGCCCTTCATTTGTTAAAGTGGCTTGAACTCTCCAAACATCTAGACTATCTCCAAATTACTACAGCCCACAGACTCATTTTTCAACCTACTAAGTGCCCTGCACTAACCAACATCTTTCAACCTTACACCCCTCGGAGAACTCTAAGATCTACTCACCAAAACCTAATCACTGCCCGCAAACCCAATCATCCTGCTTCTTCTTCGTCAGCGTCTTCTATCCTTTTCCTTAGCTAAAACCTGGAATTCTCTTCCTTCCTCTCTAAGGACTTGTGAAAATTTTGAAAACTTTAAAACTCAGCTACATTCCTACCTTTCCTCTAACAGGAAATGTAACTGCACTCTTCCCACCTAGCCTAATAATCAATCCACCCCTTAAACTCCTGACTAACGCTGAGTACAAGCTAACCTAACATAAATGTACATATTGTAAATAACATAATTGTGCATATTATAAATAACACATTCCACCTTTTTTCTCTCTTTTCCTTCTAAGTCTTTATTCTCCCTCTCATTTAAGTTACCACTGCCATCCTAAATATTTAGATACTATGTAACCAAAGAATTTAGAATTTATTCCTGTTCTCTACCATGAAATGAAATAGTAATTGTGTCTTCTTTATTATGATTATAAATGTAACTAAAATGTAATGCAGAGCTTTTCTCCCTAGGCCTCCACTGAAAATGTTAGCCCAGTGGTCCTCCCCGGTCATCAAACTGGAAATAAATCAGTTTATAGGTAGCCAATGTAAGAGATACACACACACACACACACACACACACACACACACACACACACACATATATATATATATATATATATATATATATATAAAATGTTATTCTGTTGTACTATATAACATTGTGTTGATGTTATGATAAGGAATAAACAAATGTGTTACAAAAATATATAACCATCTGATATTAGCTGAAACACTAAAGAAATGGGGATTAGACCCTTGTAAAGAAGAACCACCCTTCTCATTCTCTCACACAATTTTCTTCTTGCTTACATTACATTCTAAGTATTAAAGCAAAATCAGTGGCAATTTTTATCCAAGAATATGCCTTTCTGTTGTGAATCATTTCTTCCAAATCTATGTTTCTTATCCCCCTTCCCTGGTTTCTTACCCAATTTCCTCTCCCCTTCACTCCTAAATAATTTTCATACTCATCTCATAATATTTTGTCTGCTTAGCTCACCTAAATCTTGCAACTCAGCCTTCTAACCACTACTCAACTGTTCTCTTCCTATTGTTCTTTAATTAGCTTCTATAAATCCTTCAGTTTGCCACACTGTTACCACATATGCAGGTTATTTGCCTGTACCTTCTATGCCTCCAAAACTCAGTCTCTTCCCACTATCCATCATCCTTGATCTGATTTGTAGTTCTATTCCAGCTACTTATTAAGCTAATTTGCAGGTCAAAAATTGTGTCTACCTTTTTAACTTTCTGACTCTCTGTCAACTTTCTTCATGTACATATATACTCATCCTGTTGGTGAATAATCCACCTCTTCCCCAGTTAGTTAATCTCCTACTCCAACATCTTCTCTTACCTAAATCCTTATACATGAAGTACAGTCTAAGTTTATTTGCCTGCATCAGATTTTTCCAGTCATTTCTGACACACATCTCTTTGCAGTGGTTAAGTGCAACACTACCACCTTTTTTTTTACTCATATAATTTTTATTTTCAAATAATATTTTGAACACACAAGAACTGTTACAACAACAATTCAAACAACTATATACAATATTTACAATCAGTCTGACATGAATAATAAATCGATCAATTCAAAAACATAAATAGGTAATATTGTTTACATTTATCAGAGTGAATCCAACTCTGGTTGCAAAGTGTCAATCAGGGATAAAACTTTTTTCCAAGGATTATTTACCAATGGCCTAGGATAAATCCTAAGTTCTGAAATTTTAATTTCCATCAATCCTGTATTCTTCAATAAAGTAAAAATATCCTCCATTGTGGGTATCATGTTTGAATTCCATCTTCTGGTTATACATTTCCCATAGATTGCTAAAATTGTCCATAATAAATACAAGTTTGTTCTAGTCAAGTGAGGGCCTTCATTTACATTTAATAGAATTAGTGCTTTAGAAGAAACAAAGGAATCAGTAAACAAAGCTTGCAAAATGTTGTTTATATCATTCCAATAAGACTTAATGTTAATACAGTCATAAAAAATATGATTTCAATCAGCTTTAGTCTCTTCCTGACATCTTCAACATGATCCATTTCTGCAGGGGTTAATTTTAGTAATTTTATCAGGTGATAAAAAGGCTCTATGTAAACATTTCCAACTGTATATTTTCCAGGACTGTGTGCAGGATGTGTGTTTTACTGATAATAAAATGTTTGATTTAATTTCTGGTGTTAAATGAATCAGATGCCCTTTAGTGATATGTTGCCAGTAGGACTCTAAGTACTGTTTTATAAACTATTAACTCTTTATATAAGTTTGAAATACCATTCTTCATATTTTGATTATTATAGATAATTCCATTTAAACAGCTTATACATTTTGGAGTATCTTTAAAGGAAGAATTACTACTTGCCCTACATAAGTCTTGGGAGTACATTAAAATGTTGTGTAAAGTTAACCAGTCTTGAGATGGTATTTCATAAAGAGTCTTTAACAATTGCATGTCTAAGACTTTTTGTTCTTTGATACATTGTAGCCAACAAATAAAGTTTTTTTTGTTGCCAAGAAATAAAATTTTTCCTATATATTTTATGTGGGTAATTTTTCATGGTAGTGAATGGAATTAAAAGATTAAACCAAAGTTTTATGCCTATGTTCACATTAACACATTTTCTAAAAGTATTAAAAGTATAATTAATTAAGTTTAGACTGGTAGATTTTGTTATGTTATACTGCATAGTAATAGTTAACAAATGCCATAATTTATTTGGTTTGTCCAATATTGAATGGATTTTAATAAAGAAGTTTCATTTATTAGTATAACTGTGTGCAGTGTTTTCCAGTTGGTGGAATAATTAGGGTTTAGCCAATCTATTACAATTTTAAATATGGATGCATTTATATAGGTTTCAATATCAGGAAAATTTAGTCCTCCTTGTTTCCATGGTCTAATATGGTGTGTGAAGGCTACTCAATTTCTTTTAGGAAACCATAGAAACTTTAATAAAATTTTATTTCTTTCTTTAAGGAGATGTCTCTCAGGGAACACCTGAATAGCTAATGTTACATACAAGATCTTGGGTATTAGAACCATTTTTATTAACTGTAGTATATCTTCAAGTGGCAGAAATATTTTATTCCACGTGTCTACAAAGTTTTTATTATATTAATATTACTGTAATTAATTGAAACTGACTTATTCAAATTGTCACATAAAACTATTCCTAAATAATTTAAAGTAGACACTTGTTTGCCTATGATATGGTTATTGTTTACTTGTACTTCTTTCTTTTTATTCAGAAACAAAAATTTATTTTGACTTATTAAAGTAAAGGCCTGAAATCATATACTATTTTTCAATTAAGTCTAATTCTTCCAGTGTTTCTTTAGAGTTAGATAATGTGAGAAGTATATTGTCAGTAAACAGCATTATTTTGGAGTTATATTGATCATATATGTCCACACCTTTTATTTTTGAATTATTGTGTATTAAAACAGCCAGAATTTGAACAGCTAATGCAAACAAAATGGGAGACAAGGGACATTGTTGCTTAGGGCTTTTGGTTAAACAAGTAGATTCAGAGATAAATGGTCCTAATTTGACATAAGCTAAATTATTTATATATATATATTCTTTATGAGATTTACAAAGGAGAGGGGAAAATCGAATAAAACTAAAATCTTAAATAGATACTTCCAATTTAAGGAGCCAAAGGCTTTCTCTATATCTAAGCCCATTATCAGTGCTTCTTGGTTTTTCTTATTTAAATATTCTATAAGAGTAAACATTATTTTAATATTGTCATGAGTATGTCTGTTGTGAATAAAACCTGTATGATCATTATAAGTTATTTTTGAAATATTTTTATTCTCTAGGTTATAATTGACATCAATATATTATAATCATTGTTTAATAAAGAAATTGTTCTATATGAATTACAAAGGGCTGGGTCTTTGTTTTTTTTTTAGAATTGGGGTGATCAAAGAATATCTCCAAGAAGGTGGTATTATTGTTTGTGTTTGAACTTCTAATAATATTTTGTGAAAAAGGAAACTTAGAAAGAGTTTATATATATCTATAGTTATACCATCTAATCCTGGAACTTTGTTGGTTTTGCTTACTTTTATCTTGTCAGTTATTTCTTTATATGAAATAGGTCTTTGTAAATCTGATTTTAGCTCTTCAGAATTTTTTTTAGTTTAGTAGATATTGCTTCCAGCTTCAATTGATCAGTAAAGGCATTCCCATTTTTTGAATGTTCAGTATAGTGATATCTAAAAGCATCAAGAATATCATCTATATCCGAGACTCTCTTTCTCCTCCCTTCAAATTGTCACATGTTGAATACTAACAATATTATTAGTTTTAGACTGTAGCTTAATCCTCATAAATAGATTGTGCAAGTGCCTAGGAGAAGTCACCAGAGAGTTTATTTTTAATCTCTCTAATGCTAAGTTAGATTTGTGAGTTAATATTTCATTATATTTCTGGTTTAATTCCTATATTTTGTTTTAAGTAACTAGATAGTTTGTTGATTTCTCAGATTTCACTATCAAAAGTTGAGTTTGCAACTCTTGTAATTTGGAATCCCATTCTCTTACCTTGTTTTTGTACCAACTAAGAGTTCTACCAAATATATAGGCTTTTAGTGAATCCCATATCATAACTACATTAATTTCTGTAGTATAATTAATTTTAAGGAAGAATTGAAGCTCAGATGATAACCAAGGTTTAAATTATTTATTTTTTATAATACATGGTGGGATTCCAGAAGAAAAAAAGAGTGGTTTGAAGTTTCAAAATAAGAGAATTATGATCCAAAATTGGTCATGGAAGTATAGAAAAACTAGAAATTTTTGAATGTAGATCCTGAGCAACAAATATTTTGTCTATTCTTGTTTAAGTACCAAATCTATAGTCTTGGTGGGAAAACAATAATGACTTAACTTCTTTTAGATTAGATCTTTTATTGGTGTTTTCAGAAGTATCTAAAATACAATTAAGGTCACCTCCTATTACTAGGTTACCTTTATAGTTATTAGTTATGAGATCTAGGATTTTTTTAACAGTCACTACTCCAATGCCTGGAAGCTAATATAAGTTTACTAATGTTCAAATTCTGTTGTTAAAATTTATTACTGCAAGAGCTATAAGATCTTCTTTGTCTACATATTTATAGATAGTTTCAGGAGTGATGATACTCTTTTTTTCTATAAAATTGTTAGTCCTCTGGTCTTTGATTTATAATAGGCTTGACCCAAAATCATATATCCATTAAGGTTCCAAGTAAATTTATCATTAGATTTAAAGTGGGTTTCTTGAAAAAAATGACCTGTGCTTTATTTAATTTTAAATATCTAAGTAAATTTGCTCTTTTATTTGGATTACTTAAGCCATTAGTAATTAACGATAGCAGAGTCAGCTCCATATCATATTACTATTAAAGATTTGATTTCTTTAACATTTATTACTAGTAGATACATTTCCCCTGATAACAACACTGTTATATTGCTTTTTAGTTTTCTGGATACTAGATTCAAGCTTATTTTCACTATAAATGCTAGTATAGTAAAGATTGAGTCAGGCCTAGAAAAGAATCAAATGGATTTAAGTAGTAATATAATCAAAAGAATAACTATAAAATACACAATATCCCATCCTAAACATGGAATGTAAATCATTCCAAATCCAACCGATAAACCAAGATCAGTACATTATCTCTCATAACTTATATATTATGAAGTATTTGGGCTCCATAAATATAATTATTATATGAAGATTGATTTATAAAGGAAGAAACATAACAATTTAAATGTTTAGTACACCAGGTAATACATTCATTGAGTAATATAATTTTCAAAGTTTTATACTAAATTGAAGGGCAACCCAATATACTATATAATTGTAAGGAATTCTCAGTTATGACACGCTAAGCTTGTGAATGGATGATAACTCTGAGATCAATTCAGAATGAGTTACAGTTACCATCAAATTAAAATTAATAATAACTACAAATTACAATAAAATATATACTTATCTATGCTAAGGCTATTTTCTCTTTGTGTCCAACTTAATAAAACTTTAAATATAAACACAACTATTCAACTGTTAAATCATTCAGATTTGTATTATAAACAAGGCTATAATGATTTGTTCTAAGTCAAACATGCTACCAAATCAGTGAAATTCCATCTAAGAAAGCATTCATACATATAGTACAAGACTTCATGACCTTTCTTGTTATTTTATCTCCTCATCTAAAATCTACATAACAAGTTAACATATAATATGTCATTAAGCAAATAATACATTTAATACTGTAAGGTTCTAAAGAAATCATTAAAATATTTTGTAGTTCAACAAGGGTGCTTTGACTACATTTGACTATATTTAACATTTTTCATGATTAAGTATTGATTATTAATCTTTCCAGGAATAATTTTTTTTAAAACTTGAGGGTATTTCTAGGTGGATAGGAGACAACAATATATTTCACTGAAAGCTGGAGGACAGATATTCATTACAAATAGTAAAGATTAATAAAACACTGATCTACTGTTCCAGTTCCCATTACCTAAATCTAAAGAACGTGACCATAAATTTCTTTATTAATAAGGCTGTTAGCATTTGGGAGTTAAAAAGTGATATGAGAGCAAAGTTCTTTTATAAAACAGTCAGTATATTTTTCCTTTTCTTTTTAATTCTAGTGTGATATATCCGAAAGGTTGGAGAAGATCTGAACAAGCTTATTATAAAACCCTGCAGTAAGGCATCAGTCTAGCTTGCATTTTCCATTTCCAAGTGGTACAAAACTAAACAGAGAACAATCACTGGTTTGACATATAGTAACTCTCTTGTGTTGGTATGTACTGCTAAGGCACTAATGTAGGGATTCCAATAGTTCCATAACTGTCCTGTAACATCTTCCTAAACAACTTAAACATGGGATCCTGAAAGATGTTGTCTAGTTTCTCCACACAAGATAAAAATTCCAACCTTACCAGGCAAACTGAGACACATTCTAACAAGTGCATGAGAAGGTGGGGACTCTGGACTCTACCTATGAGTGCATGTAGGAGTTTAGGAGCGTGTGTGCATGTATATGTGTGTGTGTGTGTGTGTGTGTGTGTGTGTGTGTGTGTGTGTGTGTGTGTGTGTGTGTGTGTGTCTGTGTGAATCTGAGTAACACAGTGACAGCCTTGTAAATACTGCTGATGAGTTTGTTGCTTTGAATTTATCATGGCATTAGATACAGTATGCATATGCCTGATACATGACAGAAGAACATTTTTATTCTCATCACAAATTATTTTTTTTTAACACTGCAAGATTAGTGGGTAATCAGAAAAATACTAACATTACAACATTTTCCATTCTGTAAAGCGCACTATAGAATATTTCAGATAGTATACTATGCCAAACCAATATCAAGCCACATTCTCTCATCACTGTCTCCTACACTTATTAAAACTATTCCAGTCTCAATAAACAGTATTCTATAAACAAATGAATTTACCAAGTAATTGTCTTCTGCAACATGAAGGCATGCTGACCAGTAGGGGGAGCTTTCAGATTACAATAAGCTCCAGTGAATACTGTATTCTTTCTAATTGGCAGAAAGGAGATCAGGAGGCTTAAAGATGCCTCTTACTGGCTAGCTGCGATCCAAATGCGGTAATCCACGAGAGCTTCTAGTTTACATGATAAGCCTCAAATCCAGATTTCTCCTTTCACACAAAATAATAATCTTTCAGCTTTGCCCTACAACCTAATGTCAGCATTCTCAATGTTCACATTTACTTATTTACACTTTTGCTTTAATAGGACTAATGGCATATCACACAAATGGTTTGGACACACATCTTGGACCACAACCAACCAGCACTCGGCATGAAACAGATGCCACAACAGTTGCAGACAAGAAAGATTAACCCAATCTAGTTTCAATGCAAAACTTGTAGTTAATATAATTTAGTATTATGTTACCCGTATTTACTTAGTAGTTATTTGCAATGCATTGCAGACCCGAATTAGACCTTTGAACTGTAGAGATTCCAGCTGTCTACACATACCTGTCTTGATTGTCTGTCTCTATGGTGCATCCAGCCTGAACAAATATAGAATAATTCAATTATTAAGTATATAAATATATTGACTAGGATAACAGAATTACCCCATGCATTTGATTTCTAAATTAGTTTTGTCTAGGTTAGCTATGCGATATTTCATGTAGGAAGTTATGCAATGTCTATTGCAATCACTTCCTGTTGTCAAAGCAACCATGTATGCCAACAAGTCTGATTCAAACTGAAGAGACGAGAGAAAAAAAAAGGTTCAATGTGCTCATGAGGCGTTCTAGTTGTAAAAAGCTTCACTTCTCACAGCTACTGGGCTTGTCTATTCCCCCTCCCAAAAAAAAAAAAAAAAAAAAACTGCTGACGGCTCGGATCTAGTGAGACAGCAGCAAACATAGCATATATTGTACAATGGCACAGTCAACAAACTAGAAACTGTAATGACATTAAACATTACATGAAATAAATAAATTGGACAAGTCACTGACCATTATCCAACCCTCCACAACTCAGAAACTGCTTGCAACCAACATAGCCAAAGCTAAACAAAGCTAAAACATCCTGAATTGCTATAAAAAAATGAGAGCCACTGTATGCCACTAGACTGCAATATAACATTAAAAGAAATACATTGCTGCAATACTAACTGTTAGATTATATTTTTGGATTTCAACACAGATAAAAAAAAAAAAACCTTGAAGCACCCAAAAGAATGTTTAAATACCTGTATGATTATAGAAAGGTAATTTGAAACTTCAACTTATCAAACTGATATATATTGATTTAGTAGCTTCTTCAGTCAAACTTTCACATAAATAGAGAAAGAATGTTCAGTTCAGACATTTACCAATTACAAATCATATTGTAGTAGAAACTTTCAGAGATTTAGCAGAGACTGCCATTTTAGATTCAGTTTTTTGTTTTTTTCTTTTTAGGATTTTTTTCAGTCACTCTCTCCGGAGAAGGTAATGAACAGTCCATATATTCAGGTTCAAACAACATTGTTATTTTTGATGAACGAGGAAGCATCTTCTAAGTTGTTAAAAGTTCTCATTTCATTTGAGTATAAGATTTTAATTCTGGCAGGAAAAACAAGTTGTGCCTTGATGTTATTTTGTTTATGTATTTTAATTAGTGGCCAGGCTTTCTTCCTCTGCTTGAAAACTCTGGTGGAATAATCATTGTCAAATCTAATTAGACTTTGCTTATATTTTAAGAGAGATTTCCTCCAGCCTGTTTTTAGAACTAATTCTTTGTCCAGATATGATAAAATTTTTATTACAATTGATGCAGGTGGAGTAGTTGTTGAAGAAGTTCGAAGAGGTTTCTCTAGGGATCTATGTGCCCTTTCAATACCATATGAGAAACCTTCTTTTAAGTCTAATAATTCAGGGATCCATAAAGTTAAAAATGAAATAATGTCCTCACCTTCAGATTTCTCAGGTAGTCTGAATATTATTATGTTAGTTCTTCTCTCTCTGTTTTCCAAGGTATCCACTTTATAAAGTAGCCAGGTGTTCTGCTTAAGAAGGAATTATTTTTGAATTTCTTCTTCTTTAAGTCCTCCTTCAATGTCATTTAGAGAGGTTTCTATACTTGTTATTTTTGTTTGATGCTGTTGTGACATCTCCTTAAGAACATCTGTTTGTTGTTGACAATTACGTTTGAGGTTTTCCAAGTTTTCTTTGAAGTCATCCATCTTCGTAGAAAGTTCTTGTAAGGCAGTAGTCACCAGTTGTAGTTCCTTCTTAAATGCCATATCAGAGTGAGAATTCCTTGAGTTTCTCATTTTAGTAGCTGTATAAGTAAGCATTTCTGATGGGAACATTTTTTATAGAAATCCACCAAAGTTTCAAATTATACAGTTTAAACTTTTATCTGTAAGTTTTATAAATTTTTGTTTGAAATAAATTAAATATTTCCTGTGTATTTTGCTAGTTTTATGGAGCTCTGAAACTTAGCTGCTTTCAGTTGTCCATTCAGACTCCACCCCAAAACTACTACCTTGTGTACAAAGTAATTTCCCCTGCTTGCAATCTCAGCTGCTTACACTATAATCTAAATTCTCATGTTCTCTTCCATAGTACTTTCCTTCAAATCTTCCATTAAAATCAGGCTGCTTTTATACCATGTCACCATTCTTTTGGCAAAGGATTTCAGTATGTCCTCAGTCAATGCAGTTCTTACACTGATCTTGAAAGCCCCAACAAATTTCACCCTATTTCCTAGATGTCCATTAGCCCCATCTTCTTAATTATGAAATGTGAGCTATCATTTAATCTGTCTGTATCCTAGTTTATCCATCACAAACCAGTGTCCTTCTGTCCCTAAAATCTTTGTGTCACATTTACTATGATTGTATATCTACAAAAATCCATCATCCTGCAACCCCCACAGATGCCTATTGATCCTCGTGCTATCCAAATGATGTATGCACATTTCCTTTTTTAAATACATGTATTACATATTGATTGCTTATTTGCTGTTGCCTTTTCCTGAAGTCTTGTACTAATGCATCTTACAACACAAAGCACCAAAGGCATCCTCCACATACCTCATTTCTACCTCCCAATGTATTAGCTTTCCCTTTCTATCTCTCTAGTGTGCCAACCACTTTATCCCGTTGAATTATTCTCATTTCTCCATTTTATTATAGCACCAATGGGTATACTTGGATCTGTAGACATTTCTCTCCTCCCTTCAAGCAGGGCAGAGCCAGTTCCTTCTTATTTCATTCCCCAGACCAAAAAGTCAATGATTTCTTGTACTGGAATTGTAAATGGAACTTTTCTCCAAACTTCCCCAAAATCTTGAGCACTCCCTTGTATATCCACCAATAAAACATACAATTTCTGCAAACATTTTCAGAAAGATCCATTTCTCCTTCTGTTTTTAACCATCTATACAGGTTTTAATTCTTTGGACTAGTGTTTCTGTCAATACCAGAAAAAATAAGGTGAGCAAAAGACAGCCTTGTCTGGTGTCACTACCTAACCATACCAGCTTTTATAATTTGGGTTTCACATTCAGCTTTTGCCCCTAACGAAAATATACCCACCTTACTACAAGTAAGATTCCCTGGTTAACTATATCAGATGTCTTTTGTATATCCATAGGAACTTTCCTAGCTATTGAATTAGTAAGGACTATCCTAGCTAGTCATTGAATTAGTAAGAACTATCCTAGCTAGTCATTGAATTAGTAAGGACTATCATAGCTAGTCATTGAATTAGTAAGAACTAGCCTAGCTAGTCACTGAATTAGTAAGGACTATCCTAGCTAGTCATCATATTAGTAAGAACTATCCTAGCTAGTCACTGAATTAGTAAGAACTATCCTAGCTAGTCATTGAATTAGTAAGAACTATCCTAACTTCACCCATAGCCCTTGCTATAAAATTGAACAGAAACCTCTAATAATCAATGGATGTTTTCCCCATTATAAAACTTCCAAGAGCACTCTCCGACATATTAGGGAACTTCTATTGTAATCCAGCTATTAAAGCCTAGCAAACAATTTCATATTTGCACTGCATAGAGGAACTGATTTGAAATCTGATGAATTTTTGATCCATTTTCCATTCAGGAGTACCACCACTATCACCTCACAGAAAATGGGATGTATCATTTCTTCTGTATAACATTTAACACATCTGTTAAAGCTCCACCTATCTCCAGACTCGCTGATTTACAGAAATTCAAAGAAATACTATCCATTCCCCCACTTTCTCTCTGTCTCTCTTCATATTTTGCACCATTGTTAATACTTCCCCTACTCCTGTCTATGGAGTTTTCCTTGCCCTATTTTACTAAATGTTAGCTTTACCATTTATTGAACATTCTCCATTTTCCTAAAGACACCTTAAACAAACTCTGACAGTGGAGCCTACAGGCCTCTGTTATCTCCACATTTGTCCCTGTGCTTTCTCCTTGTGCACTCTTGATTCTTGCCTATCCCTATTTTGCTTGATAAAATTTGGTTTCTACCTTCTCTTCCCCCCACTACCTCATGCTTCTGCTTCCCAGTTTGGTCAGTATTTGTGATTCTTCTAAAGACTTTCGATAATTTCTTAATCCTCTCATTTTACAAATCATTACCCAAGCTTCTCACTGCCCAGTCACTTAATGGAATCTGCTGCCACTGTCTTTTACATTCAGCTATTCAGATCTATCAATCTCTTGTTTTAATGCTAATAGTAACCATTATTCTCCCCATTATTGCCACTTTAATACCGTCTTATTCCCCAGAATTCTTGTTTTATGCCATCAGTTATATTTGCTACTCTGACCTGACTTTCCATTCCTCTTCAACCAAACTATCCACATTAGTCCACACCTCATCACCTGATTCCACATCCATTTCTTCAAATGTCCCTCCTTTCCATTCAGAATGATTAGAAGAATTTCTCTCTGTTATCTTCAGCTTCTCCACCTTCTTACATGTCTATTCATTCGCCAATGTGTCTAATTGACATGCTTGCTTCCTCTCATCTCTTGAAACACCGAACTGCCTTCTAGTTCCCTCCTTTCTTCTCCAGTGTGTCACGCCATTCTAATGCCTCCATTTCCTTCCACAAGATTCTCTCCCTCTTCTGTAAATGTCATCTGCTTTATACAGCCTATTCTTATTTGGTTCAAATACCATAGTAAAACCTCCTCCCAGGACTATTCTGTCACCTTCCATCAAAATTCCTTTTATTGTATCTAAATAGGCCCTTAAAAATTCTTTCTTATCTTTGTTGAGTTTGTAGTATGGTACAACAAAGATGTTGAGCCTTTCCCATTCTCACCTATCCACCAGCCACTTGTCTTCCCCAAACTGCTCATCTTTAATGACCATCCAAGTGTCTACCTCACCACCATCCCAGCTCCCTTTTTCCTTTCCCCTTTGCACACATTACCCCTCTCCACCAATAATGTTTTTTCAGTCCTTCCCCATCTGCTTCATCCGAATTTTATGTCCCTACATTACTACCTCATATACTCATTCTCAGATTAATTTAGCCACAATTCTCTCCCTTTTAATTTTCTAGCTTCCTTCTTTAATTGCCATTACTATTTGTATTGCATCTCCAATGCTTTTATATCTCATAATTATGTTATGTTTCTCCTTATACTTTGATTCTGCCTCTCTGAGAAACACAATTTCCAGACCTGTTTCACTCAAAGGGAATGTTGCTTCTAAGAGGACATGCTCTCTTTTGCATCAGCTTCATGTTTGTTTGATAGTGCTTTCCTGCATCATTATTAAATTTTGTGAAAGATTAACCTCCAGAAACCTAGAGCCCAAGATTTTGATCAGATTGACCCTGTGGCTGCATGTCAACCACACTACTTAGTGATCATTCGTTCATTCATTCTCCAATATCTGCTTTATCCAAGTCAGGGTCATAGATGAACTGAGGCACATCCATGTAGTCAGTGGGTAGAAAGCAAAGAAACCAATCTTGTGTAGGACATTAGTCTATCACACACACACACACACACACACACACACACACACACACACACACACACACACACACACACACACACACACACACACACACACATACTCTCCACTCTCACAAACAGTTTGGAGGGTGTTCCAATTTAGACAAGGGATGTGGACAGAAACTGGAATACCTGGCAAAAACACACTTGGATTCAGGTAACCAAACTGGAGAACCAAGAGCTGTGAGTCAATAACTTGTACTGCTATGCCACTGTGACCCCTGGTTGATAATCACTTAGTCTAAAATGATATCCATTCTAGATATAAGCTTCTATGTTGTTTGCCATGGAAAAAACCCATTAGCAAGACTATTAAGTCTGCTGAATTAGTTGCCTCATGCAGACCAGCAGGACTTATCTTGCTCTTATAAATCAGCAGTAAAGTAACCGATTAAAGAAAAATACAAAATAGAAAAAATTGAAGTAAAATAATAAGTAAATGATCACTCACGGGAGTAGAAATAACTGAATAAAGAAGTACAAACAACAATACAGTTAATGTTGCATGCTAAGATGTGAGAACTAATCTGAAGAAAATTAACAAGAAGTCATATTCTACAAAACAGTAATTCAAATCAAATGCATGACCCAATGTTTTAATGTTAGTAAAATTTAAACAAAGACTGAAGGAAATGAACTGAGTCATCTCAACAGTGTGAACAGACAGCTATCTAAATCAAATGCAGATCCCAACACCATCCTGACACAATAACTGCTAAGTAACTGATGAGCAGATGTCACACATAAAATGATGACAATGACGAAGATGATGATGATGATAATAATAATAATGATAATAATAATAAAAAGTGGGTCTATAGTAGAACACCGAACATTCAAAATGTCAGGTGTTCTAATATCGAACCCTAGCAATCGAAAAAAAAAACATTGAACATTCAGAATAGCAAATTCTTTCCTAGGGAAAAAATTAATTGTTCCAAAACACATACACACAACACAAGCACACCAAACAAACAGCAATCCACACACATACACCTAAACTCTAACACCTAACCCTACACTAAACTATACAAACACCACTAACTATCCACTTACCTTAATCCAAACCCTAATCCTAAGGTCTGTCACTATCACACAGTCACCTCACCTGCGCCCTAACCCTAACTCACCTAACCCACCCGGCCACACAATCGCACACTTACCTGACCCGCGCCCTAACCCTAACTCACCTAACCCACCCTAACCCACATGTCCACACAATTGCACACTTACCTGAACCTGACTCGTAACTTGCCACCAGAGCACTGAAAATACCGAAGCAACAGAAACAGACATTGAATTTCCTGTTACTTCGATATTTTCAGCATCCGCTGAAAACGGGTCAATATTAGAACACCCAACATTTCAAATGTTCAGTGTTCTAATATAGACTCTAAAAAGTGCTTGAATAAAAGTTCACTGCTAGTTTCATTAACAAAGGCAGATCATCATGAAACACATCATGGCTGCCAAATATCCAATCCACTAAAATGGATGGATGTTCCATTTCATTTGCCAGCCATCTAGGGAATAGAATTTCCTGTGGTGTATCTATAGGGCATTGGAGGAAAACAGGGTACATGGCAAAAAATACCCATGAGACAAGAGGGAGGACATGCAGAATGTATATAGGCGGCATCCAAGCAGAGAAGCAAGTGCTATGAAGCAACACTGTTAACCTCTGTGTCACTCTAGCACCTTAACCGGTTATAGCTGCTTTAGATCATAAATATTTATCACAGCCAGTGAAACATTCAACAGCTGGACTAATGAGTTTACCTGAACACAGATCCAGAAGACATGCAGTCAAAAAGGAGTGCTGCAACTCAGTTTAATTAATGGAGGTGGTGAGGGGTCTAACAGCACAGTAGTTTGGTGATGCAATGTTTTAAATAAAGCCCTTACAGCACAAAACAATCAGAAAATAGGAATCAGATCATCTCACATATTCAGCAAATCAAAACTTCAGAAGTATAAGAGTGAAAACAACTTTACAAGAAAGTAAAACAAATATCCTGGCTAGCAGCCTACCATAACCATCTTACCCTTAGGAAGCATCCTTCTAGGTAGCTTTTATATTACAATATTGCAGTGCATGGAGCATTAGGATTATGCTCCAAAAATCAGGAAAAAGACAGACTTGTTAAGCACCTTTCTGAAGTAAGAAAGGTACCCAGTAAGCTTTTGTTAAGCATAAGCACCTCTCAGCACTTCTAAGCACCAGTCCTGTGTTATAGCACACCAGCGGCCACAACAGAACACCAACAAAGCTAAAACAGCTTCAAAAGCTGTTGGAAACTTCACTCTGCCATGTAGAATGAAGTGTCTAACAGCTTTTTAAGCCATGATTTCTTCAAATGAACAATTTACTTTATCCCAGTGTCTGTTTGGCAGTGCCAAGTGTTTTATGGCTATCAAAGTTGCAAAACAGTTCACTCGTACACTTTTTTTCTGTAATTGGTACTACATGGAGCAGTTAAACCTCCATGAACCACAAAGAATTATGATTGAATCTTTCCTTTCATAACTCTTATTATGTGTTCCAGCATGACTATCAAGGTCCGCCTCTTGAGCTTTGCTTTGCCTCATTTTTGAGGTGAAATTCTTGACAACCATGTCTTAAACACATAATAAATTGGGAACGATCAAAGATCTGATCATTATGCTCCATATTACTTATTATATTAACATTATTATCTTTGATCCCTTCCTTTACAAAGAGGAATACACCTCATCCAGACTTACAAAGATGCTTACAAAAGAAGACCTGCATTAAATCTGTTTCCCTGCAGTTTTGTAGGCAGTTCCTATACTAATGCCCCCATCCTGTTCCAGCCCCCCCCCCAACCTGGTCTTCATCTGTCAAACTTATTTTTAAACCACTGCATTAGTTTATGCTGCAATCAGTTTCCAAGTCATTCTCACTTTTGCTATGACATATTCATTCATACAGTTTACTTTGAACTGTCTTCTTAGCTGCCAGTCATGTACCTTTTCCAACCACAATCCTTCCTCTTCCTCTTGACTCCTCATTTCTCCCCGGTAATGCTGTATGCCTGTATAAGCTTCCCAGTGAAAGTGCAATTACTTATGATTAACTCTTACATGTGCAGTCACAAGCATTGCAAGTACTGGCATGAACAAAAGTAACAGTTAGGAAAAAAAGCATTTTTGCATGGAGTAAGTGTCTTTATATCTCAAAATTTGGATGGTTCCACCTTCTCACGTTCATGCTACTTATGTAAATCATTTATGGAGTAGATGTATCTCATGGTAAACAGAAAGCCCAAAATATCACCATATTTAAATTTAAATTACAATCCTAGTATTCTCACATTTGCAGTCACACATAGCAGTGCCAGTTAATAGTGAGTCAGATACTGGCTTGGCACCCATCTAATATCATATCACCCCTTTGTTTGTTATTTTTTTGTTTTCTGCAAATCAAGCTTTAAGAGTTTTTTCTGAAGCTTACATCCATACACCTGCATTGTACTTTTGCATTCTATGTCCTCAGCTTAATTTAATTTTCTTTGCATGATCATGAAAACCATACAGAGTTTTCAGCCTTTCTGTAGCTGATTTTTCAACCATTTTATTTATTTATCTGTCAGCCTTTGTGACAGCTATATTATGCTATATTATATTATATTATACCACACAATTCAGCTTTGAGGTAATTATAATCCCCAGATCCATGTCTTTCCCTTTTCCTGACTAGCAAGTATATTTCTCCTGTATCACTGTACCATGGTGGTGGTTACTATCATTACTGTGAGTTACTTATCATCATCTGGACACATATTGCATACCAAAGGATGACCTCAGACTTGCTGATGACTGTCACATCTGACCCATTTCAGCACAGAATTTACTGGTGCATCACCTTTTTTCACATTGACAAATGATCTCAGAGTGAGAGAGAAAGAGAGACAGCAGACAGAAAGCATGTGTTTCAAAAGAAGACTTTCTGAAATTAATTGTGAAATCCACCTGATGTTGGAATAACTAGTGAGCCACCATTTGAAGCACTGCCAGTTTTTCCCATTAAACACAGATTAGGAGACTATGCCAGTTCACAGCCATGACTTTGCTCTAATTAAACAGCAGCTCATTCCAGACAGAGATGTAGTTTACTTATTTATTTAACATTTGTTTACTGGGAAAGTCCAACTGGGACGGAGCACATTTTCAGTGGAGGCCCAGGGAGA
>NC_056734.1:680071063-680141063 GCF_019279795.1 Protopterus annectens | reverse complement strand
TGGTATGCTGATGACACTTGCAGATTATTGGGTACCCTCCTTGAGTGGTTTGCCTCATACCTCTCTGCACATGACCAGACCAGGTGACTATTCTGACATCTTTGGCCCATATTTGTGGGGATGTGATATCCCCAGGATTTTATTGTAGCTTCACTGTTGTTCACCATGTGTATGTTGCCATTCGGGGAGGCCACGGTAAGGACAAGTATTTTGAGTTAGTCTTATGTTGATGATATTCATCTACACCTTTTCACTCATAGGTTTATAGGTTCATAGGTTAGTACTAGGCTATCGGCCCTACTGCCTATACAAGCCTGGCCATATCAATTCCCTGGCTATTTCTTCCCACAGTATTTACTTCCCTGTACCCCTGTCTAGCAGGAAGACTGATGTGATCCCCAGGATGAATTTCCTATCTCCCATCCAATCATCAAGGTTCCTTTTGAAGAGGGCCAAAGAAGCGCTCTGCTTGACATGTATGGGTAGTCTATTCCAGAGCCTGGGGAGTCTCTGGGTCAGGAACCTATCCCTCCAGCATGTTTTGTTTATTGTGATGACAAGGTTTAGATCCCTGGAGCGTATGTCTCTAAGGGATTGGGATTTCTTTAAGTGTAGCATATCCAACAGCTCTGGGTTTGACATGGCCTTGTATGGTAAGCAGTGATTGCCTCTGAGTAGACGATATGCGACAAAGTACAGATGGAGTTTTTTTAGATGGTCAGCATAGGGCATCTGCTTTAGGCCTGTGATTCTTTTTGTGAGGTATTTCTGCTGCCTTTCCAGTTGTTGCAGATGCCTTGAGAGGTACATACCAAACGGGGCGTTGTATTCTATAATGGGTCTAATGAGGGATGAGTACAATGAGACAATGACCTCCTTTTTTCTGGATGAAAAGCCCTTAGTGATGAGGTGTGCCACATAGAAGGATTTCCTGACTGTTTTGGCGATGTGGTTATCGAAGGTGAGACCACTGTCAACCTGTGTCCCTAGGTCTCTTATCACACTTTTGGTGTTTAGTGTACTACCACCTATGTGGTAATTCACGGGTACATGTTTTTTCCCAAAGGGGATAACTATACATTTCTTGGCATTGAGCTTGAGCCCATGGCTCTGGCACCAAACATCTGTTTCTGTAAGGCCCTTTTGTAGAATATACACATAATTTGGGGATTCAATAATGGCTCTCTGAAAAGTATGACAGATTTCTCAGATTTAGAGAGCTGCCTGGATTTGATTACTGACTGCATGTCACACATATCATTTGACGTTCAACCTAGCTAAGACAAAAGCCATTCTGGTATCTGCAACCATCTCTCCATCTCAAATCCTCTATGTCTCCATTGATTACATATGGTGTGTGTGTGTGTGTGTGTGTGTGTGTGTGTGTGTGTGTGTGTGTATGCGTGTGTGTGTGCGTGTGTGTGTGTGTGTGTGGGGGGGCATTGGCTGGATGTAGTTCCTTGCATTTGTGATCCCAGCTTCATCTTTGATCGCAGACAGGACATTGTGTTTTCCGGTGTCTGATCCTTCCACACCACACCCTCCAGAGACCTCAACCTTATTACCACAATCAACAGAACTTGCTGGATGGACAGGTTCATAACCTAGAGACTGCCCATGCTATGGAATAGACTTCCCATACATGTCAAACAGAACACCTCACTGGCCCTCTTCAAGAGAAATTTTGATGAGTGGATGGGAAATAGAAAGTTCACCCCGGGGATCACTTCAGTGGCTCTACTTGATAGAGGCACTGGGAACTAATGTCGGGGGGCACAATGTCAGGGCACTTTTATGGGCTAGGCTTGTAAGAGCTCTGGGGCCATTAGCCTAGTAAATACCTATGAACCATACTGGATGTATAGTACAATCATTCCTAGAGCCTGATACCCTTTCCCTATGAATGTTTTGATATAGGAAGTGGCATGCACTGCATTTACAGCATGTTTCTTCACCTTTTTCAGAAGTGCCCTGTCATCACTTGACATTGATAAGTTCCATTTCTAAATAAAGACAGACTAAACTTATCAGAAATAATCCATCATCCTGAATCAAGCAGAAATAAATTGTCATCATGAGCTAATAGGTTGTGATGCAGTTAGGAGATTAAAGCAAACTGAATGTCTCTTAAACATACAAACCTAGACAAAAAACTGATATTGTTTATGACAGCTAAACAGCTGAACAAATGGATGGCAATGACAGTATCTTAGCCCTATCCCCAAACTGCCTGCATCACTGCCTCAAACACTATATGAAGACATTTCAGATTCACTACCATAGCCTCATCTCCTTCCTTGCGAGAATTACATTAAGCCATGCTTGAAAAGACTTCAGACAAGCTGCACTATTAGTTGATGAAATCATACAAAGGAAATACAAACCTGAAAATACTGCTTTACTTGGTTGTGGTGCTGGGTTCAGAATACCACCAGTTCAAAATGAAAAGGTAGTGAAAGACCTAGGCACTGGGGTGGGTCCTTCAGGTTTGACCATCACATTGTAATACCTCTCAACTGTACAGATTTTCACAGAATGTCCAGATTTTTGCCTCATATTTTTGGTCTGTTCCTCATAAAATGTGTGATTGTCTGGCAAATCATTGAGGAATGACATCACTAAATAATACTAAACAATGACAGACATCTGAGTTTCAGAATTTATATCCTTCAGCAAATACATATAATAATGCTAAAATTGTCATTCTGGCAACTTTCTAAGTTTATAGGGGCAGTATTTAACATCTGTTCCCATTTTTGGGCCTTTGTCTCCGCCCCCATTATTTCTGGCTTTGTCCAGATTTCTTGTGCTGAGAAGTTGAGAGGTATGTGTAATAGTGATTAGGAGACCCCTTTACTTTGCCCAACTCATAGCAAAACATATTTTTTCTATATCAAAAGAAGTGCTCACCTCCTTGGACTCCTCACTGATTAGACCTATCACTGAGTACAACGTCCCCTTTGCAATGCATCTTACTAAGCACAACAAGCACTTAGAAAGACCCCATAGTTTTGTAATTAAAAGATCAAGGGTTAAAAGGTGTGGGCTACTAAGCAACACTGTGGGCTTTATCTCTAGGAATCCAGTCATACCTCTGAACCGTACAGAATTTTGCAGAATGTCCAGATTTGTGCCTTATATTTTTGAGCTGTTTCTCATAAAACTGTGGTGTTCTACCAAGTCATTGAGGCTTTAAATCACTAAATGATGGCATAAAATTAAGTTTCAGATTTTGTATCCTTCAGAAAATACACAGTAATGCAAAAGCTGTTATTCTAGCAACATTTTGAGTTTATAAGAACAATATTTAAAAATTTCCCTGATTATTTTTGTCTTTGTCCAGATTTTTTGCACTATATCATAAAACTAGAGCCAGAGATGTGAATCTACTCCAGCAATTAAGACACGTTGGAGGAATATTTTTTTCACTCAGTGCCCACCCCACCCTTATCTGGAACAAACTTCTCCACGTTAAACAGTGTGACACACTGTGGCTTTAAAAAGGAGCTGGACAACTGGATGAGTATCCCTAAACACACTCCTGGTATGACTGGCCTGGCCTCCTTAGAAAGGGAGGGAAGGCTTAAGGGTGGGTACTAACAAGGCAGAAATGGCCTAAGTTGTCTTGTAACAACCATAATCCTATGCTCCTATAATATGAATTATTTGTGATTAATACAGTAACATTTTCCAATAATTTAGTTTTACTCCACTGATATGTGATAGCATGTATTCATCCCTTTATTATTATTGTTATTATTAATGGCTGGGAAAGGGATTTACTTTCAATACATGATTTTTTTTATTCCCTATTGAGTGTCTTTAATGTGGACAGCAGTAAATAACCGACAGAAAAGAAAGTCGTGCCCAAAGAGAGCACTGAGTCCCCCACAGCTTCTTAGTTTACATGTATCCTACCTATCAAATATTAATAATGCACCAGATGCAACGTGACCTTCATATTTAACCCATAATTGCTCACCAGGCATTTCTTGTGCTGATATACCCTTTGTTATTCATTAATATCACTAAACCATCAGCATTTAAAAACAAATCAAAGATTTCTAGTCAGTACAAGGGTGTGAGGATTTCATTAAACACCCAGTGCTCTGTGACATTCTTTTATACTCTATATTCAGTGGTGCACCTACACCATCTTAAGAAAATGCAGTGGACTTAAATGTATAAGGTAAACTACAGTTGAATTTAGAATGTTTCTTTTTTTCTTTATTTTTTGAGAAGTTGTGCATTCTCCAGATAGCATGATTCTGCAGAAAATAAATTTAGATTTGTTAGTATTTCCAGCATGCGTGAGATACTGAAAAGCAATGCTTCTAGTATGGCATATAATTAAAAAGGGTACATTAGGAAGTAAGAGGTACTGCGGTGGTGGTGCTGCGGTAGCGTTGTCGCCTCATAGCAAGACATTGTCCCGTTCAATTCTCAGCTACAGCGTCTTCTGTGTGGAGGCATACGTGAATGGGTCGTGCCTTCATTGAAGGTTGTGCGTCAGGGCTGGTAACCCGGTACGTAAAAATCCACTACCAATCATTAGCAGACCGGAGTTCCGCTGTGGCGACTCCTAACTGGGAAAAGCCAAAAGAAACAAACAAACGTTAGGAAGTAAGAGCAGCCAAAGCATATATAAAAGTGTTCCAAATATATGACTAATCTGTCTTCTGGAATATGCCATGAATTAAAAAGATGCTTTGAAATATGACAGGATGGTCTGTGATAAAGTTGCTTTGAAACTTTTGCTGATTCAAGGAGGTCCTGTTTCAAAAAATATCACCTCTATACAGCATTACTTATAAAACCCAGTAAATGGCAGAGCAGCTGAGAAGAGAGTAAATGTTTTAGAGCTTAATGTATAAGGAGAAATTAGAACTGAATGCAGGGATAGTGCAGCAAAACTGTGATGGTCTGGTATCCCTGTGAGTAAACAAAGACATGATCCAAAGACAGAGTAGATGTCTTGAACAGTAATAGAGGGTCATAGGTGGTTTCTAGGCTAATGACCTCAGCGGTCTTGTTTAAGCCTAAGCATGCTTCCCAAAGCTGGGAATCAAACCATGTACCTTGTATTTGTGAGTAAACAAACACATTACTTGAGTTTGGACAATGTTAAGTGTGTCAGCCATGGTGCAGGAGTGGGTGGGAGTGTAGATTAAAGCAAATGTCAGGAAGGAGGTTCGTAGGTTTAGAAAAGAGAGATTTTTAGCTTTAGGGAGTGGGAAGTGAGTCTTAGGGTTAGGGAGTGAGAAAGACATTTTAGAATTCAAGTTAGGGTTCTGGTAGGGCTATACAGTTTTGTATGATAGGTGTTGGGAGGGCTAAGTAGTTATGGGTGATAGAGTTAGTGGGTGTTAGAGGACTTGTCTTTTCAAGCAAGTGGCAGTGAGCAAGTGTTTTACAAGCAAATTGCACACGACCACTTGTAGTAGACCTTACTTGTTATATATCTCCAAAGTTATTCTATTTCATTTAGTTATTCTATCATACTTGTTTTTTCTTAAAGATTGAAATACTTCTGTTATATATCACATCCAGTGCTGTACATCATATCTTTCAGATTATAACCTTACATTGCTTTACTTTGTACATCAACACTGTAACTTTGGTATTTGAGCTGAACTTGAAATGTGGTTAGTTGGAACAGTACTCTACCCTGGTTAACAAATTTAAATAAATATTTAAAAATCCCCTTTTTAGGGGGTACAGCCCCACCCATGAATCCAAGAAGGAGATAAAAAATGACCTATTTTATAGCTCTCCAAGTGCTTCATCAGCATTGATAAAAAGGCTATTTATATGTATTTTATACAGCATTACATAAGCATACGATCTGTTTTAAATCAAATTCTTCAACAGGAACAAAAGCATCTTAATATAAATGAAGAAAAATACATGTAAGCCAATTGATATTTAGAAAATAGAATTCACTAGACATATAAGTATTGGTTATAATGTAACCTGAATCTAAATGTTAGTTTGAAATAAAACTTAAAGTAACTTATGTTGCAACCATTGTTTGAAGAGTTGTTAAAGCCTCTTGGACCAGGTCATGGCTGAAAATAATCTTTAGACTAGTTCACTGACTTGATTAACAAAGGCATATGATTTAATTAAAAAAAAAAAAAAAACAGTGACTCAGTCAATTAATCATTAAATCCTGAGTGAAATATGGCCATGGTCTGGATTATTCAGAATTTATCAATTCTAATACGAGTTTATGCTTAGGCAAATTCAATGATTTAAGTTTCTCAGTTCCGGTAAGTAAAATATAGCAACTAGATGCATTTTAACACGTTTAAATAATGCATTTTTTATGTTTAGCATGTCAAACTGTTCAGCAAGTGCTTATGGCATTTAACCCAGTGGAAAAGGCTCAGTAACTTCATTCTGACATGTAAATTATCTGTTCTGAAAATGAGGTCATCAGCTGTCTGACTGGAAAAAGAAAATTCTGTCAGCATTTTGGGGAAGAAAATATTCTGGCCATTTTCCCTTGACTACAACCTTTACAATTATCACAGATAAATGCTCCCATAGGATGGTACAATTTTTTTAACCTTTGACAGTGATGGTCTTATGCTTCTTGATATGTAAAAACTAAAATTTTGTTTTATAGCTCTCCCTTTCTAAAATACAGGCTTACATGAAGTAGACAATGCACATCTCAGATCTTTATCCCGGAGGAAGAAAATATTATTTTATATTTTCCTTTTCCTGAATACAAACTTAATGAATTGAGAGTGTATCTAAACACCTCTGCATTGGTTTGCGATTGACTGTTCAGTAGCTTGGTACGAGAAGTTTTTATTTGAATTTATATTTTATTTTTTACCACTGTTTTTCATTGTTTGTAGGAAGGAAGCAATAGCTTGTAGACAAGAAGATTTACATTGATTTATATTTTGTTGTTTTACATTTAATTTTCATTGTTAGTTGTTAGAAAGGGATTGGTTTTAGGCAATAAACAAGCCTATATTGGTTTGTGATTTATCTTTACTGTTAGAAATAGGTGTAATTGCGAGTGATAGTGAAGCTACTGAGCGATATAACGGAATCCCAGTTTTTGTGTGGCTTTCACAATGTGTATGGTCAACACAACAACTTTACTGTATTTAATTTAATGTTTAGTTGATTTAAGTTCTCTTTGAATTCTGTGGTAACTGATTTTGGTTATTCTTTTCTTTTAGAATGTTTTATTCATTTGCCGCTGAAAATGGATTCCTTAAAAGAGTATACCACTAAAATTAGCTAAAGCACAAATATCTTGATCATTGTAAGAAGTAGCATATATAGTTAAGTAACACCTGATAACATTGGCGATCTGTGTTCCTCATGTCAAAAGTTGGATGATTTGCTTACTGTTATTAGTAGTAAATCCAGACTTACTGATGATGACTGCACTTGTGCAATTGGTACGGTTTGGAGAACTGCGTTACAAATATTAATGACTGGACTGATGAGATAAATAATGGTGGGCATAGAACAAATAGAACACATTTAGGGAAGAATGGGTCTATTGCCTGTAAAGATCATTCAAACCCTGTGAAACAAGATAATGCCACTGTCAACTTTGGAATTCTGGATACAAGTAATCAGCAATCTGATGATTCAAAATATCTAGAAGGAAATAAAACGAAAGGAAAACGTTCACAGCAAATAAAGAAAAAGAAACTGCTAAATGTCTGCAAAGCAAAGAAAATACATACTACAAAGGATACTGCTTTACTATGTAACACACATATTATAGGGAACAATAACATTTTTTTCGATCAGAAAACCTTCAGCCTACAGAAAAAGGCATCAGTTTTCCAAAAGACAACATAGAAAAAAGAGGGAAGGGGCAGGTAAAAGGGATGAAATCAAAATTGAATGTGGAAGGATTGAAGAACATTATTGTAAGAAAAAAGAGGAGAAATACAGACACTGACAGCATGGCTCAAGCTGTGGATGTACAAAACCAACTGGATGAGAATTGTGTGTTTGCAAATGTAATATGCAATGAAACAAGTGCTATTAATAAGATCATTTCTTTGTAACAACTGATAGAGCAGATATTAGTGAATTAGAAGCAGAAGATTGTTCAGATCTGGTCAGAAAAAAAATTCTTGTAAATGGAGATTCAATTATTAGAGGAACTGATACTTAAAATTACAGGGAAGATAATGAACATCAAATAGTGTTATGCTTGCCAGGAGCAAAAATAGAGGATGTGAGGCAGGCCTTAGAAAGTCTTAATGGAAGGAATTATGGATCTGTTTTTATTCATGTTGGTACAAATGATCACATCTGCAAAGACTATCTGACTGTTAGTAGGGAACTTTAGATAGCACAGCATGTACAGGTGTTAGGACATATTTTTCAGAAATCACATATAGAAATAAGAAGTTATGTACTCACCATAACGTTCCATCTGAGTAGGTATCTTCATTTGTCTGCAACCTGTGGGATACACATCCGATCTCGGATCCGAGCTGGCAACTTCTAACATAGCATAGATCCAAGCTCCTAGCTCCTCCCCCTTACCCATAATCCCCTGCCTGCCCTAACTGACCTCAGATCAAGTTTGCCCCATAGCACAACAGATAACAGGTGTCCCAATGGGAACATATGCTAATAACACAAGAGCGATCCAATCGGTCAGGGGGAAGGAGGGGGGGATGGTTGCAGACAAATGAAGATACCTACTCAGATGGAACGTTATGGTGAGTACATAACTTCTTAATCTGAAGTAGGAACTTCATTTGTCAGCAACCTGTGGGACAGAGTCCCCAGTTACCTAAGTCTTGGGTGGCCTTCATGGAAGGATATTCCGGAGCACCGCAGAGCCAAAGGACGCTCTACCTCGGGAAACAACATCTATTTTATAATGGCTGATAAAGGTGTGAGATGAAGCCCAAGTGGCTGTGGAACAAATGTCATCCAGTGGAACCCTAGCTTGAAAGGCCGCAGAAGTGGCAACGGCCCTAGTAGAATGAGCACGGACTCCTTGAGGTGCAGGCCTCCCCGAACTCTGATATGCTAACAGAATACAACTCGAGATCCATCTAGAGAGAGAAACCTTAGAAACTGATTTTCCGAAATTACTTTTGGCAAAGGAGATAAACAACTGATCGGATTGCCTATGACCAGCAGTTCTGTGGATATAAAAACGTAATTGTCTGTGTACGTTCAAGGAATGAAGCTTGTACTCTCCTTTGTTATGAAAGCTGGGGAAAAACACTGGGAGATTGATGGATTGATTGATGTTCGCTTCTGAAGATACCTTAGGTAGAAAGGACGGGTTGATTCTGAGGTAAACCCTATCCGGGTGAAAAACCAAATATGGTGGTTTGACACAAAGGGCTTGCAATTCCGATACCCTTTTGGCTGAAGTTATGGCCACCAAAAAGGCTGTCTTCCAAGAGAGAAATTTGAAATCAACCGTGGCAGCCGGTTTGAATGGGGGACCAGTCAAGGCCTGCAAGACTAAGGATAAATCCCATGGAGGTACCACCTCTTTAACTGGAGGCCTAAGGAGGAAGGTACCCTTGAGGAAGGTCTTACACAGTTTGGAAGTGATAATAGGACCAGACTCTTGCCCCACATGATAGTATGAGATTGCTGCCAGTTGTACCTTGACTGTGGAAGAACTAGCCCCCTGGTGAAAGAGAGAGGTTAGAAACTCTAGAATCGATGATATCGGGGCTGTAAAAGGGTCTAAACGACAGTGTTTTGCCCAAATGGTGAAGCGTTTCCACTTACTCCGATAAACCTTCCTGGTGGAAGGCTTGCGAGCTGCTACAAGAATGGCTTTGACCGGTGATGAGATCACGGGAGTCCTTATGAGGAGTGGAACTGGAGCAACCAAGCCGTCAGCTTGAGGTTGACCAGGTTCAGAGTCGGAAGACCAAGAGGATGAGAGATGAGATCCGGAATGGGATCCAGAATCCATGGTGGATACACTAGGTGAGGGAACCACGTCGGACGAGGCCAGAATGGGGCAATGAGGATCATTCTGCTCCCCAGCTGCCTGGCTTTCTGTAACAATTTCAACATCAGGGGTAGAGGAGGGTAAGCATAAAGCAGACCGGGAGGCCAAGCATGAACTAGAGAGTCTCTCGGGGACTTCCCCGGAGGGGGAATCAGAGCGAAGTAATCGTTGCATTTCGTGTTTGAAGGAGAGGCAAAAAGATCGCAACAAGGTTGCCCCCATAGGGCAAATACTTGCTCTGCCACTCGGTGGTTGAGAGACCACTCGTAAGGAGTCAGGATAGTACGACTGAGCCTGTCTGCTAAAATGTTGGACCATCCCGGAATGTGCGTTGCTATGAGAAAGCGGTTGGTGGAAATCGCCCATTCCCACACTCTCATGGCCTCGCGGCAAAGGGGGTAAGACCTGGTTCCCCCCTGTTTGTTGATGTACCAGACTACTGACATGTTGTCTGTCTGTACCGCAATTGTCCCTACTGGAAGAGAGTTGTGTAGTGCTTGCAACGTCAAAAGCACCACTATCATCTCTAGGACGTTGATATGCAAAGAGGTCTCTACGTCGTTCCAAGTGCCTTGGACTGTTCTGCCTGAAAAATGCCCCCACCCCAGGCGAGAAGCGTCCGTGGTCACTGTGTTGACTGGTGGAGGTAGTGAGAAGGGACGGCCCGTGTGGAGGGTGGGAGACTGGAGCCACCACAGGAGCGATTTTCTGCAAACCTTGCTTAAGGAAACGGGGTGAGACAGAGGGTTGCAAGACAGGGACCATTGTACCTGGAGGGTCCACTGTAGAACCCTCATGTTCAACCGGGCCAATGGCAGTAGAGGGACTGCAGCCGCCATAGATCCTAGGGCCCTCAGAATCAATTCCGCCGAAGGAGTTTGCAGTTGAAGAATGGCCTGCACATGTAACATCAGGTTCCGAAGTCGATCTGGAGTCAAGAACGCAAGCATCTGTCTGGAATCCAGTCTTGCCCCTATAAAATCTAGCATCTGTGTAGGGATGAGAGAGGATTTGGTCATGTTGATGGTTAATCCTAATAGTGGAGCCAGACTGAGAAAATAGTCCCTGCCTGAACAAAGTAGATGCCTTGTTGGGGCTGTGAGGAGCCAGTCGTCCAGGTATGGAAAGACCTGAATTCCCTGGAGTCTCAGGTGGGCCGCTACTACCGCTAGGACCTTGGTGAACACCCTGGGGGCTGAGGTGAGACCGAAGGGGAGGACCCTGAATTGAAAGTGATTGGCTCCCAGCCGGAAGCGGAGGAACCTCCTGGAACGCCTGTCCACTAGAACATGATAGTACGCATCCTTGAGGTCTATAGAGCACATCCAGTCGTCCTCCCGCAATAAGGGGAGGACGGATTGCAATGTGACCATTCAGAACTTTTGTTTGGGTACCGCCAGGTTTAGGAAAGAGAGGTCGAGGATGGACCTCAAGTCCCCCGTCTTTTTTGGCACCAGAAAGAACCTGGAGTAAAACCCTGATCCGACTTGATCTGGGGGGACGGGCTGGATGGCTCTTTTTTGTAGAAGCTGCTGAATTTCTGCAGCGGCTGCCTTCTTTTGACTGGGTGGGACGTCGGGAAGGCTTCTGATTCTGGGGTTGGCTATGAAGGGAATTAGGTAACCTCTGGATATAATGCGGAGCACCCAGAAATCTGTTGTTATGGACTCCCATTTTGCCAGGTGCTTCGAAAAACGCCCCCCGACTGCCTCCAGAGTGGAGCAGTCAGGAAACCCCTCAGGGGTTCTGCGTGGGCCTCTCAGAGAAAGGTTCTCTGGACCCAAAATTCCTCGGACCCCCTCTGCCTCTGGGGCGGCGTCCTCCCTGTCCTCCTCTGCCACGAGAGGACTGGTTGTCCTGAGCAGACTGAGATTGATGCGATTTTCGGAACCACATCTTCTTCTGACCCTTTTGGTTCTTGGAAAAGGACCTCTAGGGCGCAAAGAAGCGGACTTCGACGGCAGACAAGGTCTTCCCGTCTTTCTCCCTCTGGACAAGAGTGTTGCGAATGGTTTTGCTGAACAGTGCAGAACCATCAAAAGGGGCATTCGCGAATGACACCTTAAAGGGTTCCGAGAAGTCACAGTGACGGAGCCAGGCCTGTCTCCTCATGACAAGCCTGACTCCGCCTGCTCTAGCGGCTCCCTCTGTAGCATGAGACAATAGCCGCATAGAGGTATTAGAGATAGAGCGGAGGGTGGCCATTCGGGAAGAGTACAAATCCTTGTCTCCCTCCGACATGGACCCCGGGGGGGAAGCAGCGTATTCCTTAATTAGATCCCGCTGCATCCTAATAACGTGTGCCATATAGTTCAAGGCCCTCATAGAGAAGGTCGCTGAACTGAAGGCCCGCTTCCCAAGACGGTCCATCGCGTGAGACTCCTTGCTCAGAGGATGAATCGTGGGGCTATCCTGAGCCAACTCTTTCTTGGTGGCTGCAGCCACCAACATGGCATCCACAAGGGGGACCTCTGCTCCAATGTGATCTCTCTGCAGGGGGGCTCAAAATTTTGTCTGGGCACTTGGGGATCGGCTCTACGGTGTCTGGTTCCTTCCAAGCTCTAGAGGATATGAGATCCACCAGGGGGTCGGGTGGAGGGGACACCCAAGAGGTAGATGGTCCTGCCTCGAATGCCTCAAGGAATACGGACTCGTCAGAGGAAGCCTTGGGGGCAGACCACCCACCTCTGATTTTGAGCATTTCCATGATGTCTCCAAAGGAGACATCCTCAGGGGGTGATCTCGGGGAGCCTTCCCCTTCATCCAAGTCCGTATCTTCTGTGAGACTCTCAGGGGAGTCTATGTGCCTCCTTTTGCACTTTGCCTTGTGGGGAATCTCCTCGGGGGGGCTGTCCGAGGAGTCCTCACGGGCTGTAGTCTGTTCCACTGGAACTCCTAAAGGCACTGAGGCAGGCTGCCCGGAGGACTGGGTGAGGGGAGCCAGGACTAGATGAGAAGGAGTGCAGGAGGGAGCCGAAGCCAGGACCGGAGGCCTGGAAGCACTCGACAGTGCCCTCTCCACTGCAGTGAAAGCCGAGGGGGAGCCACTCTCAGACGGATCCGAGATCCGACTCCCACTCGGATCCGAAGCGTGGATCGGATCCGGCGCCGAGAACGTCGGATCCGAAGGACCAGTGTGCTCCGACCGGGATGGAGCCGAAAGTACACCGAATCCCTCGGATCCGAAGCTCGGCCCACGGCTCCGAGAGGTCGGATCCGACAGACTCGAGGGAATAGTCAGAGCTGACGTGCCCAGCATGGTCGGCTCCGACCTACCCCCGGATCCAACGTGGCTCGGCTCCGAACACTCTGAGCCTGGAATGCGGGTCGGAGAAGGAGCTATAGGAGCGAAAAAAGGGGTCGAGCTCCCCCCCAGAGCGGGGGGGGAGGCAAGAGCACTCCCATCTGCATCTGGGCCTGGATGAATCTTCTCATCATCTGGTCCATATCCGCATCAGACATGCTAAAAGTGGACCTCAACGAGGCCACCGAGGCAGACCTGGAGTGTCGCCTCGATGACCTCGACGGGGACCGGATCATCTCCTCCTTGGGTCCCGGGGAGAAACAAGGGGATCGGATCCGAGGAGGAGGAGATCGAGAAGACTTGGACGGGAAGCCCTCTTGGCGGGCGGGGCCGATGAAGAGTCCTCGGCCCGCCGCTTAAGGTGCTTCTCCCGCCGCTTCTCTTTCCTGGCCTCCCTATCCTCTGGAGCCAAAGTGGGAGGTTGAGTCCCGGTCGGAGGAAGGGAGGCAGGAGTGACCACTACTGGGGGGGTAGCGGGCACCGAAGCACCGGAGGCTGAAGCAGAGTCTGGGGGTAGAAGGCCCGCCAGAACTAGCTTCGACCTTCGATCCTTGAGTGCCCTGGGGTTGAACGCCACGCAAATCGCACAACCCGAAGAGAGGTGTTCAACCCCAAGGCACCTAACGCACCGAGTGTGGCCATCAGCCGGTGAAAGCTTGTGACCACACTCGGTGCATTTCGAAAAAATTGCCTTAGGGGCCTCCGACATACTGTAGGAAAGCACACTCACTAGGCCCCTAATTCAGTCACACACACACGCTACAACCAGCGGGGGAGGGAGAATTATTCTTAAATTAAAACAAGTATGTTATATATAAAAAGGAGAAAGGGTAAACCTACCACACACACAACCAGTCACTCAGAAGAAAAAATACAAAAACTTTTTTTCCTCACAAAACGCCAAGAGCTCTGAACCTAGCTGTTGCTTGAAGAGTGGCAAACTAGATCTGGGGTCAGTTAGGACAGGCAGGGGATTATGGGTAAGGGGGAGGAGCTAGGAGCTCGGATCTATGCTATGTTAGAAGTTGCCGGCTCGGATCCGAGATCGGATCCGTATCCCACAGGTTGCTGACAAATGAAGTTCCTACTTCAGATGGAGAGTTATGTCAGTATGAATAAAGAGACTTTTTGGGTAAATACATACATGAAAAAATGTTGTGTTTTAAAAAATGGAAACGTGTAGAGCATCCAAGCCTAATTCTAGGCACATGTGTGCTCAGACAGAATGGTGTGCACTTGTCAAGATCAGGAGAGAGAATTTTTATAGCAGATATTTTGCAGCATTTAACAAACACAAGGCAGAGTTTTTGCCAGGTCGAAAACATAACAGTTCACAGATAGCAACATCTGATGCATCTCTGATGGTTGTTAATGCTTGGATCATTAATAATAAAGTTTTGTTATCGGAAAATTAGCTACATTCCCACAAGATTAATGTTGTTGTTGTTTGTGAAACATGGTTAAAGCACAATGACAGGAAACCAGTTCTGTCAGGGTATACATGTTTTTTTGTGACAGACATTCTAACAAAAAAATCAGGTGGAGGTGTTGTGACAGGGATTAAAGAGAGTTATGAGACCTTTGATTATTATATGTTCAGTGATAACATCAATACCATAGATTATGTAACTGTGACAATAAATGCAACCCTGGAACATATAACAATTGTTGGAGTGACTAGAATGCACACATTTCTTGCATGAAAAACAAGAGAGAAGAATAACATTAGTGACTGGGGGGACTTAAATTTACCAGAAACAGGCTGGAATAATATTGATTGAACAACACTAGTAAGGAAATCATTCACAACATATATTCAGGAACAACAATTGCTTCAGATTGTTAAAAAAAAAAAAAAAAAAAAAAAGCTACCCGGGGAATGGAACATACTAGAAAGAATTACTGTCACTAAATGTCAAGTTTTGCCACTGTTCATAAGCAACGATAATGGGGCTATAAAGGTTAATTTGATGCTAGATAATTCTGCCAAATTGAAATCTAAACCAGTGCACAGAAAATTAATAATAGATTAAATGGAAGCAAAACAGTCATCATGTGAAACTAATTGGAGTGATGCATTCAGTGAAAAAACTGCAGAAGGAATGTAAAAGGTTTTGAAAGGAAAAATGTTTGAATGCAAAAAATAAAAAAAAAATGTTTAACATCAAGATCTATACAGATAATGTCAGGAGGATTTATTCCACAAGAACAAGATACTTGATTAAGGTGAGAGATAAAAATATAAGAAATGGAAAACAGGTCAAACTGCAACTCTGAGAACTGAAATAAAGAAGCTGGGGAAATGAAGCATGGTGTGAGAAAAAGTAGACAGTAATACTGGGTAAGTTATTGCCAGAATTGGAAAAGTTGGGACTTGGAACCATATATCAGCACGCACATGTTGAAAATAGATCTATCACCACCTGTAACATAATGTTCTATAACAATATAATAACCGTGTGAATGAAAAATTGTGCTGTGATGTAATTTATATAGATTTAACTTCAGCATTTGATAGGGTCATACACAAAATACTGATCAATAAATTAGAACATTTAGGTATTGATGAACTTTTGATAAGATGGATAGCTGCATGGCTTACAAATAGGACATGGTAAGTATCATGCAGCAACTGGACAGGGGAAATCCTTGGTTACAGTCAGGGTGTACCACACGGCTTTGTCTTAGGCCAGTAGTTGTTTAGGCTGTATCTTACAGATCTTTTTCATCTGAGATGTTCTATAGTCTGTATGCAGATGACTTGAAATTGGGTAAACTGATTACATGTGTTACAGATAGGGCATGTCTGCAAAAGAACTTGAGTAAATTGACCATTTGGGCACAGGAGAATAATATGCTGATAAATACATCAAAAACTAAGCATATGAGATTTGGGGGACATAAACTGAAAGGTGAATATTTCATACAGCACACAGTGATTGAAACTGTAGACTCATTTAAGGACCTAGGTATAGCGGTATATACAGCTTTGGGTTTTTCTAATTATATCCACCAATTGGTTAATGACAGTTATAGAACTATAGATTTTATAGAAAGATTTATAAAGTCTAGGAAATCAGAAATGACAAAGTCATTGTTAGTAAACCCAAACTTGATTATGGAATAACAATTTGGAATCCTTATAAGAAAACAAGCATGAGTAAACTGAAAAGAGTACAGCGGAAATATACCGAGGGCATCCATGGATGTGAAAATGTAAGTTAGTATGAAAAACTAAAATATCTGAACTTGTACAGTGTCTGTTGTAGATATTTAAGAGGAGACCTTATTCAGGGATATAGGGCATTTAGTGACAACTACCTCTGGGAATCCATCCACCCATCCTCATCCCCTTTTCCCATTTTGCACATGGGGTTGGGGTGCCACCTCTGGGAATAGTTAGGATTATCAAAAGTAGCTGAGAATCATCAGACAACCTGTGTAGAAAATTTTTCAGGAATGAGAAGTGTACAAATTGTTTCTCTGACAGAACAGCTGATGGATGCAATAGACTACTAAATTACATTAAAGCAAGCACTAGTTTAGATATTTTAAGAGCAGCCTGTACACTTATTATGAGAACAACTGTTTTGGTATATTGGCAGGCTAGAATGGCATTATAACCTGTGCTTTAAGTATTTGTAGGTATGTATGTGATGAATTGGGCAATACACCTCTAAGATCTTTGTCTTGCAGAAAACTATGACAATGTTTACATACAGCTCGTATGATTCTGAGTGACTTTGCCTCATGTAATGTTAAATCTCTTACCTAGAAATCCTCATATGTTAGCCTCCATGGAACAACTGGATGGCATTAAATATTCAGTTGTGAGAAAAAAATTGTGAGACAGTGAAACCATTAACTATGCATCGAACCACAGAGCATAGCATAAACAGCACCAGGGATAGGCTTAGTAATCATTACCCTTTGTAATAGAACTGGTTTTGTAGAAAGGCTCTGTCACCTGAAGATTCAGTGACACGCCCACACCATTTAGGTCATCCCATGCAATCATGTGATCCAAATCAATGTTTAAAAAAAAAATCATCACTCAGCATAGTGAAGGATGACAAACTTTACCCCCGCATAAAGCTGTAGCCCCGTTTAACTCTACATTAATGAATATACTAAACAGTCACGCTCCCATTAGAACTAAAAGAATTCAGACCAACCCTGCTCCCTGGCTGTCTAAAGATTCCAAAGAATTAATGAAAAAAATGGGATAATGTACGCATGCATGTAAAATATGCAGGAAGTATAGTACAATATCCAGTCTTCAATTATACAAAGAACTAAGAAATGTTAGCAAAACAATTTCACAACTGAAAAAAGAACCACTATACTAGACTACAAACTGAACCAAAGTAGCACCAAAGCCTTCTGGTCAGATATAGATCATCTCCTAAATCCAGGTCAGTTATTACAGTTAACCCATGTTTAACTAATCAAACAAGTTGTATCACTAACCAATTCAACACTTATTTTATAGAAACAGTTACCTCTCTTATTATATCCCCACCTGCCTTACCACCAGCCCCCTATAAAACCACAAGGTAACCAAAAGATCTTTAACTTCCTACTAGTACCTACTGCTATGATCAAGAAGCTACTCCTTAAACTCCAACCTTTCATCTTGATCCAAGATAAAATACCAGCTATTTATATTAAACTAGTAGTAGAAGCCTTTTCCTACCCAGTTTAAATACTAATAAGTAGGTCAGTTAAGGAAGAATATGTTCCCACACTTTTGAAAATATCATATATCTTACCTCTGAACAAAGGATGAAAAAACAATGATATTTCTAACTACAGGTCTATAGCCATCTTATGCCCTCTGTCAAAGAGCCTAGAAAATATACAAGACCTAGGCAAGTCCTCAACTTTATAACAGACAATGTTCTTATCCCAACCCAGCATGTCTTCCACCTGCACCATAACACTACAGCCGTACTTTTAAACTTTATTACTACAGTCAACCAGAGTAGGAATAATAGGAATAATAGCAACTCAGTCTCAGCAGTATTCTTGGATCTGCCCAAGACATTTGACATTGAATCCCATGAGAAAGTATTACTTAAACTATCTTCATTAGGCCTAGTCAACACATCATTATCCTGGTTTCATAGTTACCTCTCAAACAGGATGCAGGAAGTCAAATGAGAAAATTGAGTTCTTCTTTCTTCTTGTAGCAGTTAGAGTCTCACAAGGCTCAATATTAGGTCCGCTGCCATTCAGAACCTTCACCAATGATCTGTACAGTGCAACTAAACATGCATCCATCATACAGTATGCAGATGACTCGACACTAATCTGTTCGGCAAATAATTTAGAAAAACTGCACCATCTTACTTAGCAATCGCTCACCTCTCTGAAGGCACAGCCAATAGACTCACAATGACTATTAAATCCCAAAAATCCAAAATTGATCCTACTCACCCCAATGTAGCTAAATCCCTACAAACAGCAATTTACCATAACCTCCTGCGATAATACTGCAACCGAACTAGTAACCAACACCAAACTATTAGGAGTCATCACTGAAGGAAATCTGAAATTTGACAACCACATAAAACGGCAATAAAGAAAGCTCAACAAAACTAGGGACCCTCTTCAAGATCAAAGTGTGCTTAACAACTAAAGTCAGAACAACCATAGCATCTTCTTTCCTTCTCCCTCATGCAGACTACATACATATCAACCTGCATTCCACCTCCCGATCCTTAGTAGACTAGTGTTATCATAAAATATCTAAACTCACCTCAAACCACAGCTTCTGAACTCACCAATGGATTCCTCTAAAACAACTAAAGAGGCTTGAGCTACAACACTCCCTAACTCACTCACAAACTTGTATACCTCCCTGAAAAATGTCCAAGCCTAAACAACATGCTCCAGCAGTATAACCCCAGCAGACCACTACAGTCTATTGACAAGTTGTGACTGACTGTAAGCAAAGCCAAGAACTCTGCTGGGGACACAATGTACTGCAAAAATGTGGAACTCTATACCCTGAGCTGTTAGACATACTGAAACTGCTGTATAGTTTAAAACTCAGCTAAAGCAATATCTATCTGATACTTGACTATGCGCATACTCCTCTCTCGACTAAATCTTTACTCTAACTCTGCCTATAACATCTTACAACTCAAACGTTTTAGTCAAACTCATTCATGTCCTTTTGTCTACTCTCGCATTCCTCTCATCTGCCTCTACCTAACTCTCCTTGTCAGGTCTAACTGCCACAACCCTAATATATCTTGGAAAACATTTTGCATATTATATAGCTGAATGTCAAATTTGTATATAATTTTCAGCTACTATATATGCTTCACTAAGTTCTTTGTACATTTATATGTTTCTGTAACATACTGTTTTAAATACCTGTATGTTATCTGTCTGACCACTAACTGCTGTGGAGCTTTTCTCTTTCCTCTGCTGAAAAGGGGCATCTGTTTGCCCAGTCAGACTATCCTGGTAACAAATGCAATAAATAAATAATTTTTACACTGCTAAGTGGCTAGACTTGACGCAATCTACAGCCTGTGGTCCATGACCCCTACCTAGAATATACTATATATCATAGTTCCTGCTTAAACTGTTTTTTCTACATGATGTTTTGACTGTGTGATGGTGTGTGTGGAGCTACCCATGTCTCCATTCATTTTTGGGTACATTCAGTTAGCAGACATTTCAAGTTAAACTAGATACCTTCTGTCTTTGAAGAAAGAATACCCAGCATGTTTCTGGGGGTTGGGAAAACCACAAAAACATAGACAGAACATGTGGACTTCATACAAACAAAGAACAGAGGTCAGGATCAAAACCTGGAGCCAGTGCCTTCACTGGATAAAACTAAATGTGGACAAGACTGTTGTCATAGTAGCAAATGGGGGAATTCAGAAGAAGCTGAAAACTGAAATGAAGAATAATACAACAGGTACTTAGTACTTAACAGCAGGGAGGTAATTACTCACCTTTCCTCATGAAGTTTCTTAAACCAGGAAATCACTTGTTTCTTGAGAGGTTTTCTCCCATGTTACCTACCAACTTTTAGTTGAATGTTTTACTACCATCACATGCGTGCATATTTATACTTCTGTTGCCCTGTCCACTAATGCTTTACTAAAACAAACGCACCAAAATATGACATTTTCAAAGGTTTTTCATAACCAGTCTTCAATAAATAATATTAATAATAATAATAATAATAAGAAGAATAATAAGAAATAAACAAATAGTTTCAGTAATATAATGACCCCCTTGTTGCCAGACATGTACGGTGTAACCTATCTCCTCTCCACTCACACATGCACACAGATATAAAGCTGTGTCCACCAATTATAGCTACTTTTTTACTGTGTACACCTCATAAGACTGACTGTAATCAAATCAATGAATACATGCATAAGTATTTCCCAATGTACCACTTCATCTCATTGCTGTCAGATGCATATAGTGCTATTCATTATAATCCCCACACAGATCTGCACAACAATTCCTGTGACTTTATTGACTGTGTACATCTCAGATGTCTGACTGTGGTTACATCATTGTGTAAATCATATGTAATAGCAATGGTAATATTTTAGCTTGTTGCTGTCAGACACATATGGTGCAACTCATTTTACCTCTCCCATATACAGTCTTACCAATCTCATACACACCCACACACACACACACACACACACACACACACACACACACACACACACACACACACACACACACACACACACACACACACACAGATGTCCCTAACAATTGTAGCTACTTTATTGATTTCAGAAGTCTGATTATCAATCCAATGAATATAATTATAAGTAAAAACCATGTCAATAGTTCAGCTCATTGCTGTCAGATGCATACAGTGTAACAATTTATAAACCTACCACACAAGTGTGTCATAACATTACTGCCACTTTATTGACTGTGTACACCTTAGAAGCAGAGCACTTCTATGACACTGTTCAAAAGAAACCTGGACAAGTGGATGGAGCACCGTAAATTCTCAATGGAGATAGCACCCATGATTTTCCTGGACATGGGCACTCATTACTAAATACAATTCTGGGTACTGACAAGAGTATCTGTGGTATTACAGTGGGATGAAATGCCTAGGCTTGAAATGACCTCTGGGTCGATAGCCTAGCAAGCTCCTATGATCCTATGATCCTATATTTGATTGAAAGAATAAATAAATAATTAAAGAAAACTAATAGCTTCAGTAAGTATTGTGCCTTATTTCTGTCAGAAACATGCAGTGCAGCCCACCCCAACTTCACTCACCTCAGAGTCTTAATAATCTTACACACACACACACACACACACACACACACACACACACACACACACACACACACACACACACACACGCACACAGAAAAAGACACACAGCTTCACCGTTATCTCTCTCTCATACACCTACACACACACACACACACACACACACACACACACACACACACACACACACACACACACACACACACGTATACACACATGGGACAGTCCATATTATTGCTGTCAGAGGCATACTGTGCATCACTTCCAACGTTCCTCCATAAACACAGACACCTCAGATGTCTTCAAAAACATTTTGACCCTAGAGATAACAGTTGAGTTCTTGAGAGCAACTTTACAACAGATAATATCTTTTGAGGAATATGGGAAAAAAATCTCTTCTTTACTATGAAATAAAGCTTTGAACTAATGCCCAGTTTATCTAGATTTAATCCAAGCAAATGATTTCACAGAGCTGCAGAGTGGTATAGCCTTAAAGTCAGCATTTTTTCCAGTTGTAAAAAAATGAGTAGATGTGCGCCAGGAAATTACGATTGAAAAACAATGCAGGCCTAATTGGGCAAACAAGTTGTTACACATTTCTGCAGACCCCAGTCAACACATCTTACATATGGAACCAAAATGTAAAGATGCAATCAGATACTTTAATCACACAAGTATTTTGTGCAACTCTGAAATGTAGACAGTTGGAGAGTAGCAGTCACTGGCATGTTAGGATATCAGGCTGTATAGAATATAAGCATTTTTATTACAATAGTTAACCAAAACAGATTAGATGCTGTATTCAGAGACTGGAGAACATAACTGTAAGTATATAAAAGGCTCTGATTGCAAGCATGAAAACAAAAAAAAAAAAAACAAGAAAAACAAAATGCTGAAATATAACCATTTGAAATTTTCAAATGGAAACTTTATGTTTTAAACTGATACAGCCATATGTCACAGACTAAAGCACTCACATGCCTTAATATGAGGTATGTATCTGTACCAGTTATTTTGATAGTTTGAAGACAGAGATGAACATACTTATAGCAAAAGTAATGGGGACTCTCCTGTTCATTTGGGCTTTACATAAAAACTCAGCATTCATACTGTGTATGTTCCTGTAGGAAACAATGAGTTAGCAATTTTGGGTATCTGGGAAATGTGATTGAGGAGAGGAGAAATCTGAATAAGGAGGTCAAAGCTAGTATCAGAGGTACTGCAGCCAATTGGCACAAAGTGTCAGGGGTATTATGTGAGAGAAAAAATGTTAAAGAAGCTGAAAAATAAGGTGTAGGAAACACTGATGTGCCCAGTTCTTCTGGTATAGAAAAGTGAGCATTGACATCAGAACATCTGAGGAAGGTTGAGGTGATGGAGATGAAGTGCTTGATATATGAAGTAGGATGCACACTGTGGGTTAGATGAAGAAATCAGGACATCTGAGCTGAGACCAAAGAGTTCTCAGTTCCACAGAACATTAAAGACAACAGACTACAGTGATTTGGTCACATGTGCACAAAAGCAGAAGGCAATTTGGTAAGCAGATTTTGGACAGACAGGAAGAAAGTAAGAGAAGAAGGGGATGGCCAACCAAGGGATGGATGGACTGCATTAGATATTACCTGTGAGAGTTGGGCATGACTGTTGAAGGAGGTAGGAGAGTGGGAAATGGTGACAGTTAACGGGATTCCCTGATTTCATGTGAAAATGAGAAAAATTAGCTTAATGGTTAAAAATGATGATGATGATGATATTAAAATTTTGACTAACACAGCTCAGCATATGGACACATTGAAAGTATGATTTCTCTAGTCAAATATTATGAAGTTAAATGAGATTATGTGGACATCCAGTAGTGAAGGCCAGGTATTAAGACATTTTTCCCATTCAAAAATAATCACGTTTAGCTAGAAATTAACCATGCAGCCAGCTATAAAATTAACTCATTGGCCTGTATTTCTTAAACCACATCCTCAATTCCAACAAAAAACTGGCTTAAATATTTTTCATATACTGTGTATGGTTATATGGTTACAATAATAATTCTCTATATTAAAATTTCCTAGGCAGCATTGGTGTAAATACAGCACTTGTACAATAATCCACACATATTTTTTCTATCTAGTAAAACATGCCAACCAGTCAAACTCTACCCCACCCAGTATATACTTGTGAGTTAAATGTAGCACTTGACTGATATTTTACTTGTTTAAGAAGGACATTATTTTATCACATGTATTTAATATCCGTTAGGTGCTCTATTATGCTAAATTGAAAGGGCTACAAAGTCTGAACTATGTAGAATACCCTAAAAACACACCAAGCTAAGAAAATCACCCCTTCAGTTACACATGTCATCATGTATCTGATGTCATATATTTTATATTTGTTCACTGCTGAAAAAACTACTTGTTAAATGCAACAAATGTTGCAAGTACCATGTGGTTAACATCTCGTAACTTTTGCACTATGGACATGTTGTACCTGAATAAATCCACATGATCTTTTGTAATGGTTGAAAAACTGTGACAAATTTCTGCCCCTCCCCTATGTAAAGTAACACTCATTTGACAAAACAGAGTTGAAATATTTGTGCAGCAAAAAAGACAATATTTGCTAACAATATTCCAATAGTTGTACAAAGTGCTTCCAAATAGTAAACCTGGGTTGAAATCTCTCTCCCTTCTAGGCTCAGTACTCATCTCTTGTCTGGGTCTGAACATCTTGATCAGCTTTATCAGTCACACCTTCTGTGGATGAATTTGTAATAGATCTACCATATACCTCACCAGATAACAAAATGGATTAAAGATGCATAAATTGTGCCTTGAATATATTTTCGATAAAGTGTAATGGATGACAATTATCAACAATAAGGAGAGAGTTTTGGAAAAGGGCTTCTTATAAAAGAGTGTTGTGTACTGACCCATTTATCAACTTAGGGACAGACACATCCAGGAACATTTATGGTGAATGGTTCTACTGTTAGATTGAATCTAATGGTAAAGTGGTAATTATCAATGTACCCACAAAGTTGTTACAGTTCCTAAGTTGTCCCTTCCATGCCATCCAACAATCATTGAGGTAGCATCTTTTGATATTAATATCTTGAAAAAAAGCATTCTAACAGAGCTGTAATTAGGGTACAGCAAAGGAGGCAGCTGTGTTGGGCATAAGCTTGTTGGCGGCATAATAGTCAGGTGCTGAGGGCAGAACTGTGATACTGGTAGTCATTTATGAAGCCTTGAGAATATTGAGGCTTCATAAGTGAATACTGATATGACATTCACACTTATGGTTAAGCTCAGTGTGTGCTAGTAACCACATTAAGGTGTTTGTCTCAGTTGTAGCAAGCATCTTTACTGGAGTACAGAAGACTTTTTTTGTTCCTCAACTTTGGGTTGAAGGTTACAAGGCTGAGGAACTTCCCAGGGTGCCAGATGCACTAATTATAGTACGGCTCTCCACTATCATAAATATACCTCAACTCAAAGTAGTTCACAAGCAGGTTTGCATATGGATTTACTCTTATAATGACTTAACATGTCAGCATATGGAACAGCAAAAGAAGCCCCTATTAGTTCCACAGCAGTGGAGACAGCTCTCATACCTGTCCTAAAAATATTCTTCATTAATATCATTTTAGTTAACTGTATAAAAAAATTAAATTCAAAATTATAACTAATACTTTAGTGTTTTCAATCAAATCTGATGCAGTATGTTTACATACAGAGATTTAACAACAAGAATGTAGTAATAACAAGTTTGACCTACATGTAAATTAAACATCAGCTGGAGGAGATGTACTGTAGTCTCGAGGAGGGCAATAACATAAGATGGTAGTAACGTAGAGCATAATTCCACAAAAATTATAAGGGTTCCATCAAGGAACACTTTTAGGTACAACTAGACATCCTGGAGGGGGTGATTGTGAGATAAGATTTATAAACACAGGAAAAAAGTTCTGAGGCTTGTGTTGCTATTGTGCACTAAATCATGATTAGACAAGAAGGGTTAAAAAAATGTTTTCACAAGCCAGGGTAGCATTCCCGTTTCCTGTATACAAAGTATTGTACTGGTATGTTACTGCTTATTGTAATTTTTTCACATGTTTCATTGTCAGCAGAGCTGTAGCTTGAGCACAGTGAAGGAAGTGTCTGGGTGCAAGCTGTTATGAAGTGTGATCAGCGTACCATCAGCATTCATTCATTTCAGAGAATGCAGGTAATGTTAATGTCTGTTTTAGTGTTTTCCTTTGTTACTTAAATAATCACCTAAGGACTTACAGATATAGCTATTTTTAACAGAGCTACTGCTGTGATTGTATGCTCTGACTTGGCTCTTATTAGGCGCTAAGAGCCATGCCAGTTGCTTGGCTCAGCTCTGGATCTGCTCTTTTTTAAAAATCCCAGGCTTTCCCACCTTTATTGTTGCCTGTAGGGAATTCAGACATTCATACCAAGCTTTTGGTTGAAGAGCCAGTGAAAAGCTTAGCTAAAAGTCCATTTGGCATTGAGAGCATATCAGTTACCCCATGTAAGAATTTATTTCCATATATCTCAGGCATAAGTTTAAGGTCTCCCATCCAAATCATCGAATGTAGTTTTTAAAATAGAGTATTACTTTGCCATGTAGGAGGAGTTTATTCCAAAGAGTGGGAAATTCACTGGACTATGGACCTGTCATCCCAGCAGATGTTCCAGAAACAAAAAAAAACAAAAAACAAACTGTAGAAATCACAAGAAAAATGGCCAGAGTGCAAGCAAAACTCTTATTTAATGAAATACAGTGAAGCGCTTTTTGTTTGTAAAATAACAAACTTCATCAGACTAAAATAATGCTAAACCACAACTGAACTTCTTAAATAGCATTATATAAGCCCGCCCTACACTAGAAAGGAAATGATGTCATGGACATAAATTTTAAAAATAAAGCGCATATATATAAAACACACATACATAAAATACATTAACTAAATTCCATCATTAATAAATACTCTAAAGACATCCTAGTTGATTATTAATTAAAATATTTCTTGTTATAGAAAAATATACATAAAAGTATATGTATAAGTAAATATACTTATTAAATCACTACCCTAACACAGGTCAGCAATAATTAAAACCAGCTTACAAATGATCTCACCTAAGTAATGCTTTTAGCCTGAGTATACTATTGACTGCACAGTAATCATTCAAACCCGGCCATACATAAGAATGTAGTTTTAGTTACCAGATTAATTCTGTTCTTTCTAAATTTAGCATCCATGCCCCCCCCAAGTTGCTCATGGACCTGTTGGATACCACAAAATTCAAATCTATGTTCACCATACTCCTGTATGTGTTTTGCAAGTGCATTTGTTAAATTAATCTTTCTAATGGCATATAGGTGCTCATATACTCTTTCTTTTGGGGTTCTAGTAGTCTTTCCTATATAATAAGCTGGACAGTGCTTACACATTGCCACATATACCAGTCCTCTCGAATTACAATTTAGTTTATCATATATATTGTATTTCTGACCATTAATTTGAACATATTTACCCTCATACATATGCTTGCATAAATTACACATTCCACATTTTTTCATGCCTTTTACTTGGTAGCGTTTTGTTACTTTACACATTTCAAGAAGAGTTTGTAAATTCTTGCCTCTCCTGGCTATCATTTTGACACCATCCTTAAATTTGTTAATAACAGGTGCTTCAACCTCAATTAAATGCCAATTCTTTAAAAGTATTGTTTTTATCTCATAAAAATGAACATTAAATGTTGTAATGAAAGTTGCATTATAATCTATACGATTATCTTCCTTTTGTATATACACCTGGTTCACCTGTTGATTTAGGACTGGTGAAAAATGTCCATTATTCCTTTTATGGCTAAACCTCAGTATAAACTTCATGCAATAAACTAACAGGATAACCCCTACTTATAAACATCTTCCTGTGTATTTTTGCAATAAATCTTTGGTTAATTCTATCCTTACTAAGGTTAACATCCATATAGTTTATTTCTTGCTCATCTAAGGCATGTATGAATTTTAAATACTGTGTTGTGTTATTAATATATATCCTAAAAATTGTTCCACAGATTGTTGGCCACCTTTCCAAAGGATAAAGATATCATCCAGATAACAGAGATACAACATAATATTATCAGTATAATTGCTTCCCAGGACACATTTCTTTTCCCATCCTGCCATAACTAAATTGGTGAAAATGGTCCCACAAGGTGACCCCATCGCAACTCCTACCTTTTGAAGATAGTAGCTGTTATTAAATATTAAGAAGTTATTGGAAAGTACGATGTCAAACAGATCAACATATAAATTGATTTCTGATTGTGGTACAGCTTGTTCAAATAGAAACTGCTCTATAATCCGAATACCTTCCTGTTGGGGTATGACAGAAAACAGATCCTTTACATCCACTGTCAAGAACAAATCCTGATCAGAATATTCAATACCATTCATCAAGCTTAGAAAGTGCCAAGAATACAAGCAAATCTGTACTTTCCCATCCAAAAGCTTCTTTAATCTACTATCAAGAAATTTGGCACAAGAGTATGTAATGGAGTTGCAACCATCCACTATAGGTCATAAAGGTGGATTGGTTACATCCTTATACACTTTTGGAGTACCAAATATAGTCAGAATAGTGGGTGAAATAATATTCAAATAATTATAAATGTCAATAGTAATTCTATTTTCCAAAAACATATCATTCAGAGAAATAGAGATTCTCCTATAGGCCATATTCAACTAATTTCTAGTAACTTCTTCATATGTGTCAGTGCTAAGTATTTCATACATCCTTTTATCATAATCATGGATATCCATGATTCAAGCCCACCCCCTTTATCCGGCTTCATGATCCTGTTCTTCTGTTGCAATAAATAAGTAAGTAAATCCCTTTCCTTCATATTTAAATTATCCTGGAAAGTACTATTTTTCTGAGTTAGTAAGTGTCGAATATCCAACTCACATATTTAATCAAGAAATACCAAAGCCGGATGCAGAGGTGGGTTGAAGGTACTGCTGATACTGAATTCTGCATTATCTTGACCATGTCCTTCCCCGGACATGATTTTAAAATTTAACTTTCTTAAGAAAAGTTTTAGGTCAATGAGCACTGAGGCTAAATTGGCACCAGTAGCTGGAACAAACATGAGTCCCTTACTTAATTGACAATTTCTTCATGAATGATTGTTTCATAGAAATTTTTAACCTTAAAATCTCCCTCTGTATTTGTAATAATAGAAGGAACATGTGCACTACCATGACAACTGTGACTAGTATCAACATTACTTAAATTAATCAATAATTCGCCCTCCTGAACTGACCCCGTGCTTGCATTACTTAGGTGAGATAATTTGTAAGCTAGTTTTAATTATTGCTGACCTGTGTTAGGGTAGTGATTTAATAAGTATATTTACTTATACAAATATTTTTATATATATTTTTCTATAGCAAGAAATATTTTAATTAATAATAATCAACTAGGATGTCTTTAGATTATTTATTAATGATGGAATTTAGTTAATGTATTTTATGTATGTGTTTTCATATCTATATATATATATATATATATATATGTATATATATATATATATATATATATATATATATATATATATATATGCTTTATTTTTAAAATTTAAATTTTGTCCATGACATCATTTCCTTTCTAGTGTAGGGTGGGCTTACATAATGCTATTTAAGAAGTTCAGTTGTGGTTTAACACTTTTAGTCTGATGAAGTTTGTTATTTTACAAACGTAAAGCACTTCACTGTATTTCATTAAATAAGAGTTTTGCTTGCACTGTGGCCATTTTTTTTTGTGATCCCAGCAGATGTTGTTTATATTTTATGTGTAAGAGATTTTAAAGAGTGGGGATTTTCAAAGTTCAACTGGGAAAAGCCGAAAGACACAAGACAAAAAGGCTAAACAGATATCAGTCCTCATGGGTATGTACAGCACAGCACAGAGGGAGAGGGCTGTTGTGTAGTCCAGAAACCTTTGGTGATCTTTCATGTTGGTCAAGGTGATTCATGAGGTACATTCTGAACGGGATACTGTGGCTCAATGACAGATGCAATAAGGACAGAGTAGAGAGACTATGGCTGCATAAGACCTAGAGAAGATGACCCTAAAGAATAGCTGAGCAAGGTAGTAGGGCTTCCCAGACACAACTGAAGATGATCAAAAGAAAGATTATCATCAAAATAGGTATCCAGGTCTAAGATAATGGCATCTGTTTTTCAGAGGGGTAAAATTAATATGGTAACAGGATGGGGTTGCATCTTTCCCAAAGGTTACTATACTGCTTCAGCTGGCATGTCAGATGACCCAGTGCCAGAGACACCAGGTGTTGGTCTGGACCAGGCTCTGCTAGAGTATTTGAGTATTGGGAGGATTAACAACTGCATTAAGTTTGCTGTCATCAGAAAACTTAGCAACATTTCCTTGACATCTGCTTTCACTTATGAGCGGTATGTGCTGAAAATAAATGACACAAGGAAAGACTCCTGTAGAACCTCAGTGGTAACACCTCTCTGGTGAGAGAAGTTACCCATACCTTAACAGTGTCGGTTCATGTTAAGTTAGGGGAATTCATCTATGCTATTTCAGCATTTGTGTTGGTATCAAAGGCCTTGGCAACATCATGGCAAGCAACACAGACTGTCAGACCCATACAACAGTCGGTTCATCATGTTATTAGGGGGAATTCATCTATGCTATTTCAGCATTTGTGTTGGTATCAAAGGCCTTGGCAACATCATGGCAAGCAACACAGACTGTCAGACCCTTGTACAGAGCTTCAGTGACCCTATAGAACAGACTATCCTTATTTAGTAGGCATGACCTACCTTTTACAAATCCAAATTTGATTGGGTCTAGGGTCTGAAGGTCAGCTATGACATTGCTAATTAACCCAGCATGCATGGACTTCTGAACTTTTCAGATGACATGTTAAGGCTAATATGTCTATAGTGTCTGTGATCTGTCATGGGGGTATCTTTGTGTAATGGTACCACTGTATCAGTGGTCATTCTACATATTTCAAGGTCAAAACCTTGGTCAAAGGTCAAAGATAAGAAAGTTTTCCTTTTCTCTAACCAATGTAGCCCACACAAAAATCCAAAAAAATTCTGGACTACCATCAATAACCTGCTCCACCCTGGTTACCCTACTACTCCCAACCCTTATCCATGCAACACTGCTACTGAAACTGCCACTCTTCTTAACTATCCAAAAACTTACTATATCACCCCAAATCAATTCTCTTCCCAATACCTTCTCTTTCTAACCAGGTCCCATCTCCACTATTAAATCGCTTTTAAATAAACTTAAGCCTAACTCCCCCTCTGCCGACCAACTACCCTCCCATTTCCTAAAAATAGCTGTTCAATCCATTGCCTACCCTGTCACTATTCTTATCAATCATTCCATTTCTGAAGCAGTTGTCCCAGACATATGGAAATCCTTGTATACAATCCCTCTCCATAAAGGTGGAAATTTTACTGATCCCTCTAACTTTAGACCTATTGCTATCCTGTCACCCCTTTCCAAAATCTTGGAAAGTGCATCCATAGTCAGTTAATCAAACACATTCTTGACAATAACCTCCTTACCCCTACCCAACATGGCTTCAGACCTCACTATAGCACTGCCACTACATTACTCTCTTTCCATAACAATAATAATAATACTTTAATAATAATAATAATAATAATAATAATAATAGTATTGACTTCAGAAATAGCTCTGCTGTGCACCTGCCCCTCAAGATCAATGTTGAAAAAATGGAGAGAGTCCAAACTACAAAGTTTCTGGGGGGTATATATATATCAGAAGATCTTTCTTGGAGTACGAACACAGGCCAGCTAATTAAAAAAGCCCACAAGTGACTACACTTCCTAAGAAGGCTGAGAAAAGCAAAGCTCTCTATGAATGCTCTAATTACCTTCTATAGAGGAGCCATTGAGAGCATTATCACCAGCAACTGCACTGTATGGTTCGATAACAGCACAATGGCCGAATGGAAGACCCTGCAAATAATAATAATAACAGCAGAAAAGATCGTGGGCACTAATCTTCCTACCTTACAGGAACTCTTTGAACTGAGATGTAAAAAGAGGTCCCACAAAATACTGAGTGACACTTCTCATCCAGCGTATGGCTGGTTCACTAAACTTGCTTCTGGTAGAAGGTTACAGAGTATCTGCTGCAGGACCTCCAGATTCAGGAACAGTTTTTATCCAACTGCAATAAGACTTTTTAATGCAGACATAAATCTGGATGTATCAAAACTATAACAGATTGTTACACTCTCATTCTTTTTTCTGTTTTTTTCCATGCAGTAATTCTATTTATTTATTGCAGACAAAAATTAATATATTCTCATTTAAGTGCAATTCCAGTCACTTCCTTATGTGCAATATCAACCAATCGCACATCTGTGTATAGTGTACTTTTCTTTTCATGTATTAATTATCTAGTCGTAAGTGTTGCCCAATGTAATAAATAGTGTACAAGCATGTGCGACAGCTACTTAGATATTTAGTTTTGTACTGTAGTTACTGTTTATTCTTTAATGCCTATCATGTTTGTCTTTTTGTGTTTGTTTTCTCCTGTAAAATAGCTGACACTCGAAATCTCATTTAAGTAGCACTTGTGTTTCCTAAATGACAATAAAGTTTGTTTGAATTTGAATCTTTCACACAAACAATGGCTGAAGCCCATGACAACAAAATCTCCTGTTTATTCCTCAATCTTTCTAAGGCCTTTGATACTGTCTCTCATTCTAAACTTCTAACTAAACTTTCCAACTTTAATCTCTCTACCTCTTCCATCAACTGGTTTACTAACTACCTCTCTGGAAGGCAACAATTCGTCCACTGGCAAACTGTCCTCTTTCCATTCCTCCCTGTAAATACTGGTGTTCCCCAAGGTTCTATTCTGGGTCCCCCCTTGTTTAACATTTTCACTAATAAACTCAACTCTGCTACTAACCTCTGTACACTTCTACAATATGCCAATGATTCCACTGTCATCTCCACTGCCCACAGTATCCCTGAACTTCTAGCTCTCACTCAACAAACCTACTCCTCTGTCGAAACCAACTAATACTGAATCAAAAAAAAAAAAAAAAACTCCTTCTCTTCTTCCCTAAAACTCTCACGCAGCACAAACCCTCTTTCTCTATCACCTCTCTCAACAACACCATTATTAAACCTGAACCCTATACCAAACTCCTTGGAGTAATTATTGATGATGAACTAAAATCCGATATTCATACCCAACAATGTATAAAAAAGACCCAACAGAATCTTGGCCTTCTCTATCGCAACCAAAAAATTCCTGACACCATCCTCTAAACCCTCCCTAGCTCAGTCCCTCCTCTTACTCTGTCTTCTTTATGTTGTTCCTATCCTCACAAATGTTCAAACATTCCTTATCACCAAACTAGAGCAAACATATCACAAAATAGCCAGATTTGCCTCCAATCTCCCACACAAATGTCACCACTGTCTCACCCTAAAAAAACTCCAATGGCCAGAATTCTGTAATCAACTACTTCTTCCCCAGCTACATATTACACACTCAATCCTGAACACCCCCTCTTCTTGTCCTTCCATCGCTAATCTAGTCTACTACTATAATCCCCATTGTCACGTCACCTCCGTACTTCCAGCAAATTCCTCCTTGATATTTACAAACCCAATAAAAATATTGGTATGTCCCTTTACATATACTCTGTAGCCCACGCTTGGGACTTACTTCCACATAACATAAGAAGCGTTCATCAAAAGTACCTGTTAAAAAATAACTTAAACTTTACCAACAAAAGACATGATCCTGCCCATGTCAAATCCCACTTAACCTTTCCTACCCTCGTTACACTTAACTCTTTGTATTGCAACTGACTCTCTTATAATTCCTGTCCATTTTATAATTACCAATTATTCTCTGTTTAAATGCTTGCACTATTTGAATTTTATCCATGTGCAATACTTTTGACCTGTCAGTTGTTCACTACTGGTCTGTTTACTATTGTCTACTATGTTGTCTGTTGATTTCTATTTTTTTTTCGACTATTGTGATAATTTGTAATTTTTTCAACTATTGTAATAATTAGTAATTTTTAATTTTTCTGGAGGTTTTCTCCTCTGGTCTTCACTGAAAATGGGCCCTTGGCTCAGCTGGATTAACATGGTTAACAAATGTCAATAAATAAATAAAATAAAAATAAAAACCTATAAAGAGACTTGAATTGAAGAGGTTTAAGAGACAGGTTTGGTTAAATGGTGCTTGACATTCACTAGCAGCCAGCTATTACTAAATCAGATGGAACTGAGGGGCGATCTATGCCTAACCTACATGGCATTCCCTGATCCAACCTTGATGGATCTGCTAAGCACCTGCAAAACAAGCATCACTAGAATTACCTGATCTAGGGATCTAAACCTTGTCTGTGACATAAAACATGTTTGAGGGATAGGTATATGTCTCAGAGATTACCCCTTCTCTGGGGCAGACTCCCCATTCACGTGTAAGAGAGCTCTTCCCTAAGCCTATTCAAACACAATTTGGAGCAATGGCTGGGGGAACTACAAATTCACCCCCTGGCTTGTCACCTGTGGCCCTTATGGACCGGGGCAGTTTGAAGAAGCCCTAAGTCACAGGCATATACTAAAGCAATTCTAGCCCATGGGTAGTGATAACTGGGAAAATTGGGCAAGAATGGCTAGGCTGAAAAGGGCTCTAGGGCTGTTAGCCTAGTAACTTCCTATTAGCCTGTGATCCTATGATCTTATATATTTGGTTTTGGATAGTACAATTATAATCTGATGAAAGGTGATTTTGGGAGGAATGAGATGGTTAGTAGAGTTGGGGGTACATTTGGCTGCACTGAGAGTATGAAATTAGCACTGAATTTGTCTCCAAGTGTATTAGCAATAATTTTCAGGATCAGAGTGAGACACTCCATGGAAGACACATTTTGTATGGCAATGTGTGTGATTTCTGAGTTTCTCAATGTAACTGAAGAATGCCTTGTGATTATCTTTAATGTTGGTAGCAACCCAGGGTTCACATATGGCTTTGCACTTCTTATAGCATGTTTCAGGTCTTATTTGTTTTTTTTTAAATTGTTTTTATACTGGATGATTAGGATCAGTTACAGATAGTTTGATGTTTCTCCTTTTTGGTGTAAAGGTTGTTTGTGTGGGAAATCTACCATATGGACTTATTTAAGAATTTACTGCTATTGATATGGAAGATGGAAGCAGTTTCCTTGATACATCTGTGCATAAAGGAATATAATTCAGTTTGCAGTAGCACTGGGTAGTGGGTTATTTGGAGACCTGCAACATTTACAGCTGTCAGGAAGGTCTATAGATAGGGAGAGGTTTGTGTTGGAGTAGAAATTAAATACTTTTTTTTGTAATGACAAGGTCGAAAAGAGTATTACTCATGGTGGGGGAGGTGGAACTTGTTCAACATAATTAGCATTTATAAACTTGAGGAATTTTTGACTGTATCTTTTGATAGCTGCTTAGGTATGCCAGTTTATAGTGGGGGTAGTTACAATCACTGATAATAATTGTAAGTGGTTTGTTGGAAAGGTTTTTGATCTAACTTAGATAATTCATGTGCTCTTAGGGGGACATACAAGGGGACTTAACATCTGACAATGATATGGTAGAAAGTTTTATTGAGACTTGCCTAGACTTGCCTAAACATTTGCAAGTTCCAATATGGAATCATGCATGATGTGCCATGAAATTTTAGGTTCCCCTAACAAAAACAGATCTACACCTGCAACTCCCTATGGACACGAACCCATGCTAGATGCTTAACCTCAGAAAGGAGGTTGTGCCATTTTTGCTGCTGCTGCACCAAGTTTCTGTAACTTCACAAATGTGTTATGTCTTTAAGGCAAAGGAAGGGCTCATTTCAGATGTTTTACTGTTCAAGCATCCAACATTGAGCAGTGTTACCTTTGATATCATTCAAATTATAATTCACTAAGCATGCATGTTTGTGAGCTGAACCTTGCCTAAAAAAAGGGCAGTATGGGGCAGTAAAAGCTTTAGCTAGTAAGATAATGTCATGAGAAAAAAACATGCATAGCTAATCCCAGGCAAAATAGGAGGGTCTGTAAACCACCATGCACCTAGTAGGCACATGTTGGACCCTCATGGAAAGACACAAGTTAACTACTCATGTCTTAAAGTCAGTTATCTTAGACATCATTCATTGTGATGGTAGGATATTAATGAGTTCCAATGACTTTATTTCCTTGGAGACCTGGGAGGAGCACTCTTTAATATCTCTCTGTATCCCTTCAAGGTTAAACTTCTAGGGTTGCTCAATTGTACATGGACAGCTATAAGTTCATTCTCATATTTAATGTGGTGAAGGGTCCTGGGGATCCTTGATATGTGTGTAATCCTATCACCAGAGAAAGATAGCTTAGTATAACCAATTCCTTGTCCAGACTGGTGAGTGCAGTGTCAGTGTAGCTAACTACGGAATCAACAATAAAAACCTTGTGCCTCTTGGTAAGCCTAGAGAACATGAGCAGAGCAGGCTTGCAGTTTTGGAGTTGTGCAATAGATGTATATATGGGGGTAGGTGTGCACAGAGATATGTGTGAGTCACTGGGTGGCTAAGGTTTGCTATAAGAGGGACTGGAAGGCTTAGGCAGAGATGTTTAAGTACTTCAGCATCTGACAGTAGGATGTTATGCTACTGCTTACTGACATCAGGTGAGGAGTCAAGCCTTCACGCTAAGTATTTACATATTGTTTCATATTGAATCAGTGATACAGAATAAAGGATTGTTAGCAAGCATAAGGCAGATGCTTCATAATTCCTACAGCTAGGGGACTGAAAAATGAAAAAAGTATGAGTAAACCATGAGCCCATGATGATAAAAACAGCCAGCAACACTGGTGGAATTTAGCATAGTTACCAAAAGTGAGAAAGAGAAATGGTTCACCTACTGACAACTGCATGGTTACTAATAGTGTTGGTGTCACTGCAGCTGCATTCATCTAGGAATCAAGGTCCTCTGCGCTTTCTATCATTAGGTGAAAGACAGTACAAATAATCCTATGCTGGTGCCTGAGAAGCAGGTCACAGTTTCTCTGAAGATAAGAAGTTTCCTTCCAGTTGCTGCTGGGTAGTGTGTTCAGCAGCTCAGCACAGCAAAGCAGTGAGCTGCACAATGGTCTAAAACAATAGTCACACCAATTCAGAAAGTCTCACACACACACACACACACGCACACGCACACACACACACACACACACACACACACACACACACACACACACACACACACACACACTCTCTCACAATCTAGTCACTAGGAACCAACCTGCAGTGCAGATGAAAGAAAAAGAATGGGAGGAGCTTCTAAAGTCACATTTACATAAGAGATGGGCAGTTTAAGAGACAAAGTAGAAATATATAAAAGGTCACAAAGCAGGTTTAATAAGAAATAAGAAAATTAAACATCCCACAGAACAACTCGACAGGAAAAAGAAAATTGGTTGGCATAATATGTTAAATAGGAATTTTGGACTGTTTTCATTAAAGTATTGAGTTCCACTTTATAGTGCTAGCTGCCTCTTGTTGCTAAATTTTCAGGCTACGGTTTTATTACATAAAAGCTGCACATAAACCACCCTGGTTGATTCCAAGACTATTCAACAAAAGGAAGATAGAAGCCAAGAAGGAATAGTGCAACTCTACAAAACACTTTAAAACTGATTTAAACAATAAAACGGTTTAGCGAGATGGTCACATCTGACAATAGCAGATTTCCCAGATGAAGATAACCATAAGCGACATTTTTAATTGTTATGTTTCAAAGTTCAGAGATGTTTCACACTTCTGATGAGCCTGCCACTTGAAAAACCACAGAGCACACAAACAAAACTTCACCAAACCACTTAACAACCCACCACAAACACCTCTAACACCCCATCCCACCACTGGACATTACAATTCTGGACATTACAAGGGAGCAGATGCTTACTGCACTCTTTAAAGCCAAAAACACAGGCTCCATGGGTTCCGACAACATTCCAGGATGCTTCTTAAAAAGCATAAACAGAATGTATCAGGGTCACTAGAAACCCTTTTTAACCAAAGCCTCCAGATGGGCTTTATTCTAGAGTAATGAAGGACTGAGGATAGGACTTCTCTCTCTCTCTCTCCAGGGGCAGGGGGACCAACAACCCCACAGAGGACCCACAGACTTAAGCTTGACCAGACTTGTCTGCATTATTATGGAGATGATTATTATGGATATGATCAATAATGACTCAACAAATACTTGACCAGACCAATTTTGGTGAGTTTGTCTTTCTGTCTGAGCTGTTCCATCTGGTAGATGTTTTTGAGAAAGTCACAAGGGCTATGGATGATGGTAAAATGCTACACACCACTTATCTAGACCTGGCCAAAGCTTTTGATTTTGACACAATGGATCATAGATGGATAGGAGTTACTTACTTAGTTAGGCATCAGTCATCACATTGGATAGCAAACTGGCTTACTGACAGGACACGTTGCCTGGAAAGGTAACCTGTTACAAGGGGGTGGCCCACAGGGCTCAGTGTTGGGACCCTCTTGTTTAGTATATACTTCTCTGAAGTGAAGGACAATGATGGGGACCTCTGGTTCACCAAGTTTGCCAATGACTGTAAGCTGGGAGCAATCACTGAATTCCCAAACAATGCTGACATCCTCCTACAAACAGGCCTACAAATGACAAATTACTAGTGCCAAAACCATGGTCTGATATCCTGCAGTAAATCAGATATCCCTGTAAATTATAACATTGACAGCAGATCCCTAAACGTAGATCTAGTTGTGAGTGACCTAAGAACACATATAGATAGTAACCTAAATTTTGACCACCGGGTAGCTGTGGTAGTGAGGAAATCCTTCTGTGTAGCTCAACTTCTTAGTAACGGCATGGCATCCAGCTCAAAGGAAGTGACGGTGCCATTGTACTTTCCTGTCATCAGGACCATAACTGAGTACAATGCTCTTTTCTACGTTTACCTAGCCAGGGACTTACACCAACTGGGGTGGCCCAAGAGGTTTCTCACTACCTAGCCAGGGACTTACACCAACTGGGGTGGCCCCAGAGGTTTCTCACTAAAAAATACAAAGTTTACCACACGTGTCTTATGCAGACTGACTAAAGGCTCTATCTTCTTATTCTGTCTCATATCATTTATAGAGAAGTGACTTATGCCTGACCTAGGAGGCATTCTCTGATCCATTCCTGATAAAAATGTTACATATGTGCAAGACAGATTATACAAGGGTTATGTGATCCATGGTCCTGAACCTTATCTGTGACTCTAACAGAACTTGGTGGAGAGATAAACTCATATCCATCCATCCATCCATCCATCCATCCATCCATCCATCCATCCATTTCACCCATTTCAGCAGTCTAATCTCTGCTCACTACCAGCAACCTACCACTCTTTCTTAATTACTAAACTCCACAAATACAGCCAAACTGCTATCCTGCTCCCATACTCACTTTGTTAGAGATTTTTATTTCTGAAATGTTGAGCTATCTCATTTCTGTAAATGTACTCCATAATAACTAGTCTGAATGTCATTTTGAATGTATATTTACTTCTTAACATCAATAACTGTTCTCTGTTACAACTACTCTGTAACAAATGCATTTCTTCCTACATGTTTGCTTATACTCTACTTGATATGCTTGTTTTCTGTTAATGTATTTCTGCTCCCATTTTATTTTGTACACGTAGAAATCCTTACTTCTGCTAATGTTTAGCAAGCTACAGGCTGAATGTAGAATGATTGGCCACTGCCACTACAGCTACTCTGTTTGTTTGTTTGTTCTTCTTTCAGCTTTTCCTGGTTAGGGGTCGCTACAGTGGAACTCTAGTCCGCTAATGATTGGCAGTAGATTTTTTATGGGTGTCGAGGTGCCACCTAGATGCCCAACCTTCAGCGAAGGCACTCCCATTCTACGCATGTTTTTCGAATGCCACTCGACTGCGGGGAGGACATGCAGACTCTACACACTGTATTGAAATGTATTTCGTCATATGTACGTGATTGTACTCTCAGAATGACATACAAACTGTGCTTGATTTTCATGTTTATTACTTTTTATGGAACTTTATATGCTTGTTAGTTTATTGTCTATGGAGCTTTTCTCCCTGGGCTTCCACTGAAAATGGGCTTCTCTTGGCCCAGTGGTGTTCCCAGGTTATCAAACTGAAATAAGTAAAATATCCCAAAGGCTAACTCATCTGTGGAATAAACTTCCCATCTTTTAAAACAAAGCCCGCTCCTCACTCTCTTAAAAAAGAATTTGGATAAATGGATGGAGAACAGTAAATTCACTCATGGAGTACTACCCATGTCCCTTAGGCAGCCTGTAAAATGACTCAGGGCTCCAAAACTCATAAACTCACCACCCTGATACTACCCCATCCCATGTCTGAGGAATTTAGATATAATACTGTCATATCCTGAGTATTATTGGCTAGGCTTGTAAAGGCTCATGTGCCATTATCCTAATAATCACCTATGAACCCTTGAACCAACTAAGTGGTTCAAATATATCTTTGAGTTAGAGTATTATAATGTGACAATAAATACCGACTAACTTTTATAGCCTTGAAAGTGCACCACTTCTTTGGTTTTGATGTTAAATCCCATTTTTTCTATTTAGACTATTATTTTACCCAGCTGTGCTTTATTTTTTGCTTGTATGTCTTTGTAATTCCTTTGTGTGAAGTGTATTTGCCTTAAGCTTTAATGTTTTAACTTTTTAACTTTTCTGAATTTCTTAGTTTTTAAGCACTCAGGTAAGAGCGAACTTGAACCTGTGTCCCTTAATACTGTCAATTCATATTTTATCTCCATATCATGAACACTGAATCCTAGCAGAGTCACAGTCTGGCATTGTTAAACATGATGATTCATTTTTAAGAATAAAAGCCATAGATGTTGGAATCCTTTCTTGCCTCTCAGTGCCTGTCATGTTTCCAAACTTCAAAAAGTGCTGTTCCTAGAAAACTCTCTTTATTTTCTTATGCTGACATTTTAGATCATACAATAAGTCATATAATCAACATTTTTTATACAAGGTTTAATTCTAAAATATTAAAGTCCTGTTAATATAAAGTTCATAATCAGCAGTCCATAGGGAGAAAATAAATACTGCATGTTACGTTAGTTTCTCACATGAAATACTAAAATATGCATATTTTTCATTTAAATAGAGCTACAAAAGAGTAAAACATTTAATTAATTGTGGCCAGTCACAGCTTTTGAAATACATATGACTTCATATAAGTCAGTGCCTCTGAAATAAATTCAGTTTCCAATGCTACTGTTCAAACAGGATTTACGGAGTATCTAAAATGCCACATTTTTAGCTGTGAAGTAAATCAAATCGGAAAGATATTTCTGATTCCCAATCATGCTGATTCTACTAAGTTAGCAAGTTATTACCTCCTTAACCAGTAAGTCCCTGGATCCCTTGAAAATGTCTTAAGAATAAAACGACAGAAGAGAGAGGTCTGGTATCTAGTTGTGTGGGCTACAGTTCTAACAAGTTACCTACTACTAACTGCAGAGTGAAAACTCACTAAGTGCCTTTATTCCAGTGTCAGCGCACAATGAAACAATCCTTACCAAATATCGCACCTGTAGCAGTCCTCCCAGCACACAAAATGTACTCCTAAAGGTATTTTATTTGATGGGAAACATCTCCCTCATTATATTGTGCACACTACACATTGGTGATAAATGCAGACAGCTGGTCATGAAGATGAAAGTTGGGCCCTGCATGTTGCGGTTAATAAGCTGCTTTGTTGAATGTACACAGCTATGGAAAAGGTGATCAAGCTATTCTGAAGGAGTTAGGAAGCTGAAACAGTATATTACTGGGTAAATGGTCATCCTTCAATGCTAACAAACCCAAACTACAACAGGCATACTTTCTGTAACTTGAAAATTAGAAGTCAGCATTCAACCATTTTGGCTCAGAACTAAGCATATATGGCCATTACCACATAATGTAGACTACTGAAATGCTAAGTGATAACAGCCATGTTCTGTCAGCTCTGTGGGGTCATCGGTATATTTTTTTCTCAATCTTAGAACAAGGCAGATAAGGATGTTACAATATCAGATGTGCTGTACTGTTTTACTGCAGGGAATGAAGAAATATATAAAGCCATAACCCCTTTGGGATTTCACTACCAACTTATCCCTTTCGTGTGCTCTACTGCAGGTTCAGGCCTTGACAAGAAAATTGCAGCGTACAAATGCTCATTTCCAGAGGAAGAAAACTGAGAAAGTATAGACATGCATACCAGGAGGAAAGAAAAATGAAAAGAAGCATGCGGGTAGATATTTACTGGCTGTCAGAAGGGCTAGCAACATTATGTAAGTGGCTTGTAATGTTTAGACTGCAAATGAAAGGAATGATGTCTTGTTATCCACAGCAGGCATTTAAGAAGCAGTAAGATAGGAAATGCCATAAACATTCATAAAAGACCCGACAGTATAGCAAATGTCAGAATCATCAGTATCCTATTTCAGAAACTGCCCAACTCTGCACAATGATCTAATCTCTCTTGCCAGATGAGAGTTATTCCTGAAGCTGAGGCAATGCATTATGCTCAGTGCGAAATCTTGTAAATCTCTGCTACAGCTGCTGGCTTAGTGATGAAAAATGTAATTACCTTATTTTTTTTTTTTTTTTTTACTATATATTAAAAAAATCACTGCAGAGATGGGTGGAGACGAACCTTGGTTTTAATACGGCAGTACTTCTGCAGCAATGCTGACGCTAACAAGTTTAGTTCTGTGCAAACCCACTTAGCAGAAACAGACCACATAATGCAATATGTATTAAGGGTCTGTATAGGGCTCCTGTCTTTCATTAGGATCTCTGGCTTCTAAAAATTTCAAATTCTTAATTTTATCTCTGAGACCTGCATGCATTCATAAACAGTGGGGAAATGTTGGGAGGCTTAGGAACATAAAAATGAAGTGATTTTTTTGTTAAGTTTAACTTGTTAACAAGGTAAGCAGAATAATACATTGTAGGCCTGTTTTCAGCCACAATCTGGGCCACGATGACAGGGATAAAGTAAAAAAACTAGGGGATAGTTTAAAGTAGCCAATCAGCCAGAATGTTCTGAGATGGTGGGAGGAGGTCAGAGTACCCCAAAACAACTCTCATAGACAAGGTGATACAGAATGAAATTAGTAAACAGGAATGAAAGATGAACCTTGAACCTCTGACAGAAAACTTAACAAATTCTGCAGTTTAATTGCAAAGCCAACAGACCTTTAGAAAGTCCATACAGAACTATGTACATAAGGGACACCAGGAATGGTCTGCTTATCAGTCCTTAGGACATTAAACGTAGATGGAAGGAGTTCTTCCAGCAGCTTCTGAATGAAGAAAACCTATAAAAAGCTGTGCTACCCCATACATAGCCTATGATAAAAGGGAAGAAGAAACCACCATAAAAGAAGTATGAACACTATTAAGGGACATGAAGTCAAGGAAAGCAGCAGGCTCAGATGAAGTCATGGTACTTATGAAGAAGATGATGAGTAAGTTAGGAGAGAAATGGTCCTAATGTACCCATAGCAGTATGGAGAGAAAGACATATCCCAGATGACTGAATGATAAGCATTTTGATGCCAGTATTTAATAACAATAGGGACATTCACAACTGTAGCAATTTTACAGTATCAAATTCCTGCCACACTGCACAAAAGTGCTGGAGTGAGTGATGGAGCAACAAATACATAAAGTAATGGAAAGTAAGATTGGAGATGAGCAGTTTGGGTTCAAATCAGCATGCAGTACAACAAACTTCATTTTTGTAGTGAGACAGACAGGGAAGAAGAAGCTGGACATAAGGAAGAAGTTCTAGTGGGCATTGCTGGATTTGGTAAAAGTATATGGCAAGGTCTAAAGAAAGCTGATTTTTATAGCCCTGTGATGTTTCAAAGTCGCAGATGCACTCGTTGAATTAGTGCAAGCTATACACAAGAACCCAATGACACAAGTACGAACAGTGTTTGAACTCACAGAAGAGATTCTAGCAGGAATGGGTGTGCATCAGGGTTCAGCTATGAGCTCACTGTCGATCATAACGGTGATGGACTACATCAGTAAATAGGTCAGAGGGGAAAGAGCAACAAAGTTGCTATATGCAGATAATGTGACATTACAAGCAAACTCTGAACAGCGATTTCAGAAATGATAGTGGAATGGAATGCAAAGCTGAAGGCACATGGGATAAAACTGAGCACAGAGAAGACAGTTGTCAAGGCATCAAATGAGGAATCAGAAGAAATTGAAAACTGAGACAGAAGGGAAAGGGTGGAACAGGTTAACAGCTTCAAGCCTGTGGGGGTGGTGACTGAGGAGAAGGGAAGTCTGAATAAGGAGGTCAAAGCTAGAATCCTAAGTGTTGCAGCTAACTGGCTCAAAGTGTCAAGTGTAGTGTGTGAAAGAAGAATTCCAAAGAAGCTGAAAAGTAAGGTGCACAGAAATAGAGGTGATGCCAGGACTTTTGTATGACACAGAAACCTGGGCAATGAAGGCTCAGTGCTGAGGAAGTCAGAGGTGATGGAGATTAAGTGCTTGAGACAGATTGTAGGATGCACACTGTGGGACAGAAAAGAAATGCTGATATCAAAGCAGAAGCCAAAGTAGCTCCAACTGCAGAAAAGGTCAACAACAGATTATGATGGCTTGGGTACAACTGCAGGAAAGCAGAAGATATTTTGGTGAAGAAGATTTAAGAGACACAAAAAAGGCAAGAAGAAACGAGGCTGTCCAGCCAAGAGATGAATGCTGTGAGAGAAGAACTGTGACAGTGATATATAACCATTGAAGAAGGTAGGAAAGTGGGACTGATTTGAAAGAGAGGTGGCAAAAGTTCACTTAACACCCTCACCCCATATAAAAAATGGGAACAAGGGTCGATGATGATGATGATTAGAGTTTCATATTTAATGCATATTATTCAAAACCTGCTGCTCTATTAACTTTTAAGTGATTTAAAATAATACATAAAAATAGTTTCTGATTTTGGGGGTTTGTCCCACAATTATGTTTGCCTTTGTCCACAATACATGAGAAAAGAAGTGAAGAGGTATGCTTGTCATTTTTCTTAACTCAGAATTTTAGTTTGGATGTTTTTTTCCATGTTACATTTTTACCCTCTTCTCTGTGAATTTTTGACTACTTCACTTTCTAAATGCCTCAACCTTCTTGTTCCCGTGACTTTAGTTATTTTCTTAATGGTCATCACAATCTAGTCTCCGCATTCACTGTTTCTATAGTTTATGAAATATAACTTTCTGGGTCAAAATCTTTATACTAACTAAACAAACATGCAGCACAGTACACGTGTTGTACTTCACAATAAATATACAGAAACAAAACAGTCAAAAAATAAATGTCCTTATTGTAACTAACAAAGAATGCCTCAGTTTGGTGAATACAACAGAGATAAGTAATGCACAAAAACACATGGGTAACAAACAAAAACACAGGAGTCTGCTTAATGATAACTAATTTGATGAGTTCTAATTGCTCTGCTTTTGACCATGGTAGTCTTAAGTGCTATTGTTATATTACTAGCATCTCAGCGTATACCAACTTCCAACTATCCAACACAAAAAATGACTATAATGGCATGTTAATGATTATAGTAACTAGAACTTGTCTTTGTCATGTTTTATTTTTTGAATAAAGCGCATTTAAAATGCAGTATTAACAGTGCAGTGGTCTGTAAGCAATTCAGTTCACCTGCACTGGCCAACTCAGGTGGTCAGTACATGGAACCTCAACTGTGTGCTAAGACTCAGGCTTGGGCATTGACTTTAATGAGTACTTTGAAAGTTATAATTGCATGGAAACCTTAAGGTTATTAACTGCAAAGGGGCTTCATCCATTTGTCTTGGGTTTAGTTTAGCAATCGATGGGACACTTCAGCAAAGCGATGTGTGAGATGCTGTAGGCGTTCATGTAAGGTTTACCATACTTAACATGAAGCATTACATGTACATTAGACCACCCTGATTCTGGTCTATCCAATATGCTGACGATATTGACATCAGCTAAAACATAGAAGCAGTAACTTCAGCAGGTTTAGCTTAAGCAGTTGTTCAAGAATGGCATGGAGTCAGCCAAGTAACAAGCTAAGCTGATCGGGAATTTTAGAGCTGTCTTATATAGAACAAATGTAAACAGTCCAGAGTCAGGGTAACCTGCTGCAAACGTAATGCTTTATGCTAGGCAAGTGAAGTCTTGCAAGGAGTGTCCACATCTCCAGTAACATGGACAAAGAAAACATATAAGGACTATGAGGACCACCTTGCTCAAATGCTTACCTTGTGGAGATTTCACAGATCCTGATTTATTTTTTGTTTCTTATAACCTGGGTTTCAGGCATTTCACCACACCCTTTGTTACAGTAAATGTATGTAGAAAAATAGGCTGGTCAGTTGGCTTCAGCCACATGGGCTTTATTTATTCTTTTGTTGATTAAGTCAACTATGGACATTACAAATACAGCCTCAATGAACCTCACCTACCACCAGCCTTAAGTCTTTCCACCATTACAGAGGTCTGCATCCCTTTTGGCCAACAACCTCTGATACATGCTTCACTTAGCTCATCAATTCTTTTAATTTCACTCACAGAAAATAACTTTACTAAGTTTTCTTACCTAAAGCTGAAATTATACTTAAATTAACAAATTCTTTCCATATCTGTGCATAAACATAAGGTAAGCAGCTTTCTTGCTTTTTTTCCATACCTTCTCATATAACCATTGTCAGTCTCACTACCTTGTTATATGTCAGAGTTGTGACTTAACTCATTACCTAACTGTTCAAAACAAAAATACATTTAAGATTTTCCATGTATTTATGTATTTAATCTCTTGCATGTATCATGAATTTGTGCATATTTTGACATTTATTTTATACTTTGCCCTATACTTGTCAACGTTCTTGCAACAATTACAGAAAGCAATACTTAATGCACTCTCAGACTAAGAACACTGCAACCTAACATGCAGTTTTCATCTATCTCTCAGGCCTCTGTAGCATTATAAGTATAAATGTCACACAAGCTATGTGACTGGACTGTAAATTCCCTAACAGCTGAAATGGATCTGTTGATGAAATATGTGTTGGTCTCACAAACTACAGGTTTCTTTTAGCATAAATGCATATATATTGTTTAATATTTACATGCAATAATAGTATCCACACATATGTATACATACCTGTCTGTCTGTCTACATCTCATGCCTCTTACAATGGAAAGTTTGAGATAACAGTACATCAGTATACTCTTACTGAGGTTATGTGAATATAACATGCTGCTTAACATATCCTTTAAACTGTTTCAGAGGAAGACACAATGGAAGAAGGATTTTCATTAGAAATGACAGACTTCTAAATAAATCCCATCTGTTTTTAATGGTCCCACTATGCACAACTGCCTGTTCTCAAGGACAGGGGGGAATATTATGGAGGTTAACTTGTTCCATCAAGGTCACAAAGCATGCAAATAGAACCTGTGGGACTCAAATACTGGTCTTCTGGGAGGATTATGCCCATTTGCATCTCTAAACGGTAATTATTCACATTTCCTGCTATAGATCTCTTCTCCTTTTGTACAACATCCTCTTCCCAAACAAACATAATGTGGGACATTTTTAAATGATTACTTAGCTGCAGTAGTACCATTCAAAAATGTAATCAGATGTCTACATCTATGCAGAAAGAACACTGCACGAGTAAATTAATTTGAAAAATAAACCTTCTCTTAAATATCAGTTTTAACTACTTATTGTAAGACATAAGACATAAAAAGAGATGAATAAATATTCAAATGTATTTTAGAACAATATAAAAACCCAGTGAAACAAGGAACAAAAAGATGGATTACAATTGCACTTAGTATACTCCACTCTAGTATAATACCTTTAAAGGGATTTGTTTTACAAACTGTGCTCTTTAATAGCAGTATTTTAGGAGTAAAAAGTTTCATTAAGCAAAAGCTTCACAGAGCTATTCTCCTTACCATTCATTTCAGCTGTTAGGAAACTGGTGCAGAAAAAAACAGCTGCTTTATTTTTCATATACATACTAATGGCTACAAAAGCCAGTGTTGAACTCTCAGTGAAGCTAATGGAAAAGAAACTGCAGGAGACTCATGCTGCAAAATACATGGAAAAAATCACCAGGGACAAGGTAAAAATGCAGCAACTCACAGCTCATGTGAAAGTAAAAGGCTTTCTTTCAATTAAAGTACACAAATAAAGCCCAAGGTGAATACACTGCAGGTGGGTCAGAACCAAAATGTACAGAGGGCAAAGGTGACTGAATTACTGAAGGTGTCATTGCCAGACAGCAGCAGGAAGATTTCTGTAGAATTATAACTTTCATGTCTGGCTTATTAAATTCATCGCACTTAAATTTTTAATCTTGCAATGGGTAAGACATTTTGCTGGGATTTAACAAGACTGTGTCTGATGCAACCGAAAAATATTTTTTGGAAGCCCAGCCGCTATTAAAACAGCATTTCATATGAATATGAATAATATGCTCCATTCAACCTAAAGTTAATAGACTCATTAGTGGCACCCCTTAAAAGACATAGATTCGTGTCTGTGAACATGTCCTACTAGAAAATACATGTTTAGAGGAAATGACATAAAATAAAAGATGGTGACACAGTAGTACAGTAGACAGCATTGCTGACTAACAGCACTTGGTTCTTCAGTTTGCATTCTAGACAGGATACCTTCTTTGTGGACTCTGCATGTCTTGCCAGTGTGTTTTTGAATTATCATGGGTACTCCACTTTCTCTCACACTCCCAAGCCATGCTGTAGGTGAAATTGTAATTATCCAAACTGACCGAAGCTGGGGTGTGTGTGTGTGTGTGTGTGTGTGTGTGTGTGTGTGTGTGTGTGTGTGTGTGTGTCTATGTGTCTTTTCTGCACTGAAATGGCTTCCCATCCAGGATTACTTCTCTGCCCTATGATCACTGAGTTCTTTGATATGCACTGAGTTTCCAAAAGCCCGGAAGAGGATAAAGCTGTTGCTATCAAAAAATGAATGAACAAATGCTAGGAGAATAACTGATGTAACAGATGCATGAGTGTTCACCATATTGCATCATTTTCAAGTGGACCCTCTTTAGTGAGTGGAACACTATGGTACTTTTTTCTGGTTAGCTCTCATATGGCTGTTCTTAAAGTTCTCAGACTTCTATACTAAGAGTACAGATAGTGTTATCGGGTTCCAGGATCCTAGGTAACAAAAATGAATTAGCTGCATGATTTACTTATAGATGAAGACATCATCAAATCAGACATAACAGAAATATGGCATACAATGGAAAAAACTGATAGGATCATACCCTAGTCCATTTCTAATGTAGGTATAACATAAACAGGGGCTACACAGAAAACAGAGTAGGATATTATGTTAAATTATTACTATTATACTATTATTACTAGTTATTCAATGTATTACTATGTGGAATTTTACACTGTCTTTTTAAAGAAAAGGGGAGGGTGTAGTTTCAATTCAATTAATTTTGGCGTTTTTTTAACTTTATAATTAGTGTTCTTAGGCTGTCTCTTTGTTCTGAGGAAGTGTATTTTATACATGAAAGCGCTCAACGATTGATTGTTCTAGGATTTTTTTGTATTAAAGAGCTTTCTGCTTTTTTACGTTACAAGCAAGTGTGGATCGTGGTATTTACTGTGGGTTTTGGTGTGTTTTTCAGTTATTATGCTAAATGATTTATGTCTGCCATGTTTTCAGATGCATAAAATAGGCAATTTTTAATGGAAATATGAAATTTTGTAAGCTAAACCAGCGAAAGGATTGCACCTCGCATTGTTGTTGAAATATAAATGTATTGTCTTGCAAGCCTGCGTGATCCTAGTGGTCCATAGGGTGCACAAGGATGAATTCTGGAAGGAACTAGTTAACTACAACCCTGTGAATCTTGTGTCCATCTCAAGGAGCTTCACGGAAAAAGTTTTGGAGGGAAGGCTGGTGGAGTTCCTGAATACTAACAATCTTAGAGATGACAACAGTATGACTTCATAGAGCAGTAGTTCTGCAAGTCAAGCTTGGTTCACTTGCATGTTTGGGGAATAACAAGCAGAGATAGATGCCTCATGCTATTACTTTTTGTTATACCCACCACAACAAAACAATTGCAGACAGGGTCAAGACTCACTCTAAAAGATCTATGGATTTTTGGAAAGGACTGGATTTTAGAAGTATTCTAGAAGAAGCAACTTGGTCCTTTGTGCACACTTTAACAAAGCATTATGAATTACTATCCATCCCCGGGTCTAGGATAGGCTTTGCTAAGATCATTTTCCAGGGGCTGCTGGACCCTCATCCTTCAACATCTCAGTCTGATTAAGCTATGGTAATCTTCCATACAGCTTAGCCTACTCCAGGAGTGAACAAGTAAAGAACGTAGTACAGTTGCGTAAATAAACTTACTATAACAGGAGATGTTTGAATGGTCATTGCTGCAGTAAATCCACTTGAGTAATAATGTAAATAATTAGGGAGATATTCATCAAATGATCATATGAGGATTTGACTATGGCAGACATCTGGTCAGTGAGGGTCAGCTGATCATTAAAATGTCGACCTAATTAAATTCCATGTCTTTGTTTAATACTTTTATCGAATTATCATGTAAGAGAGGCAAGCATACATTTATATAAAAGAAAACAAACCATATTAACATGTTACTAATTACAAACATTATACATGACATATTTTTATAACTATCATCAGTTCAATATTACATAAATTACTCAATTCCTGCTTTTCCTTAAACCTTACTCCTCTTCCAAAACATTTTCCATTTTTCCTATATAATTTGCTCCTACCCTTTTCTAAAGAGCCTACTTCCATTGTTTTATCCTTTGTTTTATCTCTGTAACAACATTCAATACTTCACATACAGTTGGTTTAAAATGTGATTTCCATTTTCTAGTAATTGCTTTATTAGCAGCCACTAGAAATACTTTTTCTATATCTTAGACAAGAATTTCAATGTCTCAAAGAAAAAAAAAAGAATTTCAGTGTCTCCAAAAGATGGTTAGATAGATGTTAGACTGATAAATTTATCATATTCAGGTATTTTAAACTCAAGCCAAGAGCAAGATGGTTAAATTCCTTTGGGCAACTACAAGACCCTATGAAGGTACCAGGACCAACACTGGACCTGATGGATTCAGTTTTAATGGTAAAGTACCAAGCAACAGGTTTGTATTCTTTAACTGAAAAAAAAATGATCTACAGAGCGTGCCCAGTTCTTAGTATGTTGTTTTTGTGCACTTCTGAATATGAAGATCAAATTTCAGTTGATCATCTATTATGACACCAAGGAACGTTGTGTGAGATGCAACTTAAATTTCAGTATTGTTGAGACAAGATATTCTGAAGGTGTCTTTTATGTGTATTTGGAATTTGGGGAGAAATAAGAATAGTTCTGGCACAGAACAAAATGGGTTGCTGATTACTATCCAGAAGATCACCAGGCCAAGATTTCTCAAGACAAAAAAATAAAAAAGGAGACAGACTCCTTTTTGGGTAACATTGGCCTGACAGACTGAATAATGCTTGCCCAGAAGAAGACTATTCCCCAGCAGGTGAGTACAGCACCATATGCAGTTTAACTTTCATCCCATCCTTCTTTGAGCAAAGTGCTCAAGATTGCACTATGGCTCACATGGCATAAGATGGACAGAATATACACAGTTTTAGGCCAGGAGGTCAAGAAAGGCTGTTGTGACTCTGTAATACATATCAACAGCCTTGACACCAAACCCCTTTTAGCACTGATGTACAGCAGAAATTAGCTGCACCACCAAGACACTGATCATAATGCTAACCTGGAATATCATGTTTAATATATGTACTTGTATATGGCTAGCTAAGGTAACATCCTAGGCAAATCTTAATCCCTGTGTAACACTAAATAATTCTTTTACACAAACTACCGAGTCCTCACTCAACCAGATATTGAAGTCACCCAGAATTAGCAGCCTGGCTTATAACAGTATACTTTGTTTTAAGTGTATTCTGTTATATATTGTATACTTAAACTAGGAAAGAAACCAGAGGTGTGTTACTTGTGAATCACACAGTGATTAGACAGGCACATAAGGCTAATTTCCTGTGAGCAGAGGCAGTATTTAGGAACTAAACCTTGTATTTAAGGGATAAAGTAAAATATTTCAAGGCTTTACAGGAAAAACTCACTCAGGCTCTGTCATAGAATGCTGTGGGGGAAAGCTAGTTTGTTTTTTCTTATATTGCTTTCTTGCATTTTTTTGTGCTTTTGCATTCTTATATTTTGATTACGTTGGATTATTTTCATTGCAATGTGTTTTAATTGCATTTTGTTCTCAATTGTATATATAAATGAGAAAAAAAAACAGAACTGCATCTCGTGAGTCACATAGACATTATTTTACTTATTTGGCATTTGTTGACTGGGAAAGTCTGGCTGGGCATGAATCCCATTTTCAGTGGAGGCCCAGGTTGAAAAGCTCTGACATACATAGTTCAATTAATAAACTACATAGTATTATCACATGAAGTGCAGTAACAAATAGTAGAATCGACATACAGGATAAATAAAGTCAGATCAGAAAATCATAAGGTGAATATTAAACAACAATCACAGGATATTAAACACCTAGTTAAGTACAATCAATAGTGATAACCAATGGTAAAGATGTTAAGCATTTTAAATATGGGCAAAAGACTAAGAGAAAGGAAAGAGATTTTGCAGCTGGGAGGAGAATAGGAAATGGAGTTAAAGTAGGAAGCTATCAGAGGAAGTAACTGGTGCTTTGGCTAATAAGAGAAGGGAGGAAAGGAAAGGGGGAAAAGAAGAGCGATGGAAAGAGAAGGAAGAAGGGAGAAGGAAGGAAGGGAGGGGAGAGAAAGGAAGAGAAGGAAAGAGTAACGGGTAGTGTCAGCCTGATGTAAGACATGTAGAGAGCCAGGAGTTAAGAAGAAATCCCTTTAGAGATTATTTGAATGTGTGACTACATGGCATTGCTCTAATATGTATAGGAATACTGTTCCTGACCTTGGCTAGTGAGTAGGAATATAGGCAGTGACTGATAGATTTTTTTGGTTTATGATTTCAGTTGTTGTGCTATGATCGGGATGAAAGCTGTGTATGGTAGAGGTTAATAGATTAGAGTAAGTATTGTAAAAGTTGTTTATGAATACATTATTCTAAGAGCTTAGAAAGAGGGGACAAGATTGGAGTTGGTCTGAAGTTTTGGAACTTGAAAATCAACTTTTATCACAGCAACTTATAGTCATCCAAAAAATCCTTTACTTCCCTGAAAAAACACCTATCCTTACTAAACTTATTAGTCCCTATAAAAATCTTTCTAACCTTCGCTCTTCACACAAACTTTTAGTATCCACACATAAATCTAATAATAAAGCAGGTGACTCACTTTTCTCCTATACAGTGGGGAAAAGCTGGAACCTTCTTCCTAAGGACCTCACTATGAGCTCCTCTTCCTCACTCTTCAAAAAGAAACTCAGACTTCATCTTACTAAGCACTGGCTCTGTCCATGCAGCAGCCCTGACTAAAATCTCTCCTCCTTTACAACACTACATTCTCTCTTCCTATGCTTACCCTCCCTACTCTCTGCTCATACCTTAGGCCACTTAGCATGTTACTTTGAACTACCTTCTCCTTGCTTCTCATATAGATTTTACTTCTCCTTCTTACCTTACTTTTACCAAACCTCTCTGTATTTCCTCTCCTCTTTCCTTTTGTCTTTTTGTTCCACTACTATTCTCCTCCCTATTTCCTTGTACTCTCTTAAAAATATATATATATATTTTGTATAGAATTAAAGGAATGAGGTTTTCCTTTTATTTTAGCTGTGTTGTTAACATTTGTAAACTATTATGTATTTCTTCGTGTCCATAAATGCCCAATACATTTGATTTGTTTTAAATTGCCTGTTCTTTTGGAGCTTTTCTCCCCGGGCCTGTACTGAAAATGGACATATATCCAGTTAGACTAGCCCGGTCAACAAATGTTAAATAAATAAAATAAATAAAAAAGTTTGTTATTTCAGTGGAGTTTCCCCCTTTATGAAGAGGAATGATGTAAATTTTTTCCAGAGTGTGATGCGGCATATGACTCATGAATGGATCATTGATCAAGATGGAGATTGGGTAGGCAACAGAGGGGGCAGTAGTCTTTAGAGATTCATATTGGAGACTGTCTACAGAGGGTGAGCAGGGCTTAAGTTTGTTTAACAAATCTTTGTATATGAAGTAGAGACAAATTTTAAGATGAAAATGGCATTGTTAGAACTTTGAAGTTTGTCAGGGGGCAGGGTTCTGTAGGGAGTTTTGAGTGAGGGTGGCTATTAAGTCTATAAAGTGGGAGTTAATTTAGAAGCATTTTCTAAGGGCAAGATTTCTGGACAAGGGTTTTGGGCACTAAGAGTTCCAGGGTATAATATTTTCTGGCTAGTGCACCAACATTTATGAGGTTGTGTTTTTGGTTATCCTGTGGGTTGAAGTAATAATATTTTTTATTAGCAGTAACTTGTTTTTTGTCATGTTTCAAAGTTGTTTGTAGGTCTATAGGTGAGCTTGAGATTTGTATTTTTGGCAGTTTCTCCAAGCATTGACTCTCTTATACATTAATTGTCTACTAGAAGGGGATAAGCCAGGGTGATTGGGTGAATTTAACTCTCTTTTTTCTTATAGGAGCAAAGCTATTGAGAATGTCAAGAAATACTTATTAAAGTTTAAAACAGCATTATCCAGTTTTAGGGAATAGGGGGTGGACCAAGTAATGTTATTAAGGATCTTGGAATTGACATTTGAGAGGTTATGGCAGTCTTTATAAAAGTACTGCTTGATATGGTAAGTTGCTAGTCTCTGAACATAGATGGGATGGTGATAACTGAGAGACTCTGGGAGGATTTTTGGAGAGTCGTAAAGGTTTGGATTTGAGACTAGGATCCACTCTAGAGTAGTCCCAGTGCTATTAGTTTTGTTGAAGTGAGTATGAGAAGTTATGAGCTGTTTGAATCCATACAGATTGATACTAGTGGAAGGAGAGTCTGATGTGCAGGTTTGCCAGTTAATACTGACATCACCAAGAAGTATTATTTCATGAGAAATGGAACTAGTTACCCAGTGTATGTTGTCTTCCAGAATAGGGATGTTATTTCCTGGGGGAATATATAGGGCAGTTATGCATAATGTTTTATGCTCATTTAATTTATAGTGAGAGACAAGGATCTCAGCAGCGAAGAATTTAGGTAGAGAAATAGAAGAAGATGAGACAGAGATACGGTTAGAGAACATGATTGCTACATCACCACCTTTTTTATTTAACCTGTCAGAGAAGATGATAGTTTAGTCATGGGAGAATTTCATAGCCTTTTATATGAGGTTTGAGCCAAATTTCTGTATGAATAATAATGTCTGGGGAGTAATGAGTGATCCAGGAATGAAATTCAGAGACTTTATTTACTATACTTTGAATATTCATGGATATGATGTTCCAATTTTTAGTTGATGTTGTTACAGTAGAAGATGGATTGGATGGAGAAGAGAGGCAGTCAGGACCTGGATTTGGGTGGACATCACTGCAAAAAAATGATCTTTTTATAGCATGCATATACTAGTGAGGGTTTAGGTATGTTAATATTAAAAATACATTTTACCTTATATAGGTTGGAAGAAGGGTTAAGAATTTTATATCTGAAAAGGAGATGGGGGGTAAGCCAGTTAAGCTAGAGGCAATAGTAATAGTGAGTGGCTGGCAAATAACACAGGCAGTGTGAGCAAGGGTGGGGACTGAGAAACAGATGCAATAGGTATCATACAGAATGTAAGATATGATAATAGTAGGGGTAGATGTGTGAATAGAAAGATGAGGAGATTATTTGATGTGTATTAGAAACAGGAGTTCATAAATTCATAGGTGGGTACTAGGCTTTTGGCCCTAGGGCCTATGTAAGTCTAGCTAACAAGGTTCCCTGGCTTTCACCACCCAAGGCTGCTATTTACCTGTGCCTCTGCTTCAAGTCTTGAAGACAATGATGGACAATAGATGGTATATGTATATTTAATTATGATATAGAAGGAAATAAAAAGAATAAATATAATTAAAAAAAAAATAAAAACAATTCAAAAGATTTGGGCAGGAATTTGAACAGGTATGTAGAATATTTGATGCAAGAATGTGGAGCAGAGAGAAGGCTGATAGGAGAACAGAGAGGACACATGCAGATATGTAACATATACAAAGGAGAAAAAAAATGGTAAAGAGAAACAGGTGTAATAGGAGGCAATACTGCATGTAAACAATGAGATGGAGGTCGAGGAGGGCTATGGAAGAGAGGTATAACTAGACAGGTGAAGCCTCAAGGGTAGAGATACGGATAGTATGATTTGAGTAGTGGGTGTTAGTGATAGATGAGGGTTAGCAGAATGATAGGTTACTTGGATAGGAAGAAGAGGATTGTTTTGTGTAATTATAAAATTAGGGATAGTGGGGGTGGGTGAGATTTGGGGGTAAGGTGAGGGAGCAGAGTAAGCCCGAGTGAAGCAAGGGTTGAACAGAGTGGGCTGCACCAGCTGAAATGGCAAAGAAGTATTGAAGGAGAGAAAAAACTATCTGTAGACTTAGAGGTGAGCAAGGTAAGAAATCTTATGTGGTAGTAAGAGTAAAAATGTAATATCACTAGAAAAGCTGTTAGGAGAAAGAGCAAAGTAACAAATAAATAGCAGAAGGTGCAATGGTACAGAGTTGTAGTAATTATATCGGATTAGCAGAAAGAGTTTCAAAGCAGAGTGTTAACCAGGTGCAGGTGTTGTTAGTAGAAAAGTCTGCCTAAATAGATACTAAGTACTGCATTTTATTATTTATTAGAATTGGCACTTAAATTTAATTACCTATGAAATGATGAGGAGCAAAGGAACTAAACCTTACATTTAAGGGATAAAATAAAACATTTCAATGCTTTACTGGAAAAGCTCATTTACATTCTGCAATAGACTGCTGTGAGTGAAAGGTTAGGGTGTTTTCCATTATACTGCTTTCTTGTAATTTGTACTGCTTTATTGCTTTTTTCTATTTTGTATATTGTGGTTTATGTTCAACACACTGTGTTTTAATTGTATTCTATTTTCTATTACTAGGAAAGAAACCAGACCTGTGTTTCTTGTGAGCCACACCAAAATTAAAATTTAACCATGTTCTCCCATCCCAGTGTTGTGATTTTAAACTCACTGTCTCTCTAGTTGCCCAACCCTTATGTTAATTTGATCATATAACTCATTCCCTCTTCTCTTTCATTGGCTATTATCAGCAAGCACAAAATTATCATTATATGAAGTCATTCCCCCTTCAGCTATTTAAATTTATTGGCCCTCCCACTGTGTTCCATAGAACCAGAATACTAAGTGCCCACCCCATCCAATCTGTCTTTCTCATTTAAAATTCTCCTATTAGATTGCTAAAGCTTGAGTTACCCCTTGTTTCATATCAAACTGCTTGGTGCACACTGCAACTCTTAAGATATTACACCATTTTTTTCAATCTTACTTTTAAAATCTGCAACATCTGGTCCAAGACCACCAATTATTGGACAGCCCACATTCTGCCTTTCAGTAGTCATCTTGGTATTAGTGCTTCTTTTTTGCTTCTGTTGAGACAAGTATAGGAAGATTAACTGCTGGAGACTGCTGATCACCTGAAAGTTTAATAACAGCTTCATAGGTGACAGCTTGGAATGTGTGCTTGTTTTGCCCCTGGTGAAAGAAGAAGCAGAGGGCATCCATTAGTGACGGTCTCTGACTGAGCATTGAGTGTCTGTGCATGACCTTCCTGACTGGTTTGGTTGCTGTTCTAGGCATCTATAAGGAAAAGGCTTCAATAAGCCTACAGACCACTGCATCATCTGGGTAGCATTGCCTCCTAACCATTTTTGTCTGGACTATCTGGTAGTCCAGAAAACACTCTACAAATTCTGGAATTCTGTTTCACAAAAAAAAAAAAGAAATGGAGTATTGGAATTTGTTAAATTGGTGGATTTACTGTGCTTTTTTATAGAAAAGCATAGCAAAGTGGCAGAACAAAAGCACTGTACATGGAAAAAGAGGTTGTTCATCCTGACCTGATATGACAATGACATTACAAAATTGATGGAAAGTGGGAAGGAAGAGGGGAGAAGATGGGTGTGGTTATGGGAGGTGCTAGGGGTACGGCCATGGTCAGATTTTGGCCACAATGAAAGCTGGCAGCCCTACATTTGGAAAAAGACTGTTGATCACCAAACAGCCTGTGGCCTGCTTCTCATCTTGGGATTGGTGCTACTGTTTTGCTTCTGGCGAGAGAATAAGCAAAGGGGCATTGTACAGCATCAGCACCAGCGTAAACCTATGGTGAGACCAGCATTAGTAGAAGCTGGATAGTGACCATTTAGGTGAATACCCACTATTCATCCTTCTTGATGAAGCTAATTCTTTTTAATACGTGGTGCTTATATCCTGCAAGTTCTCCTTACAGAGAGAATGTAGACATCTGTGCTGTTATCAAAACTTAGTTAAAGTCCACAGAAAGTACTCCAGCAGTGCATGGCTACAATGCCTTCCACACTTTTTAGACCAATAATGGCACATACACTGGCTAAAGGTGGAAGTGTGTCAATATACATTATCAACAAATACAGCTCCAGCCTGGTTAAACAGGATGATGTCCTGGAGTTGTCCATGTCCAGGTGTGCACAGATAACATTCCTTACCATGTCCTGGCCAGCTACAGGTCACCATCTATGATCCACAAAGCTCACAATTCTTACTTAGAACTACTAGAGGCATTCACCATCCATTTCAATACCCTATTCATGGATGACTTTAACTACCCCTCTACAGACTACTGTTTCCTGGACTTTATCAACACAGACACCCTGGACCAGATAGTGCACACTCCAACCAGAGGATTAAAGATATTGGACCTTGTCCTCACCAATATAGGAGAGTGTTGCACTCCCCATGTTATGTCCTCATTGGTGAGGGTGGACCACAAAGCTGTCTCCCTCAAAATAAAACTCATCCCAGAAATCTCAACTAAACCCATAACAGTGATAAACTATTCTAAAGCAAACTACATCCTATTAAGTGACACTTTGTCAAAATGTATGGCTCCCCCAAACCCTGAGAATGCAGCTACCTATGCAGAATTATCTACTGAACCCCTGTACAAGCATGCAAATGGCAGCATTGAGAGCCCCATAAAGTAAGCCAAAATCTATCACCAAAAACAAACCCCACTGGTGGAATCGTTACCTTAACAGGATATTTAACAAAATTAAAAAATGTCATGACCAAAATCAAAAAGATCAACTTTCATAGAGACCAGAGCTGTTTCTTTCAACTAAACAAGAAACTAATATGCCTAGTAAAATCCAACAAGTCCAGTCATAAGGTCAGGATAGCCACCCAGGCTAAGAAAAATCACAAGGCCTTATTCAGTTTTGTCAAGAATCTTAAATGTGACATAGCAGTGTGAAGAACTGGTGGTAAATGGCACAAATTTCACTGATCAGGTTAAAATAGCAAACCTACAGGCTGATAAATTTAATTTTAACTTCAACTTCCACTCCTTCCCCACTACATCTTGTGAAATCCCTTCTAGCATATCCTCCCAACTATCAACAGGAAGATGGTCTTGGTGCTGCTCGCTATGGTCAAAACCAGTTTCAACAGACCCTAACAATATCCCATGTTGCCTCCTAAATAGCCTAAAACACAACAAAACAGGAGCACTTGAAGCACTCTGTAAGGACAGCCACAGAACATGTTACGTGTCAGGTGAATGGAGGGCCACAATGGTCATTCCCTTCACAAGAGTGGACCATCAACCGACCACAGGAACTAGAGATCCATCAGTATGTCTAATATGCAAAGCTATAGAATGAATTATCATGGAAATGCTCAACAAGGACATTGAAAACCTACAAACACTGGACCCATCTCAGTATGGCTTTGTTAAGGGAGGATCTTGCCTTGTCAACCTGGTAGACTTCTTCAGTAGGGTCAGCAAGGCTATGGATGAGGGGAAAATAATGAATTTCACCTATCTTAACCTGGCCAAGGCATTTGATATGATACCCCACTCAGGTATTGCTGACATACTTTCAGAACTAGGCCTAAATCCCTACATAACTCACTGGATTGCTGGCTGGCTCACAGATAGGACCCAGGAAGTCAGAATCAGTCAGATCATCTCCACCTGGAGACTGTTCACTATTGCGTTACCTCAGGGCTCTGTGATGGACCTGCTCCTGTTTGGCATCTACTTCTTGGAAGTCAAGGCTAACACCAAAGGCTTCTGGCTCACCAAGTTTCCAGATGACTGTAAATTGGGAGCTATTACAGATTCCCTCCTCAACATAAAAATCCTACAAGAGGGTCTAACACAAACAAAAAAATGACTGGTGTCATGGATTAAAACTCAACGCCCACCCCAAGCTAGTTTCTGCATTGTTAAAACATCCTTAAGAGTTGAAGCAATACTTGGGGATTTGGGAATATATGCAGATAGTAATTTGCCCTTTAAACAACATGATGCCAAGACAGTAAGAAAATCATTCTATGTTGCCCAACTCATAAGCAAGAGTATGATATTCCAGTCCAAAAAGTTATAGTACCACTCTACTCAACCCCAGGGGAAATACACCCTGGGGATCACTTCTGTGTCTCTGCTCAACAGTGGCACAGGAAAATAACTTTCTTGGGTGGTGTAAGCCAGGAAACCTTGTTGTCAAGGCTTACGTAGGCCCTTGGGCCAATAGACTAGTACCTACCTATGAACCTTTGAACCTATGAACCTTATTAGGTCCATTATTGAGTGCAATGGTTGGAATGCCCTCAAACTTTTTACCAGAAAAATCCAGGGTATGAATATCCTGTCCTACACAGATTACCTTAAGGCCATATTTCTGTACTCAGCCTCCTAGAGGTTACTGATAGGCAATCTATACCTATCAAATAAGGCATCATCAGAGCCAGCTCTGGTGGATCTCTTGCACATCTGCAAACCAAACAGAACCAGAGACACTAGATCGAAGGACCTAAACTTTGCTTGCCACATAAACAGTACATGCTGGAGAGACTGATATATGTCTCAAAGGAAACCCATGCTATGGAATAAGCTCCCCATCCCTGATCCTATTCAAACAAAACCTTGATCATTGGATGGGAAATTACAAATTCACCCTGGTGTGGCCCCTATATCCTTTATGGATAGAGGTTGACAGTAAGTATATTAATCCCCAACTATCATACCTGCCCCCTTAGATGCCTCCTTACTAACATACCCTATCATACAATTATTCAAGGAACTTGAGGACAAAACAGCTAGACTTGTAAAGACACTGGTGTTCCTTAGACTAGTATAAATGGATGAACCTATGGATCTGGCCCTTACTAATATCGGAGACCACGGCACACCATCCTAATGTAATAGCCTCTCTAGCAAGGTCAGAACACAAAACAGTTTCTGTTGAAGTAAAAATGAAACCTGTAACTACAGACAATCCTGGAATGTTCAGGAACTACTCTAAGGCTAGCTTCCTACTATTAAATGATAACCTGGCAAAATTACAAACACCATCCAACCTTAAGGACACTATTGCCTACACAGACCTGTTCACAGAAACCCTATTCAAGCATGTTATTAGCTGCATGATTATAGCTGCACCCTCCAGGAATAAGTACAGAACTAACTCAAAAAATAACCCACCCTGGTGGAATTACAGCAATAGGCTATATAACAGAGGGAAGAAAAACAAAATCATGGCAAACATTAGGAGGTGTGGCACCCAGCAAGATATGAGTACTTTCATCAAACTAAACAAACCACTTAGAGGTCAAATAAAGTTTACCAAAGCCAAATGTAATGTAAATTTGGCCTCCCAGCCAAAGGACAGCCACAAGATATTCTTTAGCTATGTGCACAACCTCAAAGGCAATACACAACTGTATGCAGAGCTCACTGTTAATATAGCCACCTATACTGAGCCAGAAGATATAGCAAAGCTACTGGCAGATTCAGCTCTAAAGTTACCCCCCTCTCTCCTCTCCAACCTCCTCTCATGAATTACCATCAAATATAACTTGCCCAACTATCACTAGAAACATGTCCTTAATGTGCTTGTTAAGGCCTAGAACACTGCATTGATGGCCCCTGACAATATCTGAGGCTGATTTCTAAATAGTATGAAACGTGACCTATCAGGCCCTCTGGAATCACTGTTTAACCATAGTCTCCAAACAGGCTTTTTGTCACATAAATGGAGAACAGCAACTGTCATCCTTCTGCACAAAGGCGGGCCATCTACAGGCCCTGGAAACTACAGACCAATAAGTCTCACTAGTCTCATATGCAAAGCCATGGAAAGAATTGTCACGGGAATGATAACATAAGAAACCTCCAGACTCTGGACCCAACTCAATTTGGTTTCATCAAGGGCAGGTCATGACTATTCAGCCTGGAGTACTTCTTTGAGAAGGTCATCACAGCAAAGAACGAGGCCAAAAGGCTCACACTACCTACCTTAGACATTTGACACAGTACCCCAGTCAGGCATTGCTGAGAAACTCAAGAGGTTAGGTATGAACTGTTATGTCACCCTGTGGCTAGCTAGCTATCTCACAGATAACACCCGGGAAATTAGAATTAGGGAGTCAACCTTTACAAAGAGGCCTGTCAGCAGTGAAATTCCTCAAGGGCTAGTCCTGGGACTGCTCTTTTTTGGTATCTACTCCTATGAAGTCAAGGTCAATGTCAAGGGACTCTGGCTGACCAACTTTTTAGGCAACTACCAATCAGGAAGAGTCAGAAACCTCTGCTGACACTATTGTTCTCCAGGAAGGGCTGACACAGACAAATAACTGGTGTCAGAGCCATAGACTAAAACTAAATGCTACAAAATGCATAATAGTATCCTTCACGATGCCTTCCAATCCTGGTAACTTTCATAGTAACAACACACCCTAACAGTCAGCCCAATAGTCAGGGACTTGGGGACACATATAGACAGTAATCTAGCCTTTGACCATCACATGTCTATGGTAGTGAGGAAATCTTTCTATGCTGTGCAACTTATAAACAAAATTATGGCATCTAGGTTCAAGGAGGTCATTGTTCCACTGTATTCCGCATTCTTCAGACCAGTCATTGATTACAATGGCCCCTTTGTTATGCACGTAAGCAGGCACATCCAACAATTGGAATGTCAACAGAGGTTGCTCACTAAAAGAATACAGGGCATAAGTAACATGCCCTATGTAGGATGCCTCAAAGCTCTATCCCTGTATTCTTTATCCTACAGGCTGCTGAGGTGGGATCTATGTCTGGCAGGCAAGGCATTGCAGGACCCCACTATGGTGGATGTCCTGCATATCCACTAAACAACATCACCATATTTACCAATTCTAAAGACTTAAACCTTGCTTGTGATATAAATAGAATCTACTGGACAGACAGGTATGCATCCCAGAGACTGCACCTTCTCTGGAACAGACTCCCATCCATGTGAAGCAAAATTCCTCCCTAACCCAATTCAAGTGTAACTTGGACAACTGGTTGGGAAATAGGAAATTCATCCCTGGCTTAGCAAATATATCTCTGATGGATACAAGCAGTCTGTAAATGGTTCGTCTCCCAGGCCTCTGCTTGTAAATGTTTCAACTCCCAAGTCTTGCTTACACTTGCCTGGGGTACCACAACTTGTCAGAGATTTGAGATGAATGGCTAAGCTTAAAAAAGCCCCAGTGGTCATTAGCCTAATACAAAAGTCAAACCCACTTCCATAGACAGCACAAGGAGCAAGAAACTAAGGGTAATGCTGCTAAATGCCAGAAGTCTTAACCTCAAGATGCATGCACTCGAAGCTCTCCTCAGTATGGAGAACATCGATATCTGTGCAGTGACAGAAACCTGGTTCAAGGCTCCAGAGAGCACCCCAGCACTACCAGGTTATACCTCATATCATGCTTTTCGGCCCCAAAACCCGGACCGAACCACAAAAGGAGGGGGAGTTTCCATATTTATCAAGGATATCCATACCTCCAGGTTAGTGGCAGTGCACGAAGTATAGGAGACCATCCATGTGCAACTGACAGTGGGCAAGACTGCTTTTCAGTTTATAGCATCCTACAGACCACCCTCTCAAAGTCAGGAATCTCACTCGGCTTTCCTGAAAACATTGGAGAACACTAAGATCTCTCGGAACACCATTATACTGGGCGACTTCAACTACCCAAACATAGACTGGGAGCATTACTCAAGCCCCAGCACCTTAGCCCAAAGGTTCCTGGAAATTATAAACTCAAATGCTATGGAACAACTAGTCACCACTCCCACAACAGGGGAAAACATACTAGACCTGATCATTACCAACATGGGGACTCTATGCTCCATACCAGAAGTATATCCCTCATTGGTAAGATCAGACCATAAATTAATTTCACTGGATATCCACATCCCGACCCCACCCCCAGCCCAGAAAACCACAGTGAAAAACTTCTCAAAAGTGAACTTCACACTTCTCAAAACTGAAGTGGAATCCTTCAAGGACCCAGGGCCAGTGGAAACTACAGCCCAAACTGCAGAATCCTATATAAACTCATTCTACGGACATCTCCAGGAATGCATGGATCATGCTATCCCAAATAAAATCAAGACCCAATCATCCAAAGGCAGGTGTCCAGTCTGGTGGACCCCAGCCATAAATAAACAGTACAACAGAAGGAGGAAGCTACTACATGATAGAGCAAAATCCCTAAAAGGGAAGGCATCTCTGATCAGTACTAGCAAAAAATTACGATCGCTCATAAAATCCTCCAAGGCCAGCTTCGAGAGAAAAATTGCACGGGACACTAAAGACAATCATAAGGCTTTTTTCAGTTATGTTAGGAACCTGGGATGCAACTCCCAGACTTGTTCTGAGTTGATTCTAAACGACAAAAAATACACTGAACCCACAGACATCGCCAATATCCTGGCAGACAGGTTCAGTGCAAACTTCTCCACCCCCTCTCCCCAAAAGAGCACGTATCTATCCCGGCAGAGTGCAGCCTCCCAAACATCCATGATGCTCAGGTGAAGGCCGCCCTCTCCAAAGCAAAAAACACTGCTTCCATGGGACCAGATGGTGTCCTGGGTTGCGTCCTACATGAACTCCAAGAAGAACTAATCCCTCAAGTAAAACTGCTGTACAATCTCAGCCTCACTACAGGATATGTGCCCAAAAAATGGCGTATAGCAACAGTGGTCCCACTCCACAAAGGTGGCGCCTCTGCGGACCCTGGAAACTATTGCCCCATAAGCCTGACTAGCCTAGTATGCAAGGCTATGGAGAGGATCATCATGGAACTCATAAACAAAGACATTGGGGACCTACAGACACTAGATCCTACCCAATTTGGCTTCAAGGGCAGATCCTGCCTTTTGAACCTGGTCAACTTCTTTGAAACAGTCACCAAGGCCATAGATGAAGGGAAGGTAGTCCACACAGCCTATCTGGACCTCGCAAAGGCATTTGACACAATACCCCACTCGGGCATCATAGATAACCTATCCAGCCTAAATATAAACCTCTATGTCACAAGATGGGTCGCAAACTGGCTCAAAGACAGAACCCACAGAGTCAGAGTTGCTGGAGCCATGTCAGACTCGAAACCGGTCACAAGTGGCATCCCACAAGGTTCTGTCCTGGGACCTCTCTTGTTCGGTATTTACTTTTCTGAGGTACAGGCCAACGTGGGAGGACTATGGCTCACCAAGTTCGCAGATGACTGCAAACTGGGCGCCATAATCGACTCTCCAGCTGACACAAACATCCTTCAAAAAGGTCTCGCAGAGATGGATAACTGCTGCCAGAGCCATGGTCTAAAGCTAAATGCCAAAAAGTGTATAGTCATACCCTTTGGCAAAACAATGTGCCCACAAATTACCACATAGGTGGTAACCCATTAAGTACAGAGAAAGTAATTAGGGATCTGGGGACCCAAGTTGATAGCAATCTCTCCTTTGACAACCACATTGCCAAAGTGGTTAGAAAGACCTTCTACATAGCCCACCTCATCATGAAAGGATTCACATCTAGATCAAGAGAGGTAATTGTGCCCCTTTATTCATCCCTCATCAGGCCCATCATAGAATACAATGCCCCCTTTGGGATGTACCTTACCCGACACCTGCAGCAATTAGAAAGACCCCAAAAGTACCTCACCAGGAGGATCAAGGGACTCAAACAGATGTCATATGCTGCTCGGTTAAAAAAACTCCAGCTCTACTCAGTTGCATACCGCCTACTTCGAGGCGATCTATGCCTGACATATAAAGCTATGTCCAACCCAGAATTAATGGACATGCTCCACCTCAGTAAATCTTAATCCCTTAGAGCCACGTGCTCGAGGGACTTGAACCTCAGCACAGAAATAAATAGAACATGCTGGAGGGACAGATTCATAACCCAGAGGCTCCCTTTGCTCTGGAATAGAATTCCAATTCATGTTAGGCAGAGCACCTCACTGACTCTCTTCAAGAAGAATCTTGATGAGTGGATGGGGGATCGTAGGTTTGACCCGGGGATTACTTCCGTGTCAGTATTAGACAGAGGCACAGTAAACTAAACTCTAAAAAGGGCACAGTATACTCAAATCAAGGGGTGGCGATCAGGCTAGGCTTATAAATGCCCCAGGGCAGATAGCCTAGTATGAACCTATGAACCTATGACCACCTATGAACCCATGAAGAGACAAGCATATTAGTACAGTTATGAAAGAACATCCTTGTACTATCTGGTAGACAATACTTAAGGCAGTGCTGATAGTTTGCACCCATTGCCATTAAATATTTGAGCAAGTGGGTATCTCAGACTGAAATCTCCTTTAGCCCAAAGGTGGTGAAAGATAACAACCCCACTACCAGATATGCCATGACCATAATGATGCAAAACCAAAAATACAGGGGCTACAATGTACACAAGAACAGAGCTACATTTATTATTAAACCTGGTTTCAGTGATAACTGCTTGGTCAGATATTATAATGTTCCTACTACTAATGGACCTGGTATTAAAACACAAGATCCTGGATGGAGTTGCAGAGAAATTCATACTTACCTGTCACTGATGGAAACAGGGATCCACGGATATGCATTGAAGCACTGTATTACAAGCACGAAACAGGGATCCATGGATATGCACTGAAGCACTGTATTACAAGCACGAAACAGGGATCCATGGATATGCACTGAAGCACTGTATTACAAGCGTGAAACAGGGATCCATGGATATGCACTGAAGCACTGTATTACAAGCATTAAACAGGGATCTATGGATATACACTGAAGCACTGTATTACAAGTACGAAACAGGGATCCATGGATATGCACTGAAGCACTGTATTACAAGCACAAAACAGGGATCCATGGATATGCACTGAAGCACTGTATTACAAGCGCGAAACAGGGATCCATGGATATGCACTGAAGCACTGTATTACAAGCATTAAACAGGGATCTATGGATATACACTGAAGCACTGTATTACAAGTACGAAACAGGCATCCATGGATATGCACTGAAGCACTGTATTACAAGCACGAAACAGGGATCCATGGATATGCACTGAAGCACTGTATTACAAGCACGAAACAGGGATCCATGGATATGCACTGAAGCACTGTATTACAAGCATTAAACAGGGATCTATGGATATACACTGAAGCACTGTATTACAAGTACGAAACACGGATCCATGGATATGCACTGAAGCACTGTATTACAAGCACAAAACAGGGATCCATGGATATGCACTGAAGCACTGTATTACAAGCGCGAAACAGGGATCCATGGATATGCACTGAATCACTGTATTACAAGCATTAAACAGGGATCTATGGATATACACCGAAGCACTGTATTACAAGTATGAAACAGGGATCCATGGATATGCACTGAAGCACTGTATTACAAGCACAAAACAGGGATCCATGGATATGCACTGAAGCACTGTATTACAAGCACAAAACAGGGATCCATAGATATGCACTGAAGCACTGTATTACAAGCACAAAACAGGGATCCATGGATATGCACTGAAGCACTGTATTACAAGCATGAAACAAGGATCCATGGATATGCACTGAATCACTGTATTACAAGCACTGACGACATACTTCCCCCAAAAGTGGATATCAACTATAAACAGAATCAAGCCATGCTTATACCCTGCAGAACCCCAGTACCAATGGTGTTGAATATCTGCCCTAATCTTTCTGACAATGCTTAGGCTTCTACAGACATTGCCAGAACCAGGTGATAGGCAAGGAGAAACAAAATGTCTCAAGATTATTAAAAGAGCTCTACTTCAAAGGAAACCCATGACGTGAACAAATAAAATCCATTAATAGGTAAAAAGTGAGAAAACTAGCAAAGTAATCATACATTTCAAGCTGATAGGGATACCTAGAAATGGTTCTCCTGTAATTTATTGAAAGCACTTTTGTTCGGTAAATTAATTGGAGGTTCAAACTGATGAAAGCTCGAGCTTTTGAACATCAGGAAATTTGAACATACGTTTGCCTGAAAAAGGTAACTGGCTTTGGGTAGGGGAGAGAGTGTCTGTGCATGTGTTTGGAGGTTAATGTTAGGTAAGGGTATAGCTTTTTGTGTGTGTGTGTGTGTGTGTGTGTGTGTGTGTGAGATCCTGTTTTGTTTAGTGGTAGTGATAAGGAAATCGTTTTTTTTTTTTAAGATAAGGTGTAGGACTAGGGGTAGGAGCAGGAACAGGGTTAGTGTTAGGGTTGGCACTTATTAGTAAGGTGGGAAGGAGGGCACAACATTGCTGTGCCGTGCATTTTACCTTTCACCGTACTAAGCAAGGATACTAATGCAGCAATTCTATGCTGCGTCGAAGGATTCACAAAGCAGCAGAACAAAACTGTGCTATTGGGTTATGAGTAGCAGTATGAATGAGGACAGCTGTGTCCAGTATGCAAAGTAACTTAACATTGCTTTTCATGCTGTGCAAGTCTGGTTTGACAAAATTAAAAGTAAGGAAAGTCACACTAGGTTTCACAGCATTAATGCTATATTAACTTAGTGACATACCTAGATATAATATAACTACAAACACTGTTTATGTTAATATACCTCTTCTACCATGACATCACTCTCCTTCACCCCTCTTAACTTGTCTTGAATTTAGCTGTGTTTAAACTGGGAGAAGGGAAAAGGAAAGTATTGTTATGAGATAAAGTATGCATTGGCTAACAGACTATTTGATTCTATCTGTTGGTATAAATTTGGGGGATGGTAACAGTTCACTATTTTTGTAGTATAAAATACATTGTTAATGGTGCATCGATGTAGTTTTGTGTGTGTGTGTGTGTGTGTGTGTGTGTGTGTGTGTGTGTGTGTGTGTGTGTGTGTGTGTGTATGTGTGTGTATGTGTGCGCGCGCTTGTGTGTATTTTGTATAACTATAACGCACACATTCATTTCTGAAGTACATTTGATTACTTCAAGCAGACCAGTATAGTAAAGATTATTCCTTTAGATGATAATTGTTTGGTTTCATTTTATTTAAAAAATGTGTCCATCCTGAAAAATCCCCAAGAGGTGCTTCAAAGGATACACATAATTTGGTGTTGTATATTTTATCTGTCGTACAGCCATTTAAGTGATTATCTATACAGTTTGACTTAAATGTGCAGTTAAACTAGCCCTGCATTTTTTGATCTTCTATGACTGTGAAAAAAGTTTAAAGTTACTCCTGACGTACTCAGTGCATACATGGAATAACTTAGCAGTATATATGGTTTACATCACTCAACACCATGGACAGAGCCATATTAAAGCCTGTTCACTATTTCCTTACTTTTCCATTCCTGGGTCATTTGTAAATTCATATTTCACATTCACTCTACGCTTTCCAACCTATACCAACAACCACAACCTTCTGTTTTTACAGAAAATCAGCATTACAAACATTTTAGCAAGTTATTGAGGGATGTGTGTGCCATTCTTTGTGAACTGTTAGTAACAGAGATGCCATGAACTGTCCAAATGCAACCATCTGAAAGTAAACACAGATACATCTACTGACAGAAGTAACTCTATGTTTCTATGTAATTATAAATAACAATAAATAATAAGAGAATGGCATTATACCTATTGATTGTATTGTACAGGATATGTATCATAC